>NC_039367.1:101319012-101641878 GCF_003573695.1 Papaver somniferum | reverse complement strand
GGAATTACTTTAGTATCATTCATTATAAAGAATTAAGTTAATTAATTATATTAGAAGTATAAAATAGCTAAAGAGCTCTGAAAAACTCTAAAAAGCTCTGAAAAAGCTTGAAGTTAATTATATTACGTAGCACTTCCCTACAATAATGAAGATTATCTTTAGATGTTTCCTAAAAACCTAAAAACACTAAAGAGCCATGAAAGAGCTCTGAGAAAGCTTTAAGTTAATTATATTTCGTAGCACTAGTATCTACTACCTAGGGGATTCGTTAAAGGCAACTAAAAGTAACTTAATTCTTTATAAAGAATGATACTAACAAAATTCCTTACAATAATGAAGGTTATCATTGAATGTTTCCTAAAAACCCTAAAAACACTAAAGAGCCCTGAAAGAGCTATGAGAAACTCTAAAAACTCAGGAAGACTCCAAAAAGCTTTGAAAAGCTTAAATTTAATAATACTCCATAGCACAGGGATTTACAAGCTAGGAGATTCGATAAAGAATGGTAATAACAAATCCCTACAATAGTGAAGATCAACTTTGAAGGTTCTCTAAAAAGTGTTGAAAACTCTAAAAACCCTGAAATATCTAAAGTGCTCTGAAAAATCTAAAGAGATCTGAGAAACTCTAAAAAACTCTGAAAAAGCTTTATGTTAATTATATTTGGTTGCACTAGTATGTACTAGCCAGGGGATTTGTTTAAGCTGAACTGAAAGTAAATTAATTCTTTATAAAGAATGATACTAACAAAATTCTGTACAATAATGAAGATTATCTTCGAATGTTTCCTAAAAACCTTAAAAACACTAAAGATCCCTGAAAGAGCTCCGAGAAACTCTAAAAAGCTCAAGAAGACTCCAAAAAGCTTTCAAAAGCTTAAATTTAATAATACTCCTTAGTACTGGGATCTACAAGCTAGGAGATTCGATAAAGAATGATAATAAAAAATCCCTACAATAGTGAAGATCAACTTTGAATGTTCTTTAAAAAGCGTTGAAAACTCAAAAAAAACCCTGAAATATCTAAAGAGCTCTGAAAAATATAAAGAGCTTTGAAAAACTCTAAAAAGCTCTGAAAAAGCTTTAAGTTAATTATATTTCGTAGCACAAGTAGCTACTACCCAGGGCATTACATGCATCGAGCATACACGATATTTCATGAATATCGATTCCTTAAATAACTTAGTTATTCAACTTAATAGCACCGTATGCTATTTCCTGCGGTGGGTCCCACGATCCGCTCATTCTAGACATCAAGCATGTCACAAACTGGGGGATACTTACTGGGGTATTGGTCTGGCGGTTTACAGCATGCAGCGTGCCATTACGAGAAAGTTTCAGGAAAAGGTGGATGGTTAACAGTGATGATGGAAGTGGGAAAAGATGTGATCGTGTGACAATCACCACTCATACACGACCCCACTACTCCATCAATTCACCTCCTCCACTTCCTACGAGATGAGGGTTACGCTTAATGACTTGTATAAATAGGTCCTTCCCCTATTTCCAAGCAACACAGAGAAACCAAGTGTTGTCACGGTATCCAGAAAACACCCAGAACTGATAGCTTACGTTGCACAAGCCAGTTCAACATTCGGATACAAGTCATAAACAGCCAACACCTTCACAATCTCAACACCTTCTTCGCTTCCCTCCCTAAGATCAACCCCGTCTCCTTCACTTTGTGACCGAAGCAAGTCTGGAACGGCCATTTCTTGGTTTAGGCCATAATTGTACAGATTGATCTCTCTAATCTAAAGTACTCCCGTGCAGTGCATTTGTTTAGGGTTTATATTCGTTTCTCATCCACACACACCCAAATTTACCAAAACCAGCAGAAACAGTTTTACCCTCAAATAATTGGCGACCACAGTGCGAGATTGATCTCTCAGTTGCAAAATCAGTTTCTCAAGATTCATTCCAGTTTTCTCAATTTCGAAAGGGTAGATCTTAGATTTAATTCAATCATTAGATTCAATTTCGGTTCAACAACCAATTTCAATTTGGGTGTTCGATTCACTAAGAAGCTTCACAAAAATGCTTTTTCAAGCAATGCACTGGAAATACCTTGGATAGCTGAGCACCAGTAAATTTCCCAGATGAAAGGACCAGAAAGCCGCGTGGAGATACAAGAGGCGACTACTACTTAGAAGAACGCAACGGCTTCTCTCGAGATCCGGATGGAGCAATCACCTTCCATGTAACACCACAAGTGTTGTATGGAGCAAGCCATAAATGCCTCAAAGGGTCCACACCCAGAAAGAAGAAGTGAAGATTCGCGTAGCCATTGTTTCAGTATGAAGATAGTCAACAAAAAATTCAACACCAGTGGAGTCCCGGGAAGACACCTGCAGAGGTCACAAAAGAAAAGGTCTATATCTATTCCACCACTGCTACGAATTTAAGATCAGGAGTATCCGCTATCACTTCATCAACAAAGCGCGTAGATCCAGAATATGGTGTAATTCCGGGAATTCGTACATCTACAATAACAAAGGAGGCTTGACACATCTTCAAATCATCATAAAGGGTTCTCCTATTATGTCAACCCGGATAAGAGCGAGACCGGGACATCTTCAGGTCTATTGGAGTCGACACCTCAAGAGAACAACCTCAAGAATATAACGATTCCCGCGTCATCATGTCGAGAAAGAATCCGCAGTTTGGGCGAATCACTCAAGAATGTTTCAGCGGAACAACGAACATCCAAATGATTAAGAGATGACGGACCCGAGGTGCTTCCACTTCCGCAGATTCATTCATCGCTTTACCAGTGAATGCAATGGCCTGAAGTATATTCTCCAAAGGAATATTAACTCAGGAGAGTTACTCTCTTTCTCCGAAGATTAACGTGTGCAGTTTCATCAAAGTGATAAAACCAACTACGGGTTTCTCGGGGCGCGCCATAACAACTTGGATTCGAAGCAATCATCCTTGGAGAATTCAAGTCTCGTTCAACGAGATCTTGTGAACAAGTAAGTTTTGTTAAACAAATTTACATTTTAAAAGCCTGATGGGGACTTGACGCATGCGTCCCACATCGAGGAAGGAATTCAATGATGCAGTTGTTCTTAGACACCACATTATCTTCCTTTTACATGTTTCCCTTTTTATGCAACATTTGCAATTTTTTCGAGATACTTAGAATGATCGAATTCAAAACCAGAATGCCGGCTTTCAGTCGATTCAAACATAATTCCTTTCAGAAAGTCATTCATAAAATCATCTCAAAAATAAACCAATTCAAAAATTCAATCACCTACTAGTTCAAGAACCAGAAAATCAAACTGTGAAAGGAATTTCTTACATCACTCAAGACACCTAAAAGAGAAATATAAAAGAAAATGCGCAAGTATTCAAGGAAAGTCTTTCAGCAACAACTCATTATTTTTGGAAAGAGCGCTTTTCATTTTGCGGAGAACAGCCTGCTTCAGCTTCAATTCTAAGGATATCCTCTCGATCTCCTCCTCTTGCCGAGCAATGAAGTCCACGGAGGGAACTTCGTTTGTTTAATCTTGCAGCTTATGGATTTTAGAAAACCCTTCAAAGAACCAGGAAGCATTGAACACATCTTAGTGGAACTCCCAGTTTGAAACCACCTCTTCAGAAACAATGCACCCACTCACGCTGCTCATGACGTGAATGGAGGATAAAGCTTCTTAGAGACGTCGGACCAACAGGAAATACAACCTTCAACCTTCTGTAAGCGGTTTCACTGAAGCAGCAAGAGAAAAACCACCGAGATACAATATCCTGCGCGTCCAAAATCGCCCACTTCAACTCCAGTATCACATGCATGACTGCCACAATGATAAAACAACATCCAATATATTCCATATCTGGCTCGACGACAACAACATCTATGAAGGACGCTTTCAGAATTTCGTCTCCCGTAGAATAAGTAGTTGCATCACCAAAGGAGGTTGCGCCTGAGATTTAAGAGGCACACACAGACTCTCCATGTCAAGAGATTCATCATATTTGCAGAACCTATTAGTTAAGTCATTCGCATGAGGAGACTTCCCTACTCCTCAAAGACACGATCCAAAGATGATAAAGGAAAAGGAGTGTCGCTGAAGACTGCCTAGCACTACGAATCTCAAAGATGCTGAATTTGGAGAGACGCAAGCCCGCTGTCATTATGATTCTAAGATGCCCAAAGACGTAGAGGTATTCGAGGGAGCAGATGTATTGTTTAAAGACCAGCGATATTCCTGGATGTCTATGAAATGCAATGTATAGGCGCAAAGACGGCGTCATGATAAACAACTCGTACTACCCTCATCAACATTGGGTTCAACTCCAACTCTCTCCCAAATTATTTCTTTAGAAACCCAGCGTGACAACATATATGAAGTTGAAAGCTCAGTAGATACTCGTGGTCAGGGGACTGTCTCCCTCCTTTCCGTTCCATGAGGAAATAGAAGATATATGTTCCATCATCAGCTTCTCCCTCTAGTAACGAGACGATCTCTACCATTATATGAAGACTTCCAAAATCGTGCAAGTAGCTACCACGCCTCTCCGTGACAGTCTCTTCTGATCACAGCTGCTTCCAAGAACCGTTGTTGCTCGTTGATACCAGCCAGATCTTGACCATAGCAACAACCACTACAGACAGAGGTAAATCACGCTTGGGGACTGAGGCTCAGCATGAAATTCCTTCGTCGTCAGTCAAGGACTTCTTCAACAAAAGAGAGATGGTCAAGCAAGAAGCGTGTAATTTTCAAGGGAAAATCAAACTGAAGAAGAAGCCGCTTCAACACACGTTCTCTCCATGAGAAGCCGCTTATACGATCTCTCCATAAGCCGCTTCAACGCTCTCTCCAGAATAAGCCGCTTCAACGCTCTCTCTCCAGAAGCCGCTTCAACGCACGATCTCTCCAGAAGAAGCCGCTTCAACGCTTTCTCTTAAGAAGCCGCTTCAACGCTCTCTCCAGAAGAAGCCGCTCCAACGCTCTCTCTACAGAAGCTGCTTCAACGCGCTTTCTCCAGAAGCCGCTTCAACACACGATCTCTCCTGAAGAAGCCGCTTAAACTCTCTCTCTCCTGAAGCTACTTCAACGCTCTCTCCAGAAGAAGACGCTTCCACGCTCTCTCTCGAAGCTGCTTCAGCACTCTCCCCCAAAGCCGCTTCATCGCTCTCTTCAGAGGATAAAGACAATCCAACCTTACCAGCAAATACAATGGAAGTACGTCTTTCAAGAGAAAATAATCCTGGGATAATTACACTTGTGGACTGCTAGGATGCCTTCACGTCCCTCAACCGGTTTATTTTTAATATCAGCATCATCACTGTTGAAGCTTTACGAGCCGCAGAAAATTCTGATCATGAAGACGTACATGTGCATTAAAGACTCCAAAAGTACAAATCGGAGATGGTTTCACGTATCCAGCCACGCCATCGAATATGAAGTGTAACTGGGGACTGCTCATCGCATCCCATTCCATACAGCCATCCAAGATTCAGAAGATGGTTCAAAGGATGTAGCTTAGAACGAAGTCCTTGAAGACTTGATAGCAGCATGTCGGTAACAGAATGCCTCTCAGCTCGTTTACTTCACTCAAAGACTCCGAAAGATTTTTCCGATACAAGCATTCCAAGCATTTCACCATCGCAATCAGAAGGGAAACAATGAGACTATGAGATAAAGGGTCAGAATGAACGCAATTCCATTCCAGTCAATGTTCAGGAGTTTAAAGAAGATTTTCGTTGCGACTCAGCAATCCGGACTCCAAGCAACTTAAGTCAAGGCCTATCGCAATCGAGCGCAATGGAGTTTATCAAATTTCGAAATCTATCTGGAGGCAATTGACATATGATAGGAAGACGATCACTGCAAGCCTTGATACTTCGTTAAGCGTATCTTGCTCAAAGACCTAGTCGACCTCTATGCTGGTAACATCTGTCTACCTTGCGTCATAAGTTTTATATTTAACCATCACCATCCATTGATTACCTTGCAACAATGTCACTGTTACGTGCTAAGCAGGGGACTTAATGTTGATGGTGGTTTTTCGAATAGGGCTAAAATTGTAAAACCCTGTATTTAATGCGCTAACGCTCTGCAAGGGTATAAACCCATTTAAGAAGTGATGAGTGCAAAAAACTTCTTCACTCATTGAGAAATTCAATATGTATGGAATTCATTCAGAATGGTGCAACAATCCCGAATATTCTATGAATTTTCCTAATAGCATTATCCATTTAATGCATTGTACAACTGGTATTTTTCCATGATATGTTCTCAGCCGAACTCTCAATACTGACATGACATGACGATCAATGCTCACTCTCAGCAGAGTAGCATGAATCTCCCGAAGTGCTAGTATTGAGATCTGCGCAAAAATACTCATACAGGCTACATCTCTCTGACAAAGAGATCAACGCGTTCACACACTTTGAATAAAAGTTAGCGTGACTGAACACACATTTATTCTTAAAAGTCTAGACTGTTAATGTCAGTCTCAGAAACAATCACGGCCACACAGTTTAGCCGCGCGATTTAATAAGCATGGTATATTCCTAGCGGAACTAGGCAATCACTATAGTGATCACCGGCGGGCTCGCTTATGTCCTAGCCGGTCGAACACCAGGGTACACTCCCAATGCCCATTGAACGCCGACCCTAAAATAGAGTGGCCGTGTTTTTTTGGGAAAGGCTCGAACGAGCGAAGACTGATCAAGACAGTCTTAAAATCATCACGACCGTCCAACTTCGCCATCCTGGTTGGACGGCTTAGATCATCCCGCGAATGATCAGTGAAGCGCTAACGCACACATTGGCGGACCCACTTCTCCCCTACCCTAGTTTTCTCATGACAAAGCCATGGAGCAATGAACGTTTGCTCGAAACTTGGCTGGCGTGATGCTTTAAAGGGTCGCGGAAATTCCACTAGCGTCTTAAAACGATCACAACCATCCAACTTAGCCAGCATATTTAGATGGCTTAGATCGCACTTAGGACCATCGGGAAGGTGCACATATGTTCACCGTCATCCCAACGTGGGCCCCACATGATATTTCATGAATATCAATTCCTTAAATAACTTAGTTATTTAACTTAATAGCACCGTATGTTATTTCCTGCGGTGGGTCCCACGATCCGCTCATTCGAGACATCAAGCATGTCACGGACTGGGGGATACTTACTGGGGTATTGGTCTGGCGGTTTACAGCGTGCAACGTGCAACACGCCATTATGAGAACGTGTTAGGAAAAGGTGGACGATTAACAGTGATGAGGGAAGTGGGAAAAGATGTGATCATGTGACAATCACCACTCATACACGACCCCACTACTCCATCACTTCACCTCATCTACTTCCTACGAGATGAGGGTTGCGCTCAATGACTTGTATAAATAGGTCCTTCGCCTATTTCCAAGCAACCCAGATAAACCAAGTGTTGTCACAGTATCCAAAAAACACCCAGAACTGATAGCTTACATTGTACAAGCCAGTTCAACATTCTGATACAAGTCATAAACATCCAACACCTTCACAATCTCAACACCTTCTTCGCTTCCCTCCCAAAGATCAACCCCATCTCCTTCACTTTGTGATCGAAGCAAGTCTGGAACGACCATTTCTTGGTTTAGGCCAGAATTGTACAGATTGATCTCTCGAATCTAAAGTACTCCCGTGCAGTGCATTTGTTTAGGGTTTAGATTCGTTTCTCATCCACACACACCCAAATTTACCAAAACCAGCAGAAACAGTTTTCACCCTTAAACAACGGCATCAAAGTTCAATTGCATCACAACTTTGACAACAATACTATGGTGATATGTATCACTCCTCCTTAGTCAATACTTCATCTCACATGAAAACCACTCCCCCTTACATAATAATCCGAAAACCATATGTATTTGTATTGCAAACTACACCTTAATTCTCCCCTTTTTGTCAATAAAATTGGCGAAGGTACGAAAACTAGTGGGATCCTCATGAAATTTCCATAAAGACACTTCATGACCAAAAGAAAGTACATATCAACTTTTTAGGCGCAATCAAATAGCCAAAGCTAAATGCATTCGTCAAGGAGTTTATAAAGATACAAGATAACCCCTATAATATTCCACAACCGCACTCCCCGCAAAGATTTGGCAATTAAGCACAAGTTCAATTAAGAACTCTCCCCCATAAAATGTCATTCCTGAAAGAACAACAAGAGCGACCTTACTTTCACAAGAAAAGAAGGATTTATTTGGACAATAAATCTCATAAGAATATGATTTTTTTCTTTCCAAAACCTCAATTAAGTTAACCACAAGAGAACCCTTGATATGATCAACATAAGATAACTTACGGAGCCGCACAGTACATACATAAGAAATATGGATCAGGGAAGATCAATACTGTGGAATAGACAAAGATTCATTATATTTCTCATCACCATTTGTACAATGACATATAATAGACATAATATTTGTAAACAAAAGCTCATCCTATCTTCCATCAATATTTGCATAATGACATACAATAGGAATATCTTTTTTTTGTCAAAAATTCATTCAATCCTTTATCAATACTTGCATATCGACATATGAAAGACTAACTTTTGACCATGTATGGGACATTCATAGTTCACAGACGCGAACACACATATCCCATAACAAATTGCAATACATAAAACCATAAAGATTAATACTGCAAAAATCATCTTCCAAACAAACTTTAGAATTTAAGCAAATAAATCTAAAAACATTAAGGATGAAAATCGTTGGACATAGCTATGTGTAATCACAATAATGGCTATTCCAAACTCTAGTTATTCTTCTTAAAAACACAAGAATAAAATTTTCATAAAAAGATTTCCTAGACATAATCAAAACAACTCTTATTGAACATGATTTTGAAAAAACATTAAACATAGCCAGCAACCAGAGATTGAAAATGGACGAGCTCATCAGTTGCTTTCTTCAGTTCGTTTTTCAGAAATTCAAGATTCCTTGTTGCAATTCCAAGTTGTTCACGTACGACCTCAAAATCTCGAAGAAGATTTCCTACCAGTTGTGATGACATCTGAACTGGTAGTTTGTTTTCATGATCAACAACATGATAGCAGGTTATGAAAACAGGGTTTTCGTGAAACTCGATAGTCTTGCCCTTCTCAACATTGTCTTCTTTGTTGCATCCATCCATTGTGCACACAGAAATTAGGGGAACCTTTTGACGTTACGGAACGTGTATGTACCAAAACGGAGCATGATACACATATATATATATATATATATATATATTTATGTGTGTGTGTGTGTGAGTGAGTGAGTGTTTCTTAAGAAACCCTAGGGATACTCGTATACGTTTCGTGTGGGTCAGGTATACGTGCACTTATGGTTACAACCTTGGTACGAGACCAAAAGAATAATGGAGCTAAATTTAGAAGAAGTCTTGAAAAACTCAAGAATAAATCTAAATAAAGGATGACATTCTTAGTTCAAGGGAACATAAGAGAATTGTTGAAAATAAAGGCAACCAACAAAAAATTATTCTCAAGAGTGAACGATCAAAAAATATTACCTTATGTAAGGATCAACAGTTTTATGATCATTGTTTCGTAAAGGAAAAAAAATAATATAACAACAACTATTTTCTCAAGAAGGATGCTACATTGAGCAGTCATGTTGTATTTTAATGAGCTTTTTGCTTATCAAGAATATTGACTTCTTTTATCTTTCCTTCTTGAAGATTTTCAGAAGAATCACTAGAATTAGTTGAAAGAGATTTAACCAGAGGGGAACAAGGAATACCTGAACCTGCCGCTTTCCTTGCCTTTTTGATACTCCGTTTGAGTCTGTTTATGCTGATCTTGAGCTCTGAGACTCGATTATTGATATGAATGAAATCTGGAGCAGACACCTCGGGTTAACTGTCTTCTTTAGAAGGAGATAAGGAATTTAGATTTTCTTTCTTTCTCCTATGCCGTTTTCTCTTCTCAAAGTAATTTAAAGAGTCAGTTGTCCACCTGACATTCTTTCTTCTACAATTGTAAGCATTTTTTGTCTCAAAATCATAATCTAGAAATTACTCGTTACAACATTTCTCTTGATTGTAGACACTGCCTTTTACTCCAGCAATATGAGAGACAGGTTTAATTACTTCTTTAGACATCCATGCAAAAATGTTTTGAAGTTTCTCATTCCTCAATCGAAAACGACATCTTCATTCAATATATCCTTTATTTTCGCAATAATAACAGTTAAAGGATTTGTTCTTTATTGTTCTCATGCGAGTTAAATTTCAAGAAGTACAATCCTTGTTTCCAAAATCGTCGGTTGCTGGTAAGGTTTTTTTACATGAAGAGTTGACATTAGCTTGAATAAAGTTGATCTTTTGGAACGTCTATTCCCTTATAACCTAGACCACGTGTATCACGATGTTCTTTACATGCTCCAAGCATAGAAGATAAAATTGTAGAGCTAGAATTGAATCTTTTCAGATTTTCCTCCAGTGATTTTACCTTATTAAAGGCAACAGCGAGACCGGTCTCCAAAGATTTTTCCCTGGCGAGAGACTGAGTTCTTTGTCATTAGAACATTTTTGTTGAGAGTCATATCTTGCTTCAGTTTCCGCAAGTCTTTCTTTCAACATAAAGAGATTTCAAAGGAGATTATCACCTTCGGACCTTTTTGAGCATCAGTCTTCTTCTCGATCTTTAACGGTAGATTGTAAAAGTTTATATCCACAATCATAACCTTTAAAGGGTTTTCTCATCTTTCTATTTTCTTGACAGAGAGGTGCCAAATATTTTCTCAAGCAATCTGTTGAGTTCTTTTCTTTCAAGGCATGGTCAAAGAGCTTGATATATTGAGAGACTTCTTCGTCAATAGTTTGTCCTTCTTCTGAATCACTCTCATCTGGAAGATCATCCAACTGGTCATCAAGACATTTTTCCCAGTTGAAGGCAGATTCAGACACAGAGGCAGGTACAGAAGGCTTCTTAGATGTCTCAGGATTTTGAAACATCTCATAGGAACTCTGATCTGGTGTTGCGTTATTAGAGAGATAACTGTCGTCCATAGAGTCAGATCACTACAAATACATAGTTATAAGGTTTTAAACGTGTTTGCCTGCTCTGATACCAATTGAAAAAGCGGGCGTCTAACAACCACACCCAATATTTCGCTTAGCAATCTGTATGGACCAACTCCAATATACTTTTAAGAGAATCAACTAGACAGTCAGACTCAATCTTAACAAAAAGTATATCAAGGAGTTGTATCTCAATTTCTCGATTCAATACTTACTCAAGCAAATAGAAATCTGCGAGTCTAATTGAACACAAGAGAAATTAACTTGAACGGTACCAAAGACCAATGTTCAAGTATCAATCAATTTCAATCAACAACCAAAGGTTGGATTTACCAATTGATCGATTCAACGCACAACCTGTGATATTTCAATTATATAACAAAATATAACGCGGAAAAGAAATAACACAGACACCAGAAGTTTTGTTAACGAGGAAACCGCAAATGCATAAAAACCTTGGTACCTAGTCCAGATTGAACACACATTGTATTAAGCCGCTACATACATTAGCCACTACAAACTAACTTCGGTCTGGACTGTAGTTGAACCCCAATCAATCTCACACTGATCCAAGGTACAGTTGCGCTCCTTACGTCTATGATCCCAGCAGGATACTACACACTTGATTCCCTTAGCTGATCTCACCCACAACTAAGAGTTGCTACGACCCAAAGTCGAAGACTTTAATAAACAAATATGTATCACACAGAAAAGTCTACAGGAATAGATAAATCTGTCTCCCACAGAAATACCTTCGAGTTTTGTTCCGTCTTTTGATAAATCAAGGTGAACAGGAACCAATTGATAACCCGGACTTATATTCCCGAAGAACATCCTAGAATTATCAATCACCTCACAATAATCTTAATCGACTAGGAAAACAAGATATTGCGGAATCACAAACGATGAGACGAAGATGTTTGTGACTACTTTTCTATCTTGCCTATCGGAGAAATTAATCTCAAGCCAATCTTATGATTGTACTCAAATACGATAGAAATAGCAAGATCAGATCACGCAACTACAGAGAAATTAGTTGGGTCTGGCTTCACAATCCCAATGAAGTCTTCAAGTAGTTAACCTACAGGGTCTCGTTAGAAACCTAAGGTTAAAGGAGAATCGACTCTAGCTTACAACTAATATCACACATTGTAGATGGTGGATTTTCGACAAAGGCTAAAATCGTAAAACCATAATTGTAGTACTCCTGATCCAGCAATCAGATGAGTATTGAGACCCATGTCTCTCGTCGAAAGCATGAAAGATCGTGCCACAAGAATCTCTGACTGAAAATTTTATCTATCGGAGTATATGTGTATTTGCAGTCTCTCAGCTGAGGCAACGACATATCTCATAAATACTGAGCAATTTCAGTAATTAATTCTATATAGAATCGAATGATTGGACGGCTCCTAGACAACTTTCCTGCTAGTATAGAGCAACAACGTCTTCAGGATACAACAATGTTTTCCCTGACTATACAAAAGGAATATGACGTTTCAACAAGATCATATTTCTCAATTCTCAGATAATTAATGCTCCTAGACAACATTCCTGCTAGTATAGAGCCATCAATTAATTATCTCTAATTGTTAACTGAATATTCAGCAATATTCTAATTCTTCATAATATTTCGTCACTTCAATTCGTGGTTTTTCCCAGCAGAATTCCACGGGTTAGAGATAAATATTCAACATACGGGCATCTGAGCATCTGTCGAGTAAGCCCCGACCAAAATGGTGCAAGTGTACTCAGCAATAATGCACAAACGAGCACCTGAATGCACGAACGAGCATTCCAAAACACGAAGGAACGATGAACCTATGCAAAATAGGAAGAAAAATAATAATAATAAAATATTAGCAAGGCGCTAGGGGACTGCGCCCACCGGCCAGCCGGTCACGCCATGGCCAGTCCCACGCCCAATTATATATTTTATCATATTTTATTATTTTTCCCTGATCTCATGAAAATCCCTTCATTTGAGCAAATCTCCTTCGTCTCAAGGAAACTCCCCAGCCTCATGATGTTTCCTCGTATCAAAGAATTAATAAAAATTAGAAAAGGTGTCATGGGACCGGGCTCACTAGCCTGTCGGCTGTGCCCTAGCCGTGGTCGGTCCCACACCTCATGATTCCTTATTATTTTGTTATTATTTCCCTCATCCCATGAAAATTCCCTGATTTCATGATATTTCCCTCAACTCATGAAAATTACATAAAATTAAGGAAAAACTCACGGGACCGGATTTATTGGCTGGACGGCCATGCCGTGGCCGGTCATGCCCTTGTTTTATTATTTTAATATTATTTGTTTCCCTCATCTCATGGAAACTCCTTCACTTCAAGGAAATTCCTTAGTTTCAACAAACTCCTTGATTTCATGATATTTCCCTAAAATCATGAAAATATCATAAAATTAGGGAAAGTGACATGGGACCGTACCCATTGGCCGGCTGCCTATGACTTGGCCATATCCGGTCCCACACTTCATGAATCTCTATTTTATTATTATTATTTCCATAATCTCATGGAAATTCCTTGATCTCATGAAATTCCTCAGTTTTATGGTATTTTGCTCACATCAGGGAAAATACATAAAATTGGGAAAGGTGTCACGGGACCGGGCCCACTAGCCGAACGTCCATGCCCTAGCCATGGCCGGTCCCACCCCTTGAAATTTCCTATTTAATTAATTATTTTTCATTATCTCATGAAGATTCCCCAGTTTCAGCAAAACCCTGAATCCTTCATATTTTCTCAAAATGTTGCTCAAACACGCATCAGAAAATATCGAAACTCTCAGGACTGAGACACGGACATTATGGTGACACGGGCATGTCTCCTTGACCGACCAAGGCCGGCCTGAGGCTTGCAAAGAGTCGGTCCCACGTGTTTTAACAATTTTGACCTAATTTGCTCAATTTCTCACATTGGGTCCAAACTCTTCTCAAACAACTTGGAGTTTGATCAAACGACCATCAGCTGGTCCTATGACCACCAAGGGCCGGTCTCATGCCCTCTTGGTCGGTCCCTCATCTCTCCATAATCAGGTTTTACTACCTAACGCTCACAGGAGCATTATTTTAATAAATGATTAAACCAGCATTTAATCATCCTTTCACCAACTGATCTTCAAGAGATTTTGGTATTTTGCTCACTTGAGCATATATGCGTGACATGGTCGATTCCTCATCCCATGTAGCTGGTCCCTTCTTCACTCTGTGTTTTATTTTCAATAAATCATCAATTGATCAAAAATTAGGGTTTCGAATCCATAGCTCTGCAAAAACATAATTCTGAGCAGATTCAAACACTAATAATTTTATGTTGACCCATGATCAACACTTTAATAATTATGCTCGGCTCAGATGTCAGCATCTTAAATTAACGTTTGCTCAAACGAGCAATATTCTCAGACTCAAGAATATTGGTTCAACTATCAATATTCAACGATACTGACAATTCATTAAACGAGCAACATTTTCTCAGATGAGCAATATTTTGCTCAACTATCAATATTCAACGATTCAGCAACATTTGCTCATCTTAGGTTATCAATATTTATTCGATACCTTTTTCTCAACAAACATGTTCAATTCATGATTCTCAGAACAATTACAAATCACGTTCGACTCAGCAACACAAGGACTCATCGTCCCACGAAGTCAACAACTGACTCCGAGACATAAATCGTGTCACATGGGGGATATTAACTAGGGTTTTGGTCTGGCGGTCTACGGCACGTGTGTTCATACACACGACGAGAATGTGAGCAAGTCGTGCAATCAGTTGGAGGAGTTAGCAAAGTAGTGGGTGGAAAATTAACCAAATCTCCCCATGATGAGCAACTGGTTTTGACACGATTTCCCACTTCCCCACTCTTTGACTCCAGCAACTGTCACACTTCATGGGATCAAGGTGTTTACAATTCTTGCAATATAAATAAGTCTCTGAATCATGATTGAAGAACATGACAATCTCTCGTCAAACAGACAACATGAGATTAACAACTCAACGTCTGACCAATCACTCTCGACAGAGCAAATTCAATCAATCAGAATTTATTTTATTTCTTCACGCAGAATACACAATACACCTGCAATCTTTGATCACCATTGATCTCACACATTTCTCAGCTTTCCTCCTACATATAGACCCATCCTCTCTTGTGACCGAATTGACTTTGGAACGACCATTGTCTTGGTTTAGGACGGAGTTCTACAGATAGATATCTCGAACTTAAAGCACTCCCTTCTTGCAGTGCATCTGTGTGAGGTTGAGCATTTATTCGGTTCAAGGAATCTCCTCTGCACGGTCGTCTCATCAATTCCGTAAAAGCCAACAAATAGTTTTTCCCCATCTACAGATTGCCGACCACAATAGGAGATCATTCTCTCAGTTGCAATCTCAGTTCTCACAAAGATGGTCGATCTTAGGTCTGGTTCAGTTACCAACTCGTCTTCAACACTCAACCCTAACACTACAAACTCTAGTGGTACCGCTAATAGCACTCCTCCGGCGCAACCTGCTAATACTACTCCTTCGAATACTGGTGCTCCAGTGATCACCCCCGCAAGCGACGATACTGGCGCCATCAATAATCCTCTCTTCGTACGGTCTCCTGAAGAAGTCAGAGAAAATACGCCTACCATAGGTGATCTCATGAAGATGCAAGAAACTCTTGCCAAGAATCAGGTTGACATGGCCGCCACTCAGAAGGAGTTACGCAATTATCTCAAGACTCTTACAGACAAGATGTCAGTGAAAACTCAAGAAAAAGGAAAAGCTAAAGAAACATCTCCGGCCGCTGATCCTTAAGTCACTCCAATCCATGCAGCAGATGATGATAAAGTTCACAAGGTTGCAGACAACCCACTAACAAAAGAACCTGCAAGTTTCATCACTCGAGAAGACTTGGAGGGCTTTTTAGAGGATCGAGGAAAAGACAAGACATCATCTGTCCATTGTCATCAACCTCCATATCCTGCAGTTACACAGAGAATTCCTTTTCCAAAAGGCTACACTTCTCCAACGTTCACACTTTACAATGGAACAGGAAATGCTCGAGAACATGTCTCTCGATTGTTAGAATCATTAGGCGAGCATGAACACAATCACGTCGTTCTTCCGAAGGAATTTTCAAATTCTCTGACAGGCAGAGCATATACCTTGTACAACAACATTGCACCAGTCAGCATTGCCAGCTGGGGAGAGATGATTAATGTTTTTTACAGAAAGTACTTCTTTGTTTCAGAACAAGTAACTCTCTCCGATTTTGGAAGGATGTTTCAAAGGAGCAACAGACATCCCAATGACTATGTGAAAAGGTTCAGAGTTCAAGCTTTGGTCTCCCATGATCCAAACGTCACAGAGAAACAACTTGTAGACATGTGCATAAATGGGATGATCCTGGTATACATAGCCTTGCTGGAAAATCTCCAGTTCCAGACTTTTTTCAGAGCTTCATGAAGCAGCCAAACTATCAGCGACTACTGCACCTTCTTTACTGGAAAGAGCAAAGTCATCAAGATCGAGGAACCTCGAAGCAGCCGACGCCTAGTCAACAATCAATACAATCTCCAGCCTTCAACAAACATTGTTGCTGAAAGGAATGAAAGGAAAGCCGATACACAGCATCGAAGCGCTTCTCCAACATCCCAGGATCCTATGAAGGCGCAAAAAAAAGATAACCAATCCTGAAATGCACAAACCTCGACCCGGCATCAACGAACGGGAAATGACCAGACAGACTCAAACTTCTCATTACTGGAAGTCTGGGTTCAAGATGGTAAGATCAAATTGTCGTTCATCAAGAGAGAGCCAATTGAAGAAGAAATGGCAAGTCCCAGGAGTACACAAGAATCCTCTCCAGTCAGATCCTTTGCGCTCTCTGAACAACCAGTCAAAGAAGCAGTTCAATCCTTGGTCGAAATGTGAATTGCTCTATCTGCCGAAGGCACAAAGGAGAGACATGTTCACAACACTGAACCACATCGTGTCAATAAGTCCATTCCGAAAATACTTCTTGAGCCTCCAGCCATAGACCAAGAGATGTACGAATGGGGACTCCTTACCACAGTCAATCTCAGAAGAAACAAATTTGGAAGAACGTTGATCGATGTTGGCACAGCCATCAACAACACTCCACTGAAAACCATCGGATCCACGGGAATCACTCGACAAGAAGATACTCATGCCCCCATCTCAATCATAGACTTTGAAGGAACGCTCGGAAATACTTATGGCTACATCACTCTCAAAGTGAACATAAGTTCAACCTGGATAGAAACCAAGTTTCACATAATCAGGAAGATCCAGGATATGACATGTCCTTCAGACGAGCGTGGATCCACATTGAAAAGATGGGTACTTACAAAGCGCCTTTGGTTAGACATTTGTCCAACGAAGAAAGTTCTGATCCAGAAGATTTGGCGGGCGTTCCATCATCAGAGCACTTGGAGGAATCTTTGACGAGGTTGAAACAAGAACATGCAAAAGATGCATAGACATTCATCAAAAGGTCCTGTACTCAGGCAAGTATCATTCTCCCATGTCTATGTCATTTATTTCCTCACATGTTATTCTAGCATGGGGACTGAATTCTTCTAGCATCTCTGCTATTGCAAGAAGCTATAAGTGGGTAATCTCACTTCAGCAATATTTTACCAAGTGGTTGAATCTGACATTTCTCCGAATCGAGCACCTTACTGAGACATTCATTACTGAGATGATATTCAAGCACGGCAAAGAACAATTTGGGCATTTCTCCATAGCCTTGCAGGAGTTTTCATGTGTGCCACAAAATCAGAAAGCTCTGATGTCTGCACAAGTGTTGAATCCCACTACCGCGACTAAATGAATGATGAATCAATGGAAGATAGTTGGGACCCAAACGATCAAACCTAAGACATGCTCAAGGGATGACGCTTCAACGCTCAAGAAGCCTTCAAATTGTACTCCCAATCAAAGAGTACACCTTCTATAACGGCGCATCTAGCTTCAGCACAAATATATCGACGATGACACAGTGATTCAACACCAGCGCAATCAAAGTATAACTAAATTACAATCGCTAATTCTTCATTATACCATGATAAGACTTCTGAAGTAGATGCAACATCATTCATCCATGGATGGCACAAACTCCTTCAACATACACTGGGGACTTGATCTTATTGGAATTTACAATCTGATGTGATTCCATGAAACTTCATCAACGGAACCTCTTTACATCACAAGCCTTGCACGACCAAGGAACTTTTTCTCCTCACATCCAGAATGGAGACTGCCGCTGTTATCTGCCACAACAACATCGATTCCCTGACGAAGCCACTTCACAGTAAAGTCATATTCAAGAGAATTTGGGTTGAAATCCTAGAACATCTTCATCTTAGGAATGCTCAAACCACCAACTAGTTTGTGAATGTAAAAGGCTCACTGGATGAAGGAGCAAACGCTATATCGATAATCATGGTTCTAGCCTTTTTCGGTCTCTGGAGCAACTCCAACCATAGTATCGGTATCAACAAGGATATGTGGAGTAACTCCATTCATAGTCTCAGCATCAAAAAGAACATATGGAGAGAATTCAGTCGTGATCTCAGCATCAACAACGATCTCAGGAGCAACGTCCTCATGACAGGGCTTCATCAACTAACCATTCTCTGAAGTGTTACACATGAAGCGGACTTCTCCAAGAACTAATGATTCATATCAAGATGTGTAGACATGATAACATGTTCGCATGAAAGTCTTCCCAAATCTTACACGACTGGCGGGCATAATTCAAAGTCTTCTACAAGATCTTCTCATTTTTTTTGATAAGTCAAAAATGAGATACAACACACTTCAGGCCATGGGTTTACAAAAACGTACCAATGGGTGAGGAATGGGACAATTCTTCCCGAAAGAAAGATTTTTGTCTATATCTCTTCTACAACATACCAAAAGGGTGCATCAATCGGATATACGAGCTGAAAGATATGGCTTTTACCGTCAGGTCTACAAAATCTGAAAAATTTGTACGGGATTACAAATTACAAATGTGCATGCTTCGTTGGCTGACCTCTACAAATCCAAATTAAGTGATTCTTTTCTCATGTGATAACTCAGTCTCTTAGATTCAAAAGTTGGGGTCAAGTACCGGATTTCGACACTATATGAGGTTCCTACAGCTTCCAGAGCATACAACATGCAGGCAACAATTCTTAGACGAGATTTATAACTTCCACAGTCGATCGGTGTCCACTGGGTCTTTCCACTAAGTCCTTCATCAAGGTACCTTCAACTTCGACCACCTAGGTCTTTACATCAATTTTTCTACTTGGGTCCTCTATCCAAGTCTTGCAATAAGAAGAGAAAACGAAAAGGAGAGATTTAACAAAATACTGGGGACTCACGTTCCACTGATCATGATGATCAGTTTCACAGTCCAAGACCCGTGGCACCAGACTCTCATGTGCTAATCATTCATCATAAAAGGAATGCTACCACCAGGACATGCAACCATGGTTATTACATCATCCCCTCTTGATAGTAACCTCAGTTATGGTCCCGTAACCAGGGTTTCAGAAGTGATGTTTCTACGTAGAATACACAACACACCTACAATCTTTGATCACCATTGATCTCACACATTTCTCAGCTTCCCCCCTATAGATCGACCCATCATCTCTTGTGACCGAATTGACTCTGGAACGTCCATTGTCTTGGTTTAGGCCGGAGTCCTACAGATTGATATCTCGAACTTAAAGCACTCCCTTTTTGCAGTGCATCTGTGTCAGGTTGAGCATTTGCTCGGTTCAAGGAGTCTCCTCCGCACGGCAGTCTCCTCAATTCCGTAAAAACCAGCTAATCGTTTTCCCCATCTACACGCATGAGGTATGGGGATTAGGTTTCCCAGTTGTTAGAGTTCTCCTTTATATAGTATTCAAATCAGGGTTTGCAATCAATGCTACCTTGGAAACAAAGCATTCAATATTCACCGTTAGATGAAAACCTGATTAGATTCAATCTAATATCTTTCAACTGTTAGATCGAACTTAGCTTGTTATACACACATGAAATGTAACTTCATTTAGGTTTGAGTAACCGTACCTAAACGTGTACAAGTCGTTGGTTCAACGGTAGTTAACCATAGGCTATCCATATGAGCACTTTCATATCAACCTTATTCTTCTTTACCACAACTAGCTCAAATGACTCAAATGAGCTAGTTAGAGAGTTGTTCAATTGCTTTGATCTCATATAAGTATACAAGAAACAATCGAAACAAAAACAGTTTTGATTCACTCGAATCGTTCATGAACATTATAGCCACGGTTTGCAAAGATTGCATTCCTTAAAATATAAATGTCTTAGTTCACGAATTAAACTGATTTTAGAAAATAACCTATTAAGTATGCATACTGGTACGCGGACTTAAGTACCCGGATTAAGTTTGTTTTAAGTTCACAAACTCCAGCAGAAATTCACGGGATGTGAACTTCCGGCAGTACGCATACTGGTACGCAGACTTTAGTTCCGATTATCCTAAGCAGAAAGTACGCATACTTTGGTTCAAGTATATTGGACTTACACACATATGAGTTGTCTCACAATGTTTATATCCAACCCTGTTTATGTATTCTAAACTCTCATTTCAATCATTGAAACAATCTTAGAGGACATTATATAGTTGTTGTTCACAAACTATTTTTCGTCAAAGCGATTTTCAAGTAATTGAAATTAATATGACTTTCTTCACTAGTAAAGATGAACTTGGCCAAAGAAAAATCTTACCAACACATATTTCGAGAAATAGATAAGCGAGATAAACTCAGATCGAAATAGTATGTGTGTATAATCATAGTTTATATAGCAATACGACTTTTGTCTCAAGATATGAGATAAAGTAGACTTTTGAGTGATATATAAGTTCAAGTTTCCACATACCTTTTTGTCGGTGAAGTTCCACTAGTTCCTTGAGTAGTTCTTCGTCTTTGCATGATGAACACCTTGGAGTCTAGAGCTCAACTACAATTTCTATCATAGTCCGAGACTTAGCTATTAGTAGACTAGAAATCAAGACTTATAGTTTTGGCAACTAAACTTGACAAAGAAGCTTGAGATAGAAACACTTGCGAGTTCGGACGAGCAGTGCTCTAAAAAAATACCATAATTATGTGGTAGCCGATCCTAGTACCTAGTCAACCAATTTTTGGAAAGCTAGTGTGACCGATCCTAGTACCCACATGGAGGTAGAACCGTTAATGTGAAACCCATTAACGGTGAAACCCATTAATGGTTCTTGGAAGTCATATGAACCAATTCTAAACTCATTTGGAAGTTTGGCAAATCGATTCCAAAATTGTAAATATGAAAAAGGATTTACAAAGTAAAGATGTCGACATACTTTGAACATGTGCAGTAATTCTTATCTTTTATTGTTCAAAGATATTCCTTAATAACTAAAGGAGAATCCCTGATGGAAATAAATTGAGAATATTTTAATTAAGGTTTTTAGTTTTTATATGCTTTTAATTTCCAGCAATTAAATGCGTAACTTTAGAAAATAAAAATTGGTAACGTGCATTTACTAATTGGAGATTTTATACTGAGATTTCGATCAATATTTGGACAGAGCATTTCCAGGAATTATGAAAACCGTTTTGGCTTTATTGCATATCCTTGAGAATATTCGGTTTTGGAAATTCCTTGGTGTACAAACTTCCTTGGTCTATAAATATTGAAGTTTGCATTTCGAGCAAACTAATCCTAAGAGCCAGCAAAACTACCTATTTGTGTTGTTACAGGTGGAACCGTCTATTCAGAGAGGAAAGTACCCTAATTAGGCGAAATCTCTTACGACCGCTCGTTTTAAAGACTTCTTTGGGACTGGGAAGTTCTACGAGTATAGTTGGTGGGAAACTAGATAATTGCAGTTTATTATTAGTTTTAGATTGATTTGATTGACCAACGGTTGTTGAACTTTGATTTCACCTAGTTTGTTTATGTTTCCCAATCTTATATTATGATATAAGATTCACTCAAACTAGATCGAAGTATCGACAGGGATCTTTAGAACTGTTTAAAGATCGAAAGACGTCTTGTGATAATCCATCGTTAACAGACTTCGTTCTGTATGTGATTGATCACAAGAGATTCAAGTTGTTTGTGTGCAGGTGTTTATTGAAGATCTAAGAAGATTTGAAGACAAAAAAGATTTCTTATTTGAGTTCTTAATATTTGGTGTGTAGAAAACTTGATCGGCTGGGGATCCAACTATAATCGGTTTATCTTTGTGATAAACTTGATTGATTAGCTGAGTAGATCGGCATCAACACATTTCTTTGTGATTAATAGTATTGATTGCATAATCTAAACAATAATTTTGGTAGTTGTTAAATAGATTGATCTAAGAACCTGACAAAGGAGTTTATTGGGATAAACGGGAGAGCCTTTTGTCAAACTCATATCAAGTTGTTTGAAAAGAGTTGTTACCAAACATATTTGTTGTTCCTTTACTGTTTGGAATACGAACCAAAGGAATTGTTCCATGTGCGTGACTTATTACAAGTTGGAGGCGCAGGGATACTGAGGAAACTAGGTGAACTATAGGTTTAGTTGCTTGGTCTCAACTATACGAAATTGGTTTAGATTTTGTATAGCGGATTAATTCTGAGAGTATTCAATTCTGGACAAGGTCCCGGGGTTTTTCTGCATTTGCGGCTTCCTCTTTAACAAAATCTTGTTGTGTCTTTTATTTTTCTACTTTCGCAATTATAATTTTTTTTATTATAATTAGAAGTAAAATACACAAACGTTAGTTCCTATTTACTTGATAGCACTCCTATTGTGTTTGTTTAAGTCTGAACCTATTGTCAAGTAATCATACTTCGTTTTTGTATTCTCTCGATCTTTTATCCATAGTAAATCACACAAGTTATCTTGTTGTCATATTGTCTCGATCTCGTATCCATAGACGATCACATGAAGCCTGAACCGATTAGTTGTATTGTCTCGACTCAGTCCATAGACAATCAATTTTGGAGAAAGGACTTATAGGTGGAAAAATTTTAGATTGAGGTATATTTGGGTACCCTCGTCTTTTCATACAGGTTACATGGTGGAATTTTTTTTTTTTTTGTATTTATAAATTAATAGTATTTTAACGCAAGTATACTTATGAAGAAAAGAATTTTATCGTATTTTTATGTGAGGTATATATTACATAGATAAAAAAAGGACGTTTTGTTTTGGTTATTGGACAATTAGAATAATGTACTTGAAAAGACGAGGGTACCCAAATACACCACAGTCTTTTAAATATCAACCTATAAGTCCGGTATCTTAAGTGATCATCTATGGACCGAATCGAGACAATACAACTTAAGTCCAATACCTTGTGCGATTGTTTATGGACGAGATCGAAACAATGCGATAAGAAGATACTTGACAATAGTTATGGTAATAACTGATTGACTATTAGGATTAATGTCAAGGAATTCGGACTAACGTACGTGTGTAATTACTTAATTATTTAATAATTATAATGCGGAAAACAAAGTAAATGACACAACAAGATTTTGTCAACGAGAAAAACCCTGAGACCTAGTCCAGTTTTGAATACTCTCATAATTAAGCCGCCATACAAAACCTAATACCAACTTCGTATAGTTGAGACCAAGTAGACTACCCCTAGGTACTTAGTTTTCTTAATATCCCCACGTCTTTGACATCTAGCGGCACGCACGTGAATCACCAATCCTTTTTTACCGTATTCCAAATAGTAAAGGATAAAGTTATTTGGTAACCACTCTATTCAATACTGGTATTAAGATATTTGAATCATTGACAAAGGCTCTTCAGTTTAAACTAATAAACTCTTTTTTTCTGGTTGGATCAACCTAAACTTTGATTATCGAAATAACCAAATTCTAGATTTGCAATCAATCAATATAGAACTCAAAGAGTAACTATAAGGTGATGTCGATCTCATGCAACTAGCCAATCAAGTCTATCAAAGATAAACATGTTGGATCTCAGCCGATCAAGGTTTGTGCACACAATTCACAAGATACGAAAACTAATAAGAAAACCTTCTTCATTTTAAATCTTCGCTTGTCTTCAATAATAACATGCACAACAAAACCCGAATCCTCTTATGATCAATTACACATAGAACGGAGTCGTTTAACAATGGATTATCACTAGATGTCTTTAGATCCGAAGATGGTTCTAAAGATCCCGTCTTTGATCTAGTTTGAGTGATACTTATATCAGAAGAGAAGGTTCTCAAGAATAAATAAACTAGGCGAAAAGACGAGGGTACCCAAATACACTACAATATTTTATTTTGATCACAACCTATTCAAGACCCACGTGTATAAACTTCTTTAAGCAACAATAACTAAAGGAATATTTCAACAGGTGTCCACTTGGAACAGGGTTAGTCCGAACTGGCCTAACAATGTGAGAAATCAAATCCAAATGGCGAATCACAATACACCTTGTGTGATCGTCTATGGATACAAGATCGAGACAATACAACAACAAGATGTTCACTTGATAATAGTTAAGGTAAAGACCGAAATACTATAAAATCAATATCAAGTGCCTAGTTAACGTACAAGTGTATTTACTTTAATTATAATATAGACACAATTATAATGCGGAAATAAAGTAAAGCACACACGAGAATTTTGTTAACGAGGAAAACTACAATCTTGTAGGAAAAACCCCGGGACCTAGTCCATTTTTGAGTACTCAATGAATTAAGACGCTACAAAAAGTAAACCTGCAACTTTGTGTAGACGATACCAAGCAATCTAAAATGCTAGTTATTCAGCTTCAGCAGTATTCTTGTTTTGATAATTTAAGGACTCCCTAGCACGTCAACGCTTATGAGACTGGTCAAGAGACGATTTATCCACTAGTAGCTCAATTAATTAAATATGAACCATAATATATAGAAATTAATCAAATAATAATTTGGACAACCAATTTGTACCATTAGATATATCTCGAAAACTTACGCGAAATGCAATACTCAAACTTACGATGAAGATATGAGACTCGGAAGATGGAGTAAAAATTAGTCAAACTTGTGTTGACCGTCCACCATTGACTTTGACCGCGACCGTTGACCTTGACTTTAGTTGACTAGACCTTTGATTAGTAACTAGATACCCCTTAGTAAGATTGGTGAGATACTACTAGTAAAAGTTTTTCAATTATAATCTAATTAACGGTTTCTAACTACATGTAGTTTTACTTAATAACTAATTATCACCTAATTAATGTTATCATGTGAAATGCTTATTTTATTGTGAAGTTTATCCCATTCTTGTAGTAAGTAGGTGTTGTAGATTATTTAGAAGAAGGATGGAAGGAAATGACAGCTAGAAAGGAGGAGGAAGAAATAGAGTTTTATAAGTTTCGGTTTTGAGATTAAAAGAGAAAGAGCTAGGTTTTAGTGATAGACATGTAGGTGAGAGGAAAAGAAAACTAGAACTACATGATGTTTCTTAGAATTATGATTAGATATAAAAGACGAATAGATATCCGTAAGATATTAATTGAGAAGTTAGTTAGGGATGATCATAACTATAGTTTTTGATGATTAAGGAAATGATGGAAAGATGATGGATTAGTTGATGATGATGGATAAAAGAACTTGTTAAAAGATTAAGGTAACCCTTGTAATCTATTCTAGTTCGTTAGTAATAATTTGGGCTTGTGTTTAATATTGATAAAGATGAGAATTAGTGATGTTCTTGACACATGAAATTGATGTTTCCCAGCCCTATATGTATACAATTGTTTAGGTACCTTAGAGAGTGAATTGGACGTAGCTTTATATATGTAAATTGTAACCCTTTGTGTGGTGATTCTATGCATATAAAGATTGTTCAATTTGGTAGAGAAACGAGTGAGATGTTGACGATTGAATTTGGTTAGTCGCGACTGAATTTGTGCTGTCAGTCACGAGTAGTGATATGTATGAGCTTGGTAAGATGGGTTAGAGTTGGATCTAGAAAATATTCAGTAGGCGAAATTGTTGAGAGTAATCCTGTGATTCTAAAGAACCTAAGTTTTATCCTTTTGAAGCTGTATTGATTAATATAGAGACCACATGAGATGCGTTTTGAGTTCCTATACTTAGAATATTTCAGAGAACTAGTGAAGAAGATGACCGAGTCGGCTTCTGACTCAGACGACTCATCTGACACGGTATGAGTCAGACCTATGTGGGTCATGGACCGGGTTTTGGGTCCGTAAATGGATTAGCGTGCCGGTTCAGTGGGTCGTGCCGGATCAAGCCCGTTGGGCTAGGGTTAGGTACATAAATCTTAATTAGAGTTTTTGGACCTCTTCTGGTCCGAATTAGCTTCCGGTTACTTTTGCAGAGTTGTAGCATTTTTCGAGGGCTTTCCGATGTTACCCAATTTGACCCTATTTGGATAACACTTAACACTAGGTTATAAAACCATTAGTAAAACTAGAACCATTAATTATTTGACTCAGTTTATAACTGAAGACTTGTATAAAATTATATTATGAATATTGTGTGAGCCTATTGGATAAATTCTTAGAGTGCTTGTGTGATTAACAGTTAGTCTTTATTAACAAAGATCGATTCAAATGATGAACCAGTGGATTGAGGATCTCGAGGTAGGCGGGGCTTGTCATCAAATCAGGTGGGAACTCTGTAACCTTCTTGTAATCATTAAGTTTATGTTATCAGAGAGCATGATGAGTCTTTAATTTCTTTAAGCATATTGTTTGTAATTCAATGGGTATGTTGTGTAATAAGCTTTGGGTGGTTTCCCCGCGAAGAGTGTCTGTGTTTCCCCATAGCTCTTGGCTAAGTTTAGTAGGGAAATGCTACGTTGTTTCAATATTACTTAGTAGATCGGCTTTACTCCGGATAAATATTATTACATTTTATTGTCTTAAGATAGTAGTCCGTCTTTACCCCGTTTGATTATTACCTAGTAGTTACCCCGGTTGATTATTAGTTATATATATTATTTTATTTCGGGAAGTCACTCATGGGCATATTATACTTGCTTGTGCAGTCTTAGTAGTATAACTGGGTTTCTATGATCTTTACTTAGGAAGAAATTCTAGGTTTATGAGTGGATATGGTTATTACTTGGTGACTCCGGTCTACGAATAATGATTGGGCCTTTCGTGAACCTGCTGTGCGGGGTCAGATCATAGTAATAAAAATATTATTATATTCTAGACTTAGATGGTGGCATTGGGTTTTATGAGGTGTACGCATTCCACGATAATATCTTATGGTACCTGGATTCATGCTATCATTTGAGACTGGAGTTATTCCTAACATCTTCTCCTCCATTGAGTGAGACGAGGTTGGGGTAACATATGTTTAGGTTGTTTAATTCTTTTCTCGTAGATCCATTCGGAGGTGGATCTTTCACGGATATTACCACTATGGACGTAATATCTTGGGATATGAATTGAAACAATCTTCTGCTCTATGTTGCGTGTAAAAGATATTTATCGTTTTTTTTAGTAGAACTGTGATGCATGTTAGTGATTACTTGAATTTTATAATGATAACCAGTGATCCCCCATTTGGGATGATGTACTCACTTGTTCCCACTTTAGTTTTCAATAAACAGAAGCAATGAAGCGCTCGAAGATATCTGCTTCGTAGCTTAGAGCTTTATCAAATCTAGTGATGTGGTGTATCTTTTATTACATGTATTCTTTCTTTTTGTAAACAACACATTAATATGATCTTAGAATTCGAAAGACTTTCATTTATATAATATCAGAGAGTTTGGGTTTTGTTCTGGGATTAGTTTATGTAATCGAGATTCATAAGATCTTTAATATAGATTTGATGTTTCAATTAGGTTGTAATCCTATCAGCTAAGCAGGTTTAGTATTTGGGGCGTCTCAAGTTGGTATCAGAGCTCTTTATTATATCTTACATGGGAAACAATAGATAATGGCTAGTGCAAGTTAGTGTATTAGTTTAGTTTAAAATCGGGATGGGTTGTGAGATAAATCTTAATCACTAAAAGTTATCAATAACTAAAAGATTTATTTGGTTGATTGATTTTGTTTTGTTTGTTCGTGTGTACATTTTTTGGAGTAAAAATTGAATGGTAAACCAATCATTTTATTTTTTTCAAATTTAATAGAGATTAGAGAATAAATAGTCTAAAAAGTATGAGCATGTAGACAATCTGATACTAGAAAAATTAGTGAGATTAGTATATTTGAAAGATCTCAAAAAGGCACATAGAAACTTATCGAGTACCTTGACTTGTACATAGAGCTATCAATTTATTGAGATAGAAAATTAGTGTGAAGAACTTAGACTTATTTATTAGTGTATAAATCAGTATACCTGAGGTTGATAATTTTGATTGATAGATTACAGATTCATATAGAACCTTTATGTATCTTCCAATGTACTTAGAACCAATAGTATATTAAAACAGAAATTAGTCTACCGGACCTAGAACTACAAATTTTAAATATTAGTTCGAAAGACATACAGTTTTGTGTTTTGTTTCGAACTCATTTGAAATGAGTTCATTTTTTCGCGCGTTTGTAAGTATGAGCAGTACTTACATTTAGTCGAGAGATAGTATTTCTCTATAAGGTAGGGAGTTTTGAAGACTAGGATGATGAATCGATTTTCGAGGACGAAAATGTTGTAAGGTGAATGTAAGGAGTCTCTAGCACGCCAACGCTTATGAGACTGGTCAAGAGACGATTTATCCACTAGTAACTCAATCAATTAAATATGAACCATAATATATAGAAATTAATAAAATAATAATTTGGACAAAAAATTAGTACCATTAGATAGATCTCGAAAAATTACGCGAAATGCATTACTCAAACGCGTTAATCGGATTCCGAACGATGAAGATACGAGACTCGGAAGATTGAGTAAAAATTAGTCAAACTTGTGTTGACCGTCCACCATTGACTTTGACCACGACAGTTGACCTTGACTTTAGTTGACTATACCTTTGATTAGTAACTATCTACCCCTTACTAAGATTGGTGACATACTAATAGTAAAACCTTTTCAATTATAATCTAATTAACGGTTTCTAATTACATTTAATTTTATTTAATAACTAATTATCACCTAATTAATGTTATCACGTGAAATGCTTATTTTAGTGTGAAGTTTATCCCATTCTTGTAGTAAGTAGGTGATGTAGATTATTTAGAAGAAGGATGGAAGGAAATGACAGCTAAAAAGGAGGAGGAGGAAATAAATTTTTATAAGTTTCGGTTTTGAGATCAAAAGAGAAAGAGCTAGGTTTTAGTGATAGACATGTTGATGAGAGGAAAAGAAAACTAGAACTACATGATGATGATGTAGTGTACTGAGGTACAACTACAAGATTATATCAAGGGATAATTAGCAGCAAGCTGCTTTCTCTCTGTAAGCAGAGCCTAAACTTCCAAATTGAAAGCCAAAATAATTTTTCATTAACTGAATTTCACCTGAGTACAATGATTGGTTCTTAAAGGACCAATCCTGGTAACTACATCCAACAAATATGAATGCATCAAGCACAAACACTGGTTTCTAAGATATAACTCAAATAACCTAATGCTAATTCCACCTCTGACTGACTCAAGTTACCCCCCAAAGTAAAAATGAATTCAAATTACAGTTTAAGGTGAAAAGAAACTTGTAGATCACGACATTGCCCCTCCCATTTAGAGATCCTTATCCTCAAGGATAAAATCTGGAAACTTAGCATGTATGTGAGAAGCATCCTCCCATGTAGCATCTTCTGGAGAAGAATTACACCATTGTACTAAGATCTGCTTAATGATAGAAGAGTCTCTGAGAGTAGTTCTAGTGCTTAGGAAAACAATAGGCTCCACTACAAACTAACCTGCATGATCCACCAATAGTAACTGAGGAGATAAAACTGCCTGTAGTCCCAGCTTCTTCTTCAGTTTTGATACATGAAAAACTGGATGTATCCTAGATCCCACAGGGAGTTTCAATTTGTAAGAAACAACATCAATTCTTTGGAGGACTTCAAAAGGCCCAAAATATTTGGAAGATAGCTTTAAATTTTTCTTCACAGCAACTGAAGTTTGCCTTTAAGGTTGGAGCTTTAAGAAGACTAGATCACCCATTGAAAATTCTCTATCAGTCCTCTTTTGATTTGCAAAAAACTTCATTCTGTGTTGATCTTTAGAGAGTTCATCCTTTAGCAGTTGCAGCATGAGGCCTCTCTCTTACAAATAGTTTTCCACAGTTGCAACAGAAGTGGATGTAGGGATAGGAAAAACCAAGTGAGGTGGAGCAAAACCATATAAAGCTTGAAAAGGTGACATTTTCAAGCTGGTGTGGTAGTTAGTGTTGAACCACCATTCATCAAGAGCTAACCATGGACTCATTGTTTAGGATGAGAACTTGTCATGCACCTCAAATACTGCTCAACACAAGCATTGGTTCTTTCTGTTTGACCATTAGTTTGAGGATGGTAAGCAGTACTGAGCTTCAGTGTGGTGCCAAGGGACTTGAACAGAGCTTGCCAGAATTGGCGAATGGAAATATTGTCGATGTCACTAACAATGGAGATAGGTAGACCATGAAGCTTAAATACATGGGAAAGGAACTCTTTTGCAACTGTGATAGCAGTGAATGGGTGGCCAAGAGAAATAAAGTGACTATATTTAGTCAACCTATCTACAACCACTAACATTACAATCTTCTTGTAAGACAATGGCATAACTTCAATAAAGTCAAGGGAGATGCGTTGCCATGCAGTGTCAGGTATGGGAAGAGGTTTTAAAAGACCACCTGGAAATGAATTGTCTCCTCTGTGACATTGGAAGACATCACAAGTGGTAGCAAACTGAATGATGTCACTCTTCATTTTCGGCCAAAATAATGAAGCTTTAGCTCTGTGATAAGTGGCAGTGATGCCAGAATGACCACCCACAGAAGAAGCATGCAATGAATGTAAAATAGAAGATTTGAGGTCATTACCAGAGCCAATATAAAGTCTGACTTTGAATCTCAGTATGCTCTGTGAATAAAAATAATTTTTTTGAGTTGCAGTCACAGTTAACTGAGTAATAAGTTGCTGAGCTGTTGTGTCAGAGTCATAGCGAGATTGAATGTCCTTCAGCCATTGGGGTTGAAATAATGATAAGATGGAACAGGCAGCAACAGGAAGTCTTGACAGAACATCCGCAGTTTTGTTTTCCATCCCTTTCTTGTACTTAATGACATAATCAAGACCCATCAGTTTGACTAGCCATTTTTGTTGGAGTGCAGTAGACAGCCTCTGGTCCATTAAGTATTCCAAACTCTGGTGGTCTGTATGAATCACAAATTGTTGGTTGCTTAAATAGTACTTCCATTTTTGAACAGCCATGATAATGGACAAAAATTCCTTCTCATATGTAGACAGAACTAATGTCTTGTGGCCCAATGATTTGCTGAAAAAAACAATTGGTTTATCATTTTGCATAAGGACAGCTCCAACCCCTCTTGAGCATGCATGAGTTTCTAGAGTAAAATGCTGAGAAAAATCTGACAGTGCTAAAACAGGTGTAATAGTCATGGCATGTTTGATAGAAGAGAAGGCATCAGTGGCATCAGCATTCTAAGTAAAAGAATCCTTCTTGAGCATGTCGGTAACTGGCCTACAAATGTTTCCATAGTTTTTAATGAACTTCCTGTAGTAGCCTGTAAGTCCCAAGAATCCTCTGAGATGCTTGAGTGTTTGAGGTTGTGTCCAACTTACCATTGCAGCAACTTTGTCAGGATCATCAGCAACACCCTTTGTAGTAATAATGTGGCCAAGATGCTCAAGTTGTGGTTGAGCAAAAACACATTTGTACATTTTGGCACAGGGAATGCTTCCTTAATAAGGACAGTGTGAGATGCAGATGCTCCAAGTGGGATTCAAGAGATGGACTATATACCAAGATGTCATCGAAAAAAACCAGCACAAACTTGCAAAGATATGGTTGAAACACCTCATTCATGAGGAATTCAAAGGTTGCAGTGGAATTAGTAAGCCCAAATAGCATGGCCCTAAACTCATAGTGTCCATGATGAGTGCGGAAGGAAGTCTTGTGAATGTCAGGTGCATAAACTCGGTTTGGTAATAGCCTGAGCGAAGGTCGATTTTGGAAAAGACCATGGAACCATTCAACTCATCCAATAACTCTTCAATAAGAGGAATGGGGAATTTATCCTTCACAGTAATGTCATTAAGCTTGCGATAATCCACACATAAACGCTAAGCATCCTTCTTTTTAACTAAGAGAATAGGAGCAGAAAATGGACTATGACTAGTTTGGATCACACCAGTGGAGAGCATTTCATATACTAAGTTTTCTACAACAGACTTATGGATATAAGGCCTTTGGGAAGTAGGGTTAGACCCAGTTTTGAGGGGAATTTTATGGTCAAGGGATCTAGATGGTGGAAGGAAAGTTGGCTCTGCAAAAGTCTCCAAAAGTGCAGAGACTGCAGGAGGTGGTTGAGTAATAGGGGTAGCAGACACAGAGAAAAATTGGCCAATGATAGTGGGTGTATTACTTTTAAGAAATTTCTTTAGATAAGAAGCATTAATCAAACTCAAGGAAGGTGTAGAAGGTTTACCCTGTAAGGTGATTTGACTTCCTTGGTGTAGAAAAGAAATGCTCAATTGAGTGAAGTTAAAGATGACATCACCAAGTTGGCGTAGCCAATCAGCTCCCAATACAATGTCACATCCTCCTAGAGGCAAGGCTCTTAAATTTGCAGAAAATTGGTACCCTTGCATTTCCCAATTGAGGTTCTGGCAGATACCTTGACTAATAGTGATATCACCATTAGCAACTGTGACAAGCATTTGTCTAGTAGGAGACACATGAAGACCCAATTTGGAAGTTAATGCTGCATCAATGAAACTGTGTGTACTTCCTGTATCTATAAGGATAACCACAGAATGCTTGTTAAGATGGCCAGAAATCCTGATAGTATCATGAGCAATGTTCCATGTTAGGGCATGTAAGGATATCTCAATAAGAGAATCAACACCAGAGTGAGATGTATCACTAACTTTTTCATTGGATAAAGATATTTGCACTTCTGCATCATCATCAGCAATTAACATGAACAATTGTTGAGACTTACACTTGTGACCTTGTATGTAGAATTCATCACAGTTATAGCAAAGCCCCTTATCTTTTCGAACTTGCATTTATGCATGAGTAAGTCTTTTGACAGGGGGTATAGGGTTATCAGGTGAAGTCTTTGTTGGTGTAAGTGGGTGGGTTATAATTGGTGGTGGTGATGAACTATTGCCTTTGGTATATGTAGATGAGTTAGATAAAAAGGGTTTAATGGCAGAAGGTGGATGGGAAACATATAATGGTGTTGATGTAAATGTCTTGGAGAAGGATTTAACTGGTCTAGGTTGATGAATTAGTGAAGATTGTTGCAACCTAGCTAGATAAAAAGTTGTAGATGTGTCGGCTGGTTTAAACATTTGCACCACAGTGCGGATCTCTTCTTTTAAGTCACTAATGAAACTCAATGTATAAAAACTCTCAGGAAGAGAGGGATTGTTAGCAACCATATAACTTTTATAATGTTCCCATTTATCATAATAATCCTCCACAGTGGTTGATTGAGAGAGTTTATTAAAACTACCCACATAGTTATCCTGAGCAACATCTTCAAAAAGAGCATATATATCCTGAACAAAAGTATCCCAATGAATAAATTCTTTACCTTGCTGGTAATTGAGATACCATGGATCGACCTGAGAATCGAAGTGGATCGCAGCCATATCAACACGTTCTTCATCAGGAAATTTGTGTAGGTGGAAATATCGTTCACATTTGAGAACCCAGCCACGAGGGTTAGTACCATTAAATATGGGGAAATCTACCTTTGGTGTACGATTAAATTTACCAGTGAAAGGTGGATTTAAGATTTTAATGAGATGACGAAGGTTAGTGAATCTTGAAGAATGAGAATCACCAGAAGAACTCGAATATGGAATGTGAGTTAAATCCTGATGATGGTGTGGATTCGGCTCAAGTAAATTGAGAATAAAACTAAGCTTCGAATCCCAATTACTGACGGAGATCTCTAGAGATCCAATCTCATCTTTGATTTTGATAATAGAAGAAGAATTTTGATTAACGGTGGTGGTGATTTCTTGAAGTTTCTCTTTGGTAGCCATGGTTACAGGATCCAGGATGAAGTCTAATACCAATTGTAGTGTACTGAGGTACAACTACAAGATTAGATCAAGGGATAATTAGAAGCAAGCTGCTTTCTCTTTGCAAGCAGAGCCTAAACTTCCAAATTGAAAGCCAAATTGATTTTTCATTAGCTGGATTTCACCTGAGTACAATCATTGGTTCTTAAAGGACCAGTCCTGATAACTACATCCAGCAGTTATGGATGCATCACGTACAAACACTGGTTTCTAGGAAATAACTCAAATAACCTAATGCTAATTCCACCCCTGACTGACTCAAGTTACCCCCAAAGTAAAAATGAATTCAAATTACAGTTTAAGGTGAAAAGTAACTTGTAGGATCATGACAAATGATTCTTAGAATTATGATTAGGTATAAAAGAAGAATAGATATCAATGAGATATTAATTGATAAGTTAGTTAGGGATGATCATAACTATAGTTTTTGATGATTAAGGAAAGTGATGAAAAGATGATGGATTAGTTGATGATGATGGATAAAAGAACTTGTTAAAATATTAAGGTAACCCTTGTAATCTATCCTAGTTCGTTAGTAATAATTTGGGTTTGTGTTTAATATTGATAAATATGAGAATTAGTGATGTTCTTGACACATGAAATTGATGTTTCCCTGCCCTATATGTATTCAATTGTTTAGGTACTTTAAAGAGTGAATTGGACGTAGCTCTATAAACATAAATTGTAACCTTTGTGTGATAATTCTATGCATATAAAGATTGTTCAATTTGGTAGAGAAAAGAGTGAGATGTTGACGATTGAATTTGGTTAGTCGCGATTGAATCTGTGCTCTCAGTCACAAGTAGTGATATGTATGAGCTTGGTAAGATAGGTTAGAGTTGGATCAAGAAAATATTCAGTAAACAAAAGTTGTTGAGAGTAATCCCATGATTCTAAAGAACCTAAGTTTTATACTTTTGGAGTTGTATTGATTAATATAGAGAACACATGAGATGCGTTTTGAGTTCCTATACTCAGAATATTTCAGAGAACTAGTGAAGAAGATGACCGAGTCGGCTTCTGACTCAGACGACCCATCTGACACGGTATGAGTCAGACCTACGTGAGTCGTGGACCTGGTCATGGGTTGACCCGATGGGTCAGTATATGGATTAGCAGGCCGGTTCAGTAGGTCGTGCCGGATCAGGCCCGTTGGGCTAGGGTTAGGGCCATAAATCTTAATTAGTGTTTTTGGACAACTTCTGGTACGAATTAGCTTCCGATTCCTTCTGCAAAGTTGTAGAATTTTTTGAGGGCTTTCCGGTCATACCCAATTTGACCTTATTTGGGTAGGTAGATATTTTTTTATACCAATAACACTTAATACTAGGTTATAGAACCATTAGTAAAACTAGAACCATTAATTATTTGACTCAGTTTATAATTGAAGACTTGTATAAAATTATATCATGAATATTGTGTGAGCCTATTGGATAAATTCTTAGAGTGCTTATATGATTAACAGTTAGTCTTTATTTACAACGATCGATTCAAATGATGAACCAGTAGATTGAGGATCTCGAGGTAAGCGGGGCTTGTCATCAAATCAGGTGGGAACCATGTAACCTTCTTGTAACCATTAAGTTTACATTATCTGCGAGCATGATGAGTCTTTAATTTCTGTAAGCATATTGTTTGTAATTCAATGGGTATGTTGTGTAATAAGCGTTGGTTGGTTTGCCCGCGAAGAGTGTCTGTGTTTTCCCATAGCTCTTGGTTAAGTTTAGTAGGGCAATGCTACGTTGTTTGAATATTACTTAGTAGCCCGGATTTACCCCGGATAAATATTATTACATTTTATTGTCTTAAGATAGTAGTCCGGCTTTACCACGGTTGATTATTATTTAGTAGTCCGGCTTTACTCCGGTTGCTTATTATATATACTATTTTATTTGGGGAAGTCACTCATGTGCATATTATACTTGATTGTGCAGTCTTAGTATTATGATTGGGTTACTATGATCTTGACTTAGGAAGAAATTCTAGGTTTATAACTGGATATGGTTATTATTCGGTGACTTCGGTCTACGAATAATGATTGGGCCTTTCGTGAACCTGCTGTGCGGGGTCATATCATAGTAATCAAAATCTTATTATATTCTAGACTTAGATGGTGGTATTGGGTTTTATGAGGTGTACACATTCCACGATAATATCTTACGGTACCTGGATTCATTCTATCATTTGATGTTGGAGTTATTCCTGGCATCTTCTCCTCCATTGAGTGAGACGAGGTTGGGGTAACATATGTTTAGGTTGTTTAACTCTTTTCTCGTAGATCCATTCGGAGGTGGATCTTTCACGGATATTACCACTATGGACGTAATATCTGGGGAGATGAATTAAAGCAATCTTCTGTTCTATGTTGCGTTTAAAAGATGTTTATCGTTTTTCTTTAGTAGAACTGTGATGCATGTTAGTGATTACTTGAATGTTATAATGATAACCACTGAGCCCCCATTTGGGATGATGTGCTCACTTGTTCCCACTTCAGTTTTCAGTAAACAGGAGAAATGAAGCGCTCGAAGATATTCGTTTCGTAGCTTAGAGCTTTATCGAATCTAGTGATGTGGTGTATCTTTTACTGTATGTATTCTTTCTTTTTGTAAACAACACATTAATATGATCTTAGAATTCGAAAGACTTTAATTTATATAATATCAGAGAGTTTGGGTTTTGTTCTGGGATTAGTTTATGTAATTGATAGGATTCTGGAAGAACCCTATATGTGATAACCGCTATCGCACGGTGTCTAACTAGTAGACAAAGGCAAGTACGAGTCGTTCCCACGAGGAGCGGTGGAAATACTGTAATCAATATCTCTGATGAACTAACAAGAATGAATTTTTGAGATTTTTTAAAATAATAATAACAGAAGAATAAACTAAAGTAACAAAATGAAATCAATGGAAGAGTCGGTAACCAGGGTTCTATGGTATCCACCACTATTTCTAATTGAGTACCGAAAAGCATTCGAATTCCAAATATGCATTTGAATCTTCGTTCTATCGCAACACGTATTATTGTTATAATTATCGATAATAAACTCGCATCTCCTAAGTATAACCCATCAGAGTTTCCTAAGCATGGACTATCAAATTATAATGACAAGAAGATTATTGAAAACATAATTATCGGTTCACAATCACTATTTGTGTCGTCTAAGCATAACCCATCAAATGATTTAACCTAAGCATGGATTATCAAATACTGTAACAAATAAAATTGGAACACGAAATACATTTATGTATTTAGGCTTTTACTTCGTACAAAGCCGGTGGAGCAATAACAAATATTATTTATAAAATCAATAAATCATAAAAATTCGATTTCGACAATTCTATTCAAAATAGCCTAATACCAAATCAATCCAAATTATTTCATAATGGTCTTTGCTTGAAGTGGTTTCTACCATAAAACCCTAGTTACAAATTACTAGCAACACATAGACATAGATTTCTTAAAAATCTATAAAAGTATTGAATAAAAAGAGAGTTAGAAGATTAAATCGAAATAAAGACGGAATCTTCTTTGTCCTTGATTGTTTTCAACTCTCAAGCCTTCACAGTACCGTCGTCCGCCGACAGAAAATCCATTATTGGAACCCCAGCCAAAGAACTCTGAAACTGCCTCCTCTTGTCTGAGTTTCCCCTGAACAGACCACCAACCGGGAACCCCCCGTTACATGGTTGACACTCCAATTATATAACCACTGTCTACTTCCCAAAAGTCCAAAGATATTATTACACTCCAAAATATCATAAATAAGGAATGTATATATATTTTGTCGTCACTTTACCCATTTGAATCATATCTCAAAGCATCCTTCACGTGACTTTTTCCATTTATTTATATACTCTCTTCAAAGATCTTCCACATTTAGTGCTCAGTAGTAAATCACATTACATGCATTGTATAATCCACTAAAGAAATGAAATGGAAACAAAAACAGTATAGTAAGTAGAAATGAAGTTAATTAATGTCGTCATATTCTTGTAATTCCACCACGAACAAAATATTATGCCCAATTAATTCGAAGCCTAATCTCATTCCATTAGCCACGACCGTCCATATTTCTTTGACCGGCTCTGATTGGTCAAATACGCGCATAAGTCTAATTTCAGCCATTTTATTCTTCGGGTTACCAGATTTACTTGTATTTCCTACAAAAGCCTTAAAACAATATTATTAGAGTCCTAGCTAATGTAGTTATGGGTGTAAATGTACCGCACTTACGTGCTTATCAGTAATCGAGATTCATAAGATCTTTAATCTAGATTTGATGTTTCAATTAGGTTGTAGTGCTACCAGCTAAGCAGGTTTAGTATTTGGGGCGTCTCAGATAACATCTAGCAGAACCAAAGTTCTCATTAGACGTTTGATACTAGATATCCTAGCAGAACATGCATTCTCTTTAGGAATAAATATAGTATATCTTCTTAATGGTTCACAATAACTTCTTCTACCAATCTATCAACTGGAAAGACAAGATTCCTTTGGATCTTATTCGAAACAGTAAAAGATCAAAATTGTTTGGTAACCAAACTCACTTTCTAATCACAATACCGAACTATATGATAAAAGCATAGTTACGAATCTTCTATTTGTAAGATCCGTTACCAGATCTGAATCTCCTAGGTTACGAGATCAAACAAGACAATGATTATAGAAATAATCAATCTTGATTACAAAGTTTATGATAAAATCACAATCAACTTGTTGATCTCAAAAGGCTATGTTTATCGAAAATAAACAACCTTTTAATCCCGAAAAATCAAGTCATAGAAAGTCAAACCAAGATCAAAACACAAGAATGAAGTCTTCAAATCTTCAAAGTCTTCAATCTTCGATTTAATCTTCAAAGTAACAACATGCAAAAAGAAACTTGATTCCTTATTGTTTTGTCGTGCAGAACGGAGTCTGTTAACAATGGGAAATCAATGAATCTATCTTACAGATCTAGAATAACTATGTAAAAACGTTAAATCTTTGATCTAGTTTGAGTGACCTTATATGAGAAGAGAAGGATCATGGAATAAACAAAATAGGTGCAATCAAAGATTCAAAAATTGTTAGTCAATCAAATCAATAATCGAAAACTAAAATAACAATGCAAATTCTAGTTTCCAACCAACGGTACTAATAGAGCTTCTTGATCCCACAGAAGTCTTTAAACGAGCGGTCTTAAGAGATTTCGCCTAATTAGGGTACTTTCCTCTCCGGATAGACGGCTCTCCACCAGAAATGACAAAAAGTAAAGTTTGTGTGGATATTAGGATAGTTTGCTAGAAATGAAAATTTAGGTATTTATAGAGCAAGGTTGTTTGAACAACAAGGAATTTCCAAAACCGAAAATATTCTGAAGTTATGCAATGAATGTCCAAATTCGGTTTTCCTGATTCCAATAAATGTTGGTCTAATATTTTTCGAAATCTCTCATAGAAAATCTCCAATTATTAAATGCACATTACTAATTTTAATTCTCTAGAGTTATGCATTAATTGCTGGTAATTAAAGCATATAAAACCAAAAACCTTAACTAAAAGATTCTCAATTTATTTCGCTACAGGATCACCTTGAGTAGCAAGGAATATCTTTGAACAATAAATAATAAGAGTTACTTCTCATGTTCAAAGTATGTTGACATCTTTACTCAGCAAATCCTTATTCCGAATATACATGGATTTGCATCTTTGAATCGTTCTACCACACTTCTAAACAAGTTTAGAATTGGTTCTACTAGAATTCCAAGTCTACCATGTGATCTGTCATACCAAGTCACGATGGTTATTTGTGATCGGTCCTACCAAGTCACATACATGGGTTCAAATCGGTTATACCGAACACATGGATCGGTGCTTCCTAAATATGGTACCTACTTGTGATCGGTCATACCAGTCACTAGTATCGGTCATACCAATTACAAGGATCGGTCACACCAATTACTAGAATCGGTCAAACCAATTACAAGGATCAATCACACCATCTCATGGTGATTACTTAGGATTGGTTACACCAATTACCAGAACCGGTCATATCAATCATATGTCTAGGTATTCTGATCGGTTATACCAAGATACATAACCTTAGTTAAGATTGATTCTACCAACTCACACATATTGGTCATCCAAAGAATATGCAATGAATAGCCGGACCGATATTCCTATTGATTTCCCTTTCAATTCATGAAACAAGTTCACGAACTTACTTCCATTAAACAAATGTAAAACATTGTTTCCTGGGATAAAATCTTCACCATACACCCATAAGCATAATAATAAAACTATATATAAGATTATGTCGATGTCATATCTATGAAGTGCAAAAGATAAGCGTTATACTTCGTAATATAATTTCTGAATACTATGACCATATTATTATGATCATGTCTATCTACTAGAGTATTATATACAATATATACAGCTTCTCAAGTTATGTTTTCAATATAGCACGACTTGAAAGATATGTGAGGAATGAAGCAAGTTCAAGTCTGTTAGAGCATTGCTCGGTCGAACTCACAAGTATTTCCATACCAAGCTTGAAAACACGAGGGTACCCAAATATACCTCAATCTAAAAAAAATCCACCTATAAGTCCTTTTTCCGAAAGTGATTGTCTATGGACTGAGTCGAGACAATACAACTAATCGGTTCACACTTCGTATAATCATCTATGGGTACGAGATCGAGACAATACGAGAACAAGATACCTTGTGTGATTGACTATGGATACAAGATCGAGACAATACAATAACGAAGTATGATTACTTGATAATAGGTTCGGACTTAACCAAACATAATATGATTGTTCAAGTAATTAGGAATTAACGTTTGTGTATTTTACTTCCAATTATAATAAAAACAATTATAATTGCGGAAATAGAAAAGTAAAATACACAGCAAGATTTTGTTAACGAAGAAACTGCACATGCAGAAAAACCCCGGGACCTTGTCTATAATTGAATACTCTCAGGGTTAAGCCGCTATACAAAATCTAAACCAACTTCGTATATTTGAGACCAAGCAACTAAACCTATTGTTCACCTAGTTTTGTCTGTATCCCTGCGCCTCCAACTTGTATAAGTCACGCACTTGGAATAATTCCTTTGGTTCGTATTCCAAATAGTAAACGAACAACAAATCTGTTCGATAACAACTCTTTTCAAACAAGTGATATGAGTTTGACAAAAGGCTCTTCCGTGTATCCCAATAAACTCCTTTGTCAGGTTGTTAGATCTATCTATTAAACAACTAGTAAAGTCATTTTCTAAATTATGCAATTAATACTTCTTAATCATAAAGACAATATATTGATGTTGATCTACTCAACTAATCAATCACGATTATCACAAAGATAAACCGATTATAGTTGGATCCCCAGCCGATCAAGTTTTGTGCACACCAAAGATTATGAACTCAAACAAGCAATCTTCTTTGTCTTCAAATATTTTTAGATCTTCAATAAACACCTGCACACAATCAACTTTAATCTCTTGTGATCAATCACACACATAACGGAGTCTGTTAACAATGGATTATCACAATACGTCTTTAGATCTACAAACAGTCTAAAGATCCCCGTCGAAACTTCGATCTAGTTTGAGTGAATCTTTTATCAAAAGAGAAGATTCTCAAGCATAAAAAAACTAGGTGCAATCAAAATTCAACCACCATTAGTCAATCAAATCAATCGAAAGCTAATAATAAACTACAATTATCTAATTTCCCACCAACGGTACTCGTAGAGTTTCCCAATCCCAAAGAAGTCTTTAAAACGAGCGTTCATAAGAGATTTCGCCTAATTAGGGTACTTTCCTCTCCGAATAGACGGCCCCACCAGTAACAGCACAACTAGGTAGTTTTGCTGGCTCTGAGGATTAGTTTGCTTGAAATGCAAACTTCAATATTTATAGACCAAGGAAGTTTGGACACCAAGGAATTTCCAAAACCGAAAATATTCTCAAGATATGCAATATATTTCCAAATTCGGTTTTCATAATTCCTGGAAATGATCTGTCCAAATATTGACCGAAATCTTAGTAGAAAATCTCCAATTAGTAAATGCACATTACCAATTTTTAATTTCTAAAGATATGCATTTTAATTGCTGAAAATTAAAAGCACAAAAACTAAAAGCCTTAGTTAAAAGATTCTCAATTTATTTCGATCTGGGATTCTCCTTTAGTTATTAAGGAATATCTTTGAACAATAAAAGATAAGAGTTACTGTATATGTTCAAAGTATGTTGACATCTTTATTTTATAAATCCTTTTTCATATTTACAATCTTGGAACCGATTTGTCACACATATTGGACTAAACAGTTCATCCCGAAAAAGTTTGTGTTCGGCCATAAACAATTTATACAAACCAAATAAATCAACTTGCATAATTATTTACCTCAACCGGAAGCAATTGAAACAAACATAGACATTAAAGTAAAACAATTGCACCGTAATTTAGTAAGCCTAAACAATTGATACCAAACAATAAAGAAAGATAACAATAGTTTTTTTTAACCGGAAAAAATTGAAGCACACACACATCCATACACAAATAATGGAATAAACATCAATTGTACAGAAATTTTATTAAGAAAAAGCAATAAATATATGCAATAAAATCAGGCTTTTCTTAAACAGGAAAACGATTAACTAACAAATTCATTACCTCAAGTTCCGCATCCTCTTCTCCCCAGAGAGATATGTCATTAAGCGCAAGTTCACATTAGAACTCTCCCCTGTTGTGTTGTCATCCTCTCGTCAAAACAAAAGAACAACAACAAGGACCAACCTTTACCAGAGGAAGGTTGAAAATCGGTTTTAACTAATGCGATGCAAAAGTTGAAACCCCGAAACTCATATGCTTTTATGCTAAACCAAAAACGATTCAACATATTGTGACATTTTCACATATTAGTTTCAATCGAAACCCCTTATGATCCTTTGATAAAGCCTACCAACATGGGCTAGAACTTAATCATGCTAAACCAAAAAGTCACCCAAACCATAAGGGTTCACACAATATGAGATCGAATATTAAGGTTAAGAAAACCGAAATCAAACATCCCATAACGTACATAACAATAATATAAAGCACTCAAGCACAGGCTATGTAATCGAAAACTATCACAAGAAAAGATATAAACTAATAATTTTATTCATAAATAAGATAGTTTTATTCAAAATAGACCTTATACAATTATCAAAAACTGATGTATATTCTCCTGGGACTTAATTAGTACCCTTCATGATCATGGGATCTCTTTCGCTTAATAGGAGTAATTTTCCGAATTCCCTGTAGAGATCCTTGATTGAAGAATAATTCTTCAACCTTGTGGAAGTTGGGTTCCTCTTCGTTCACTCTTTTAGTGAGTAAAGCTAATTGCTTGAGAAAATGATCTTGAACAAGTAATGATTTCCCAAGACTTCGTTTCACTAATAAACCTTCCAACTTCGTTTCAGCACAGGTTCGAGCCATCTTGTGAAACTCATTTTCATAATCGATCATACATGGAGTATGATTCGTATCAGTGTAGGATGGAGTTCCATTTCATTCGAAAATATGGAGACTGAAAGGATCACCGATCATATTTTCAGCATACCTTTCTGAGACGCTTGCAGAAAGCTTTGCATAGTAATAGGTATTGTTCATGATTCTTTGTTCCAGATAGATGGACAAAAATCTCAACGACTACTGAAACTTTAAATACCAAAAGTTTCCAAAAACTTGTACATCGATTATGGGAAAAACAAATATTCTTTCTTAATATAGAATAATCGAAATTTATCAATATTAAGATTTTAAGGAAGTGCAATCCTTGATTATTTTCGTAAATCTTGCAAGTTTTACACACTTGTGCAATAGACACTTGACTCATCAAACATATTTTTGAGCACATCATGAGCCAGTGTGTTTCCCAAAAGATACTAGGTATTCGGTTGAGACAGATTACTCTTTATACGAGTAAGAGAGAAACTCCCCTTATCTGTTCTCTTAAGTATTTTATTCCTTTTGGCAGAAAATCCAAACTTATCATAGAAATAACTATAATCAACATATTTAGGTATTACTTTATGTGTTAATGATCTGGAAAGATTTTCACTCTTTTGTCTGTTTAGATCCATTGTCTTCTTTGGGATCCACTTCCAGGTGTTTCAGTCTTCAGATCTTCTTTCTTTCTGCGATGAATGGACTAAGGAGATCAGCCTTATGTAGGATGTTTCTTGAAGAAGATTTCAAATTACATCTTTGACCAGAAAAAAAATGAGCCAATAATCGATATTCTCTAATAACATATCCCTTGATTCCACAACGATAGCATCGTCTGTGATGATGTTGAACACTCTGGTATGAGCCGTTTATCTTGGAACTTCCGAGAATATCAATGCACTTCTAGGTGATGAAACTTTCTTTCGAGAGTTTTTAATACCGTTTTTCTTTCTTTTTGAGGGAAAGATTATATCAGAAATATTGTATTTTTCCAAGGTGGAAGTTTCCGACTGCTTTTATGATATTAAAGAATGTGTTTCATCTTTAAGACACTTGACATGTTATGCGACAGTCCTTAGCTCAGATTCATATGAGTTTCTTAAAGCATTATACTCATCTGTAGCTATTTTTCTCAAGATCTCAGTCTTCTTTTCTTGATCAATGCTTTTATTTAGCTTTGATTCTAAGGATTGAATCCTTGAAGATGACGTGATCTTGAGAGATTATAACTCAGCTTTAAGGGTTGTTAGATCAATATTGACTTGATCATTTTCAGCTTTCATATGACATAAGTCTTCAAGGAGTTTTCCCTCTCTTTTTAGTGCAAGAGTGAGTTCTGTTGCACATGAGAGGAATTCTTTACTTAGTTCATCTAGTTGAGAAGCCTTTATATTCACATAATCACTTTCTTCTTTATCCTCATGAAGTGATTCAGAATCTGAATCATTGATTGTGATTACAGGACTTAGCTTAACTTCTTCTTGAGAATATGAGGACATATTTTCGGAAGAGTAGGTAGAATTTATAGAAGATGCTCCTTCTAAACATTTGCTGAAATTAAACCCATGGAGAGTTTTTCCCAAATCTTGTGGAACGTTAACTTAGTCTTTCTTTATAAGTTTATCCTTGCTTTTCTTATCTTGTCTCATATCTTATAGGTTGGATCGCACCAAACACAGATTGTTAGATATTTTCGTGTTTGCCTGTTCTGATACCAATTAGAAATACGAGGGTACCCAAATATACCTCAATCTAAAACTTTTCCACCTATAAGTCCTTTCTCCGAAAGTGATTGTCTATGGACTGAGTCGAGACGATACAACTAATCGGTTCATACTTCGTGTGATCGTCTATGGATACGAGAGCGAGACAATACGACAACAAGATAACTTGTGTGATTGACTATGGATATAAGATCGATACAATACAACAACGATGTATGATTACTTGATAATAGGTTCGGACTTAACCAAACACAATAGGATTGCTATCAAGTAATTAGGAATTAACGTTTGTGTATTCTACTTCCAATTATAATAAAAACAATTATAATTGCGGAAATTGAAAAGTAAAAGACACAGCAAGATTTTGTTAACGAGGAAACCGCAAAAGCAAAAAACCCCGGGACCTTGTCCAGAATTGAATACTCTCAGGATTAAGCCGTTATACAAAATCTAAACCAACTTTGTATAGTTGAGACCAAGCAACTAAACCTATATTTCACCTAGTTCCGTCTGTATCCCCGCACCTCCAACTTGTAATAAGTCACGCACTTGAAATAATTCCTTTGGATCGTATTCCAAATAGTAAAGGAACAACAAATCTGTTCGATAACAACTCTTTTCAAACAAGTGATATGAGTTTGAAAAAAGGCTCTTCCGTTTATCCCAATAAACTCCTTTGTCAGGTTCTTAGATCTATCTATTAAACAACTACCAAAGTAATTGTCTAGATTTTAAAATCAATACTTCTTAGTCACAAAGACAATATATTGATGTCGATCTACTCAACTAATCAATCACGATTATCACAAAGATAAATCGATTATAGTTGGATCCCCAGCCGGTCAAGTTTTGTGCACACTAAAGATTATGAACTCAAACAATCAATCTTTTTTGTCTTCAAATCTTATTAGATCTTCAATAAACACATGCACACAATTAACTTGAATCTCTTGTGATCAATCACACACAGAACGGATTCCGTTAACAATGGATTATCACAAGACGTTTTTAGACCTACAAACAGTCTAAAGATCCCCGTCGAAACTTCGATCTAGTTTGAGTGAATCTTATATCAGAAGAGAAGATTCTCAAGCATAAACAAACTAGGTACAATCAAAGTTCAACCACCGTTAGTCAATCAAATCAATCGAAAACTAATAATAAACTGCAATTATCTAGTTTCCCACCAAAGGTACTCGAAGAGCTTCCCAATCCTAAAGAAGTCTTTAAAACGAGCGGTCGTAAGAGATTTCGCCTAATTAGGTACTTTCCTCTCCGAATAGACGGCTCCACCAATAACAACACAACTAGGTAGTTTTGGTGGCTCTGAGGATTAGTTTGCTTGAAATGCAAAAATATTTATAGACCAGGGAAGTTTGGACACCAAGGAATTTCCAAAACCGAAAATATTATCAAGATATGCAATATATTTCCAAATTCGGTTTTCATAATTCATGGAAATACTCTGTCCAAATATTGACCGAAATCTCAGTAGAAAATCTCCAATTAGTAAATGCACATTACCAATTTTTATTTTCTAAAGATATGCATTTTAATTGCTTGAAATTAAAAGCATATAAAACTAAAAACCTTAATTAAAAGATTCTCAATTTATTTTGATCCGGGATTCTCCTTTAGTTATTAAGGAATGTCTTTGAACAATAAAAGATAAGAGTTACTGCACATGTTCAAAGGATGTCGACATCTTTACTTTGTAAATCCTTTTTCATATTTAAAATCTTGGAACCGATTTGCCACACTTCCAAACGAGTTTAGAATTGGTTCATATGATTTCCAAGAACTCTGTGATTGATCAAAAACATTCAATCATCGTTCATGGGTTTAACGGTTCTACCAGAACAAGTTTCGGTTCTACCTCCAAGTGGCTACTAGGATCGGTCACCTTAGTTTCCAAAACATTGTTAACTAAGTACCAGGATCGGTTACCACTTATTTATGGTACTTGTGATCGGTTGCACAAGTTATAGGATCGGTCACACCAATTACTAAAACTTGTTAACCTACTACAAGGATCGATTATACATCTTGTGATTAGTCCCAACCAAGTTCTAGGATCGGTCACCCAATGACTAGGGATGGTCACACCAATTAAAAATATCGATCATACCATCTCAGGTGATTACTTAAGATCGGTTTCACTAATAAAAGTCATACCAATACAAAAGTCAGGAATTGTGAATAGTTTTACCAAGATACATAAAAAAAGTTATGAGCGGCTGTACTAAACACACATACTGGTAATCCAAAGATTTGAAATGAATAACAATACCAATAAGCCTAGCGATTTCCCTTTCGATTCATAAAACAAGTTTATGAATTGTACTTCCTTTAAACGAATGTAAAACATTGTTTCCTAGGACGAAATCTTCACCCATACCCATACACATAACCACAGTAGAATTCATACTATCATGTCGATGTCTTATATACGAAGTTCAAAAGATAGACGTTATACTTCGTATTGTAATTCCTTAATACTGTGTTTAACTAGAGTATAATCATTCACAGCTTCGCAGTTATGTTTTCAATATGCACGACTTGAAAGATACGTTAGGAATGAAACAGTTCAAAGTCAAATATTACTAACCTCAAGAGGAAGGATGGTATCGTCGTTGTAACTCTTTACTTTTTCACATTCTTCAAGTCTTCATGTGATACTTGTAAGTCTCATATCCCAGTAACTTTCTAGCTAACCTATACGAAGTTGACTCTAGTAAATAATCAAGCGACTCTTTAAATGAGTTTTGATTCACTAAAATGTGACAACCAGACTTGACATACCAACGCTTGGTGGGTTCAACTGAGAAATGCTCTAACAAAGCTTGTTGTTAAAACTATATCTTGATTTTTAGTCTACAATTAGTTAAGTCTCGGTCAAGGATAGTGGAGTTGGGAAATGAACCAGTCATCATTTGTGTTCTACCGTTTGAAGGCGAAGATCAACCGAAGCTTTTGGTGAACTTCATATACAAAAGGTAAGTGAAGACTGAACCACTTATTTCTCAAGTTATATTTACCTTTCTATCCTTGAGACGATTGTCGTATAACTAATTAGACTAGCTTGCACATAAAAGAATTTCGAGTCGATAACTAATTATTTACTTAACGAATTTCTCGAAATATGACTAAGATTAATAATCATTTGTTCATACTTGATCAAATTTCGGTAGGTAACAATTTATTGTTCGGAACCAAATCATGATTCAAATTCATCATTCGAAAATAGCCCGGAACAGTGATAATAGTCTGGAATAGTGATATGTATCATTGATGTTATTCAGGAATGTTTAGAATTGATTTGGAGAAATATAAAACTACTATATTAGGAAAACAAGACAGTGTTATCAATCTTACAAACTGAGAAAACTGTTATATGTCTGAAGCCATATTACATGTATTCGTACACGTAGCGGAGTAGCAATATATCGACTTTCAGATTTGTGTGATATACTTATTCGTATGTACATCATGGGAAAATTTTGTGATCCGGATATGTATGTATATTCGTATACAAACTATTTGGAATTGTGGTGAGGGAACTGGGTTAAAATAATCAAACCGGTATGCGAGCCAAAACAGTTCTATATTCTATAACCAGTCTAGTACCCAAACGGGTACGTGAACTGAAAAAGAAGTTATGTGAACTCCGGAACCGGTTATAAAGTCTTAAGTTTGCAGACCAGTACGTGAACTGAAAAAGTTCTGTCAACTCCAGAACTTTGAGATGCATCTAAATTTTGCAAACCGGTACGTGAGCTTCAAAAGTGTTGTCAACTCCGGAACTCAGTAATTGCATATAAGTTTGCAAACTGGTTCGCCGCCGATTCACGAACGATTCAAGTAATTGTACTTTGTACATTTAGAAACCATGTCGATTATGATTCAAGTGTAATTGAATTATTTCTATGAAGTAATTTGCATTTGATAAATTCTTTAATTAAAACTAGACTCATTTAGTCACATGATTGTGACTCAATATTAATGTCTTAGTGAACATGAAAATAAGTGTTAAGCTTTTAAGTTCAGATCGGCTAGTTTCGACTAACCATGTTGAACATAGTCTTTATACACTGTTCGGTTACTGTTTACCTTACCATAGTGTATATCTTGTATATGTGAATATGATAGAAAGCTTTCATCTAACAGTGGATATTGTTTGCTTGGTTTCAAAGCTATCTTAGCTTAAACCTAAAGCAACCTAGGCTTTAAAGTTTATATAAGGGGAATTCTTGGAATCCTGAAACTACTTTTTGGTGTGTCCTAGTTGTATCTAGAGTCGTCCTCTCCAGAAACCTTTTTAGGGTTTAGCGACTACAAAGAATTCATTGGGATTCGTGAAGCCAGGTCCATATATCTTTTATCTTGATAACTCGAGTATACTGATCTTGATTGTTTCTAGATCCTTGCTCCATCAATCAAGATAGACAATACTCAACAAATTCTCTTGTCTCATAGTTTGTTGATTCTACAAGTTTTATACTTGTCAGGTGAATAATAATCTCGGTTGCACTTCGAGTTGCATAAGTCAGGATTTTGAGGATAACCATACTTTTTTCTAAGTTGCTATCGATTTCCAACACTTAGATCTTTCGTTTGATCTGGTCATACGTTTAGATCGTAAATTAGAAAATCAGTCATAGGCTAATCTGTAGGAGGAAGATTTGGTTTAAAGTCTTCAATTGAGTTGAAGAAACTCTTAGTTGGTGTCAGACCATCTAAGGAAATCAATTGCGCGGAGTCCTACTAGGATTCAAGAGGTGTAAGGAGCGCGACTGTACCTGAATCAGCGGGAGACTGAGTTCGGGCTCAACTACATTCCAGACCGAAGTTAATTGGTAGTAAGCTAGTATCTGTAGCGGCTTAATACAATTTGGTGTTCAATCTGGACTAGGTCCCGGGTTTTTTCTGCATTTGTGGTTTCCTCGTTAACAAATTTTTTGGTGTCTGTGTTATTTTTTTTCCGCATTATTGTTTATCGTTATAATTGAAATATCACAGGTTGTGCGTTAATCAATCAAAGTTGATACGTCTAACCTAGTTTACTGGATACGACTTGATTGATACTTGAACATTAGTCTTTTCTACCGCTCAAGTACTCTCTGCGTTGATTAGGTTCACGGAATTGTTTCTGTAAACGTTCTAATCTCAAGGGAGAGGGGGAGAGATATAACTCTAGGCACTTTCCTTGATTGGGAGTTTACTCTCCGAGTTGTATTGAGTTAGTCCATACAGATTTCCTAAGAAGAATTTGGTGCTGTATTTTGGTACCCCCAGTGTTTTCAATTAGTATCAGAGCAAGCAAACACGTTAAGACCTAATAAGTCTGTGTTTGAAGTAGTCTGACTATATGGACGGGAGTGCAATCTCTATAAACGTACCGCCAGCGTTTGATGGCTCTAATTATTTATGGTGGAAAATCGCTATTTGTTCCTTTCTACATGCTCGTGACTTTGATACATGGAAAATTGCAGTTATTGGTTATAATGCACCAACAGTTGTTGTAGACGGAATTACTGTTGCAAAAGCCATTAATAGAATATAGTGAAACCGAGATAAGTGCTGCAAAGCATAATCCAGACGGTTTAAATGCTATTATCCACGCCATAAGCCCAGATATTCAGCACCATGTGACCTCGTGCACTAAGTCTAAAGATGCTTGGGATATCTTAGAAACTGTATTTGAAGTAGATACCTCAGAGAAAGATGCTAGGCTTCAACACCTAACTTTTGACTAAGAAAACCTTCGTACTTCTGATGAAGATTCATTTGAATAATTTAATCAAAAGGTGTCTAATATTGTTAATGCTTGTTTTGCATTAGGGAAGACTATATCCCAAAAGGACATTGTTAATCCAAAAGAATGAAGGCTCCAAATGCGAAAAATAAGAACAAAGAAAGAGGTGGAGGAACTTGATTATAATCCTAGTTTCCTTCTTTTTGTTAGTTATTTGTGTTTAGGAGCTTATTTTGTTAGCTATTTTGATGTTATTTTTACTCCCATTTGGTTTATGGGGGAGGGGGAGGACTTGAGCCTCCCATTTTGTAATTCTTGTAATTACGTTTTTTTGCTTAATAAACCATTTTGACCTAGCAAAAAAAAAATCTCTGATCTTTACCAGCAATATACGATTCTAAAAAATATGCCATCATAAAAGGAAATAACCTTGATACACTTTCCAGGAACACTCTTGTTGGAAAGTTAAAGATCTTTGATCATGAACTGCAATCCAAAACCGGAAAGGATATTGCGTTCAAGGCACTTGAAAACACTGGACCCTAAAAAGTGAAAGTGTTGACAACTCTGGAGATGATCTTGTTGATCTTGATTTTTTAGATGAGGATCTTGATAACTCAATTTCTCTGATCAGAAGGAAGTTTAGAGAACTTCTTAGGAAGAGAAATAAACGATTCTCCAGAGACAAACCTCCAACGTCAGCTAAGCCACATAATCATATTTTTGTTAAAAACAGAGATTCCAACGATATTGATGATGAGGATATGCCACAGTGCTTCAAGTGTAAAGTATTTGTTCACTCTTCCATTGAGTGTCAAATCGAAGAAAGTACACTGGCAACAAGAGTCTGGCTGCAACACTTGATGAAACCTCAAATCATTATGATTCCGAAGAGGAAAAAAAATTCAAGTGTAGTATTCTTGGGTGAAATTGTCAATTTTGATAATTGTAGCAATACTCATATCAATCTTGATAATTTAATTGATTATTCTTCATCAAAATCATTGGAGAATGTTATGGACTTTTCATATACTAATGATATTTCTGATATTATTTCAGGTACCATCTGTTTAACTGCTAAAGTTTTTCATGAAACAATCTCCAATCTGACATGTCCTTATTGTACCAGTAGAAGTCACGAACTCGTACAATGTTTCAAATACAAACATAAGCTAAGGTATGTCAACAAACTGTAACGGAGGGCTAGTCGTTCAAAATTCCAATCCTGAGGTACACAAAGTTAACTCTTCGTATTTGAAGAGATTAATTGATTCAAAGGATAAAAATAGATCTCAAAAAAAGAGAAGAGTCCTGACTAAATGTTCCATTTTGAAGGATATTGTAAAATATGTGCAGGAATATGGTGGTGAGAAACTAGTGTTCACCTCAACAAAATCTAATTGTTTTGAAATTTGCATCTTTTCTCATGTGCCCTTGGAAGAGATGAGAACTTTGCACATAAGGGCTTGGGATCAAAATTGAATATTATTACTTGGAGATCCACCTTTAATTGTCCATACTTTTCTATGTCTCAAGTAATGGTATTGAAAGATTTTAACCTGCAAAACTTAAAGAAAGGATAAAAATGATATTGTCATTCCATTTTAGGTTTTTCTATGTTCCAGTGCGTGAACCTTATAAGTTCCGAAATCCTGCATGATAAATGTCTTCTTCTTATTCAAGACTTATATCTCTTCCACAAGAAGCTTTGCATGTTGAGCCATTCATTTGTGTTTCACAAATCCATTTTTTTCTCACAAATCATGGAGGCTCCAAGCACGACATCTTCTCGTGAAACCTATGCTCCGATGGTTGTTGATACTATTCCGACTAACAAGGAAAAAGAGATGTCAGTTCCTTTTGTTTCATCTCTTAAGATGAGAAGGAAAAATCGGAAGAAACCTAGATCGGACTACTCCAATCAGAAAAGGTGAAAAGGTGAGGGTACCAAATATACCTCAAGCTAAAACTTTTCCTACCTATAAGTCCTTTCTCTGAAAGTGATTGTCTATGGTCTGAGTCGAGACAATGCAACTAATCGTTTCACACTTCGTGTGATCGTCTATGGATATGAGATCGAGACAATACGACAACGAAGTATGTTTACTTGTCGGACTTAACCAAGCACAATAGGATTGCTTATCAAGTAAATAGGAATTAATGTTTTTGTAATTTACTATAATTATAATCAAACAATTATAATGCGGAAATATAAAGTAAATGACACAGCAAAATTTTGTCAACGGGGAAACCGCAAATGCAGAAAAACCCCGGGACCTTGTACAGAATTGAATACTCTCAGTATTAAGCCGCTACACAAAATTACACCAACTTCGTATAGTTGAGACAAAGCAACTAAACCTATAGTTCACCTAGTTCTGTCTGTATTCCTACGCCTCCGACCTATGAATAAGTCACGTACTTGGAACAATTCCTTTGGTTCGTATTCCAAACAGTAAAGGAACAACAAATCTGTTTGGTATCAACTCTCTTCAACCAAGTGATGTGAGTTCGACAAAGGCTCTTCTGTTTATCTCAAATAAACTCCTTCGTCAGGTTCGTAGATCTATCTTATGTGCAACAACCAAAGGTAGTTGTTAAGATTTTGCAATCAATACTTTTAATAACAAAGAATTGTATTGATGTCGATATACACAACTAATCCATCCAATCTACCACAAGGATAAACCGATTATAGTTGGATCCTCTTATACCGAAACAAGTATTGTGTACACCAAAGATTATGAACCCCAAATCAGAAATCTCCAATATCTTCTTTTTCTTTAAATATTCTTAGATCTTCAATAAACACCTGCACACAACAACTTGAATCTCTTGTAATCAATCACGCACGAAACGGAGTCTGTTAACAATGGATTATCACAAGATCGTCTTTAGCACTAACAACAGTCTAAACATCCATGTCGAAACTTCGACCTAGTTTGAGTGAATTTTATAACAGAAGAGAAGATTCTCAAGCATAAACAAACTAGGTGCAATCAAAGTTCAACTACCGTTAGTCAATCAAATCAATCGAAAACACAAGATAAACCGAAATTATCTAGTTTCCCACCAACGGTACTAATAGAGCTTCTCAATCCCAAAGAAGACTTTAAACTGAGCGGCCGTAAGATATTTCGCCTAATTAGGTTACTCTCCTCTCCGAATAGGCGGCTTCACCAGTAACAACACAACCAAGGAAGTTTGCTGTCACGAAGGATTAGTTTGCTAGAAATGCAAACTTCAAGTATTTATAGACAAGGAAGTTTGGACATCAGGGAATTTCCAAAACCGAAAATATTCCTGGGGTGCTCTGTCCAAAATAATGACCTAAAATCTCTTTTGAAAATATTTAACTAGTAAATGCACATTACTAATTCTTATTTTTCTAAAATAAAATTAAGACCTTAATTAAAAGATTCTTAACTTATTTATGTTTCGATCTTGGGATTTCTTCCTTTAGCTATTAAGGAATAACTTTGAACAATTAAAGATAAACACATTACTTCTTGTGCTCAAAGTGTGTCGACATCCTTACTTTGTAAGTCCTCTTTCATACTTACAACCTTGAAACCGATTTGCCACACTTCCAAACAAGTTTACAATTGGTTCATCTGACTTTCAAGAACTATGTGATTGATCAAGAACACTCAATCACATATCATGGGTTTAACGGTTCTACCAAAACAAGTTTCGGTTCTACCTCCGTGTGAGTATTGTGCATAGTCACACCGGATTTCCAAAATTCGGTTGACTAGGTACTAGGATCGGTTCCCCAAATATATATGGTATCTAACTTATATGTGTTGCACATGTCCATAGGATCGGTTCCCTTTTGCCTAAAAACGTGTTGCACATGTCCATAGGATCGGTTCCCCTTTCTGCTACAAACTTGTTGCACCTCATACAAGGATCGATTCCCCTTTGTGATGTGTTGCACCTCTTACTAGGATCGGTTCCCCTTTTCCCAGATTCGGTCATACACAAATCACAAACTCGATCATAGCATCTCAGGTGATTACTTATGATCGATTTCACTAATAAAAGTCATACCAATACATAAGTCGGGCCTTTCTGAATAGTTGTACCAAGAAAACAAATAAGTCATGAGCGTTTATACTAAATCACACATATTGGTTATTCACAAGATATGCAATGAATAACAATACCAATAACGACTGGCGATTTCCTTTCCGATTCATAAACAAGTTTATGAACTTATTCCTTAAAACCCATGTAAAACATTGTTTCCTAGGGTGAAATCCTTACCTCATACCCATACATAATCACAATAGCATTTAAACGATTATGTCGATGTCTTATCTACAAATTTTAATGGTTAAGCAATAAACCTCGTATTATATTCCTTAATACTATGTCTATCTAGAGTGTTCATGCTTCACAGTTTTGTTTTCAATATGCACGACTTGAAAGATATGTTAGGGAATGAAACTGTTCAAGTCAAATATCACTAACCTCAAGTGGAAGGATGATGTTGTCGTTGTAGCTTCTTACTTCTTCACTTATTCAAGTCTTCGCAATACTTGTAATGTATCATATCCTAATACCTTCAAGCTAACCTATACGAAGTTGACTCTAGTACATAATCAAGCGACTCTTAAATGAGTTTTGTCACTAAAATATGACAACCAAACTTGACATACCAACGCTTGGTGGGTTCAACCGAGCTATGCTCTAACAATCTCCCCCTTTGTTAAATTTAGTGACAAAACTCTTACAAACATATGGATAAACAAATTACAAGAATTCATTACACATACGCTTGATTCTCGAATTCAACAACACAATAACCTGTATACATTCAATCCTTAAATTTCGTTGTTGATATTATAATAGCAAAGTTAATACTCCCCCTAAAGGTGAGATAGGTAGATTTTATCAATCCGCATTTCTTTGTTATACCAATTAATATGATATGTTACTCCCCCTTAGTCTATGCTTTCACTCTTTCGTTAGATAAACGTTTAAGCACAATTGTCCTTTTCCTTAGTGATACCAATGAATATAAAATCAATTCCAGTATCACTTGTTTACTCCATATATTTCTCCCCCTTTTTGTCACAAAATGACAAAGAAACGAAAAAAATTAAGGATAAACCGAAAATAATTTTACAAATCTCAAAATAGACTTGCAAACTAATAGAGTTAAGCACGAGGGTTCCACACAGCATTTTTGATAACCGATATCAAAACCAAAACTACAAAGTAATTTTTTTTGATATGTTATCAAGGAAATAATTGCCGGAAGCAATTTTCCCAATTTAGTTTAGCAAACCAAAAATCAACTAAGCACCTTAGTCCCTTTGCTAAACCGATTGTACAAATACAATCGCTTCCTTCGATAAGACCAAAATAAAGATAACTCTATTTTTCTCATCAGGTTATAATTATTCATATAACTTGGACCTTTAAGTTTTAAACAAGACAATTACTAGGTTAGTTAACTAGCATTTCTTGTTAAGGCATTCGATTAGACTTGAATAACCGAAACCTCCACTTTGATAAGTCTAACTAAGATAAACTTAACTTCTCTTATCCGGAATCAAATTGGACTAAACAATCCATCCCGTAGAGTTTTTCTTTCGTTAAGCCATAAATAATTCATACAAACCAAATAAATCAACTTGCATAATTATTCACCTCAACCGGAAGCAATTGAAACAACATAGACATTATAGCACCGCAATTGCACCGAAATTTTGTAAGCCTAAACAATTGATACCACACAATAAAGCAAGATAACAATAGTTTTTCTTACCGAAACCAATTGAATCACACACACATCCATACAAACATAATGGAATAAAACATCAATTGTACCGAAATTTTGTTAAGGAAAAGCAAAATATATATGAAATAAAATAAGGCTTTTCTTAAACAGGAAAACAATTAACTAACAACATTGTTACCTCAAATTTCGCATCCGCTTATCCAATATGTTTGCATCTTCTTCCAGGAGAATTGATATCGAAATATCATTATGTTGTCATCCTTATGCAAAACAAATGAATAACAACAACTAACCTTTACCAGAGAAAGGTTGAAAACCGGTTTTTAACTATTGCAAGCAAAAGTTGAAAAACCACCGAAACACATATGCTTTTATGCTAAACCAAAACTGATTCAACATATTGTGACTTTTTCACATATTGTTTCTATCATAACCCCTCATGATCCTTTGACAAAGCCTACCAACATGGGCTAGAACTTAATCCTGCTAAATCAAAAAGTCACCCAAATCATAAGGGTTCACAACATTATGAGATCGAATATCAAGGTAATAAAACCAAAATCAAACATCCCATAAACATCCATAACAATAACAAAGCATTCATGCACAGGCTATGTAAATCAAAAACCATCACAAGAAAAATTATAAATCAAATAATTTTATTCATAATAAGATAGTTTTATTCATAATAGACTTAATACAATCATTGAAAGAATCAAAAATTGATGTCTATTTTCCTTTTCAAAATTCAGCCTTTTAGATCATCTTCAAGGTTGAAACTGGATCATAGAATTTTACCGTATTCCAATCATCTTCTATAATCACTAGTCTTGATTCGAGACTAACAACATGGTCATTGACTTCCTTAACTTCCTTTCGCAAATCTTTTTCCATGTTCCTTACTTCACATAAGATTAGATCTAATTTAAGTGAAAGGTTCTTGAGAATATTATCATTGAGAGAAGAGATCTCTTCATTAGGAACATCCTGTTGAAGTTCTGGAGAAGAATCAGAATCGCCATCAGAATATTCGAGACGAAGTTTCTTGTTGGGAAACAATATAGTCCAGACTTTTTCGGTCTTGCGAGAGCTGTAGCTAGAGGTAGACATACTATCAAAACTCTATGAAAATGAAGTAAGAGGTCTTCCCTCTTATAAGTTCTAAAACATTTTCTCAAAAATCTTTGAGAATATTATTTTACTTAAATTCTTAACCGAAAATCAATTTTTAGAAATATTTTTATCCAAAAAAAATATTTACATCTATATCCTTACTGTATACTTTTAAGGGTAACAAGTACGGATCCATGATAACCAGTTAGATGGTCACTTTTTGGTTCTTGAGTTTCTTCCCTTGAATATTTAAACATTCTTACATGGTTGAGGAGACATTATGTTTGAACTTTTAGGTTAAACTTTTAATCTTGATGTAAGATCATGGTGTTCGAAGAACTTATTCTCTTGCATTGAAGAAATCTTCGATCTACACTTAGATCTTGATTTTCCGGTTTTATACAGTCTCTCTCTCTGTTTAGTATCAGGATATTGCCTTTGAAAATGCCCTTTTTGCTTGCACAAGAAGCACACACCAGAATTGTTGCGTTTTCTGGATCTAGATTTCACAGACTTATTTAGTCTTACCTCCTTGTTTCTTGATACATAGATGAAGATTTATCAAAGCAATTGAGTCTATCTCTCATTTTCTGATTTTCTTCTTTTAACTTCCTTATGTCATCTTGACAAGACTTAATATCGAGTATGAGTTTAGATACTTGTACCTTTTCGGAGTATTGAGTAACCTCGATTTTCTTCAGTCGCTTGTTAAATTTCTCTTTATCATTCAGAAGGCTCAATTTGATGTCATATTCAAGAGGGTTAATTCTGTTATCTTTACATGGAAATAATTCTTTGAAAATCTAAGGAGTAAACTCTTCTTGAGTATCTAGAGATGGAAGAACTTCAGAGTCATAGACTTCTGCAATAGTTGCAACATGATCTATCTCATTAACTTGATCATTCTCATTAGGGAAATAATCAAGTGTGGCAGTGTCAGCATTTCTTTTCCACTGGGTGTCCTTAGTTGGACAGTCTGGAGAGATATGACCGAGCCCTCTACACTTGTAGCATTGAGGAATAATATCATCATCATCCCAGGTGTCTTCACGTTTATGTGAAGGAACAACTTTTCTTTTGACACAGGTGATTCTCTTTTTCGATGTCTCAGCAATTTCTAGAATCGTTGAGTAATAAGAGACAAATGATGATTTAGATCAGCTTCATCTTCAGCAGTTAGATCTTCCTGATCTTCAGAATCTTCTGAATATTAAGTCAAAACCTCTTTTATGGCTTTATAGGCCAGATTGTCCTTTTTTTTAGACAAATTTTCTTGATCAAATATCTTCAGTTTTCCAACTATGGAACTTCTAGATAGAGATGAAAGATCATTAGCTTCAATGATTGCATGCTTTTTAGAATCGTATCTAGATGGCAACGATCTGAGAATTTTGCATATTATATCCTTTTCAGAGATAGTATTTCCAAGAGAGAAAGATACATTCATTATCTCAGAGAGTTTAAGATGAAACTCTTCAAAGGTGTCGTTTTCATCCATTCGAAGGTTTTCCCAATCGGACGTAAGAGTTTGAAGTCTAACTTCTTTCTCTGAAGTGTTTCCTTCGAATACGATCTAAAGGTTATCCCAAGCTTCTTTCGAAGTTTGAGATGTTGATACATGATGTTGTAGATCACGGCTTACAACATGTATTATAGCATTCAAACCATCTGAATTCTGCTTTGCAAGTGCCTTTTCTTCGTTTGAAAAATCTACTAAGAGTTTATACTCAGTTTCTGAATTTTCTATCTTTGGACGAATATAACCATCGACGACTAATAGCCAAGTATTAAAGTCTCGTGATTGAAGAAAATATCTCATAGCAGATTTCTACCATAGATAGTTTGTTCCGTCAAATCTTGGCGGTACGTTAATTAAATTAGATTCATGAGAACTCGAGTTCATTCTTATAGGTTGAATCGCACTAAACACAGATTGTTAGATCTTTTCGGGTTTTCCTGCTCTGATACCAATTGAAAAGGCGAGGGTACCAAATATACCTCAAGCTAAAACTTTTCCTACCTATAAGTTCTTTCTCCGAAAGTGATTGTCTATGGACTGAGTCGAGACAATGCAACTAATCGGTTCACACTTCGTGTGATCGTTTATGGATAGAGATCGAGACAATACGACAACGAAGTATGTTTCCTTGATACAAAGGTTCGGACTTAACCAAACACAATAGGATTGCTTATCAAGTAAATAGGAATTAATGTTTGTGTCATTTACTATAATTATAATAAACAATTATAATGCGGAAATATAAAGTAAATGAGACAGCAAGATTTTGTTAATGAGGAAACCGCAAATGCATAAAAACCCTGTGACCTTGTACAGAATTGAATACTTTCAGGATTAAGCCGCTACACAAAATTACACCAACTTCGTATAGTTGAGACCAAGCAGCTAAACCTATAGTTCACCTAGTTCTTTCTGTATTCCCACGCCTCCGACCTATGAATAAATCACGTACTTGGAACAATTCTTTTGGTTCGTATTCCAAACAGTAACGGAACAATAAATCTGTTTGGTATCAACTCTCTTCAACCAAGTGATGTGAGTTCGACAAAGGCTCTTTTGTTTATCTCAAATAAACTCCTTCGTCAGGTTCTTAGATCTATCTTATGTTCAACTACCAAAGGTAATTGTTAAGATTTTGCAATCAATACTTTTAATCACAAAGAATTGTATTGATGTCGATCTACACAACTAATCAATCCAATCTACCACAAGTTGGATCCTCTTATACCGAAACACGTATTGTGCACACCAAATATTATGAACCCCAAATCAGAAATCTTCAATATCTTCAAATATTCTTAGATCTTCAATAAACACCTGCACACAACAACTTGAATCTCTTGTGATCAATCACGCACAGAACAGAGTCTATTAACAATGGATTATCACAAGATCAACTTTAACACTAATAACGGTCTAAAGATCCCTGTCGAAACTTCGATCTAGTTTGAGTGAATCTTATATCAGAAGAGAAGATTCTCAAGCATAAACAAACTAGGTGCAATCAAAGTTCAACCACCGTTAATCAATCAAATCAATCGAAAACACAAGATAAACCACAAGTATATAGTTTCCCACCAACGGTACTAATAGAGCTTCACAATCCCAAAGAAGAATTTAAACTGAGCGCCCGTAAGAGATTTCTCCTAATTAGGTTACTCTCCTCTCCGAATAGGTGGCTTCACCAGTAACAACACAACCGAGGAAGTTTATTGTCAGAAAGGATTAGTTTGCTAGAAATGCAAACTTCAAGTATTTATAGAAAAGGAAGTTTGCACACCAAGGAATTTCCAGTACCGAAAATATTCTCAAGATATTCATTAAAGCACAAATTCGGTTTCCATAATTCCTAGAAATGCTCTGTCCAAAATAACGACCGAAAATCTCTTTGGAAAATCTTTAACTAGTAAATGCACATTATTAATTCTTATTTTCCTAAAATAAAATTAAGACCTTAATTAAAAGATTCTTAACTTATTTATGTTTCGATCCTGGAATTTTCTTCCTTTATCTATTAAGGAATAACTTTGAACAATTAAAGATAAACATTACTGCCTTTGTTCAAAGTGTGTCGACATCCTTACTTTGTAAGTCCTCTTTCATACTTACAACCTTGAAACCGATTTTCCACACTTCCAAACAAGTTTAGAATTAGTTCATCTGACTTTCAAGAACTATGTGATTGATCAAGAACACTTAATCATAAATCATGGGTTTAACGGTTCTACCAAAACAATTTTCGGTTCTACCTCCATGTGAGTACTGTGCATAGTCACACTAGCTTTCCAAAACTCGGTTGACTAGGTACTAGGATCGGTTCCCCACATATATATGGTATCTAACTTATATGTATTGCACATGTCCATAGGATCGGTTCACTTTTGCCTAAAAACGTGTTGCACATGTCCATAGGATCGGTTCCCCTTTCTGCTACAAACTTGCTGCACCTCATACAAGGATCGATTCCCCTTTGTGATGTGTTGCACCTCTTACTAGGATCAGTTCCCCTTTGCCCAGATTCGGTCATACACAAATCACAAACTCGGTCATACCATCTCAGGTGATTACTTAAGATCGGTTTCACTAATAAAAGTCATATTGTAGATGGTGGATTTTCAACAAAGGACAAAATCGTAAAATCATGATATTGCATGTTTCTGACACGGCTTTCAGGCATGTGATGATTCATATTTTATGATCCATGGTGAATTTGTTTTTGAAAGGCCTCCACCAGCTCAGCGTTCGATACCTCGCATTTTATCATGCCCTCTATGTAGAATAACGTAATTGGGCGGTTCTCCGTAAGATTGAGAGCACTAATGCCTTCAGGACGTCGGTGACACTCACTGTTCACTGACTACATGAGAGAGACCCCCCTCAAAATAGAAGAACGATTGGGCGATTCTCCGTAAGATTGAGAGCAATAACGCCTTCAGGACGTCGGTGACACTCGTTGTTCCCTGACTATGTAGAGAGACCATGTATATACCCAGGCGGTTTTCCGTAATATTGAGAGCAATAACACCTTCAGGAATTCGGCAACACTCGTTGTTTCCTGACTATGCACCTCAGAACGGGTATGACGCTTTAACTGGCTAATATCCCTTCTGCAATAGATTAATTCTACCGTGACATTCACCACTGAATTCCTATAAGATAATCTATTTTATCTCATTACTCCGATTTCATGATCGAATCCACGGATGATCTCATGGAATGGTAATAGATAATATCATTACTCCGATTTCATGATCGAATCCACGGCTGATCTCATGGGATGGTAATAACTACTTTCATTACATCGATTCTATGGTCGAATACATGATCCCATGGAATGGTAATACTCGTTTTATTATTCCGAATTCATGGTGCAAGTGTACTCAACAATGATGCACGAACGAGCACCCAATTACGTGAACGAGCATTCAAAAATATGGACAAACGAGGAATCCTGCACAAAATAGGAGAGAGAAAATAATAATATTAAAATAATGGAGAAGCTCCCATGGGCCGGGCCCACCGGACGTCCGGCCATGCCTTAGTCGTGGCCAGTTCTATGTTTCCTCCATTATTTTTTCATATTTTTGTTACTTTCATGAACTCATGAAGACTCCTCCATTCTAACAACTTTCCTTGTTTGAACAAAACTCATGTTTCTCCATATTTTCGTGGTTTCATGAAAAATAATAATATAAAATAGGGAAAGGTGTTGCGGGATCGGACAACTTAGTCGGCCGGCCATACACTAGCCGTGGCCGGTCCCACACCTTGCAATCCCTAATCTTTCATAAATTTTTATTTCTCTCATCTCATGAAACTTCCCTGTTTCAGCAAAAATCATGGTTTCTCCATATTTTCTCAAATATTGCACAAACCATGAAAAGGCCAAAAGTCAACATGGTCACATGACTGACTAGGCTACTCACGAAAATATAATTAAAATATTATTATTTTAATCAAGCGGGCAAGGTTCTACTTGCTCATTGAGCAAAATCGAGAATTTCAGTCAAAGATCGAACTTTTCTGAAAATCCAAGATATTGCTCAAACGCACATAAAAAATGCCGAAAAATCTTAGGACTGAGACACGTGCATTATGGTGAAATGAGCATGCTCCTTTGACCGACCAATGGCGGCTCTAAGGCTTGCAACAAGCCGGTTCCACACGTTTTCATAATTTTGACCTAATTTGTGCAATTGCTCATATTGGGTCCAAACTCTTTCCAACCAACTTGGGATTTGCTCAATCGACCATCATCTGGTCCCACACCCTCAAGGGCCGGTTCCATGCCTTCTTGGCCGGTCCCTCACTCCTCCATAAGTTAAGTTTTATTACCTAATGCTCAGACGAGCACTATTTCAGTAAATAATGAAACCAGCATTTAATCGTCATTCTTTCACCAACTCTGGTGCACCCTCACTTAAGCACTCGGGCACCACATGGACGTCCATAATTTCATGTGCTCGGTCCTCTCTCACTTGACCTATTTTCAACGATCCACCAATTAACGAATAATTGATCAAAAACTAGGGTGTTGAACAAACACTCAACAAATCATCATTTTAAGCATGTTCACACACTGAATAAATTTATGTTGATCCAGAAAACAACACGCGGATTAATTATATAATATTTGGTAATCTACCAATATTTTAATTAATATTTTATTGGGTCACGTCACCAATAAATAATTCATCGAATTGGGCAATACTTTCTCAATTGCTCGATTATTGATCCAACTATCAATATTCAGTAATTCGCAATACTTGCTCAATTGCTCGAATATTGATCCAACCATCGAAATCCAGGAATTCTTCGAGAAATACTCGCCCAGTTACTCGAATGTTCCACTGAGCAATTCGTCATTCATGCTCAATTCAACAAAACCTAGACTCATTGTCTAAATCAGTCAACGTGACTAATTAAATACACGTCTGTCATGCAGACTCCACGATTCGTGAGACATCAATCACGTCACATGGGGGACATCAATTAGGGTTTAGGTCTGGCGGCCTACGACACGTGGATTCATCCACGATGAGAATGTGAGTAAGTCATGCAACGGTTGAAGTAGTTTTCAAAGTAGTGGGTGGATGGTTAACCAAGTCTCTGCACGACCTGGAACTGGTTTCACCACGATCTCCCACTTTCCCGCTCTTTCACTCAGGAAACCGTCACACTTATAGGGATCAATGTGTTCACTACTCTGGCGATATAAATAAGTCTCTGAATCCATGATTGAGGACAACGAATGATCACCAGCAATCAGCAATTATCTACACAGAATTTCTCGAGTAACTAATCTCACGAATTCATCAATCTATCAGAACTTATTCGAACTCATCAATTCACCAAAATTTGCAGAAACCTTCAACACATCCACAATCCTTGATCATCACTGATCCCACATAATTCTCAGCTTCCCTCCTACATATCAACTCATCTACCTCTTTGCGACCGAATTGACTCTGGAACGGCCATTGACTTGGTTTAGGCCAGAGTCCTACAGATTGATCTCTCGAATCTAAGCACTCCCTTTGCAGTGCATCTGTATGAGGTTAAGCAGTTTGCTCGGTTGAGGAGTCTCGACAACACTCCCGTCTCTTCACTTCCCTAAAAAACCAGCGAATCGTTTTTACCCATCTACAGATTGGCGACCACAGTGGGAGATTAATCTCTCGGTTGCAATCTCAACTTTCACAAAATGGTTGATCTTAGGTCAGATTCAGTTATTAATCCTAACAAAAACAACGCCAGCACTAGCAACAATGGTGGTACTCCAGAAACCGTTCGCTTCCAACAATGGTACTTGCGGCACCACCCCTTCTCAAACCAACATCGGAATAATCCGCTCTTCGGAAAGACTCCTGAAGAAGTCAGAAAAGATCCGCCTACCATAACCGATCTCATGAAGATTCAAGAAATTATTGTCAAGAATAAAATAGAGATGGAAACAACACAAAAGCAACTATGCGCTCATCTCAAGGACCTCACTGACAAGATGTCAGAGAAGACTCGGGAGAAGGGAAAAGCCAAAGAAGCATCTCCAACTGCTGATCCTGAAGTTGTTCCAGTAGTTGAAGATGATGAAGTCCACAACGATGTGGAAAGTCATCAACAAAAGAGCTTGCCGGTTTCATCACTCGTGAAGATCTGGAACGTTTTATGGAGGATCGAGGGAAAGGCAATGCATTATCTGTCCACCGTCATCAACCTCCATACCCTGCTGCTACGCAGAGAATCCCTCTCCCAAAAGGCTACACTTCTCCTACGTTCACATTATATAACGAAACAGGGAATGCTCGAGAACATGTCTCTTGATTCCTGGAGGTACTAGGAGAGCATGAACACAACCATGTTGTCCGTATGAAAGAATTATCGAAATCTCTGACAGGCCGAGCATACACATGGTATGACAACATTGCACCTGGGAGCATCACTGGCTTGGGAGAAATGGTTAATGCTTTATACCAGAAATACTTCTTCATCTCAGAGCAGATTACTCTCTCTGACTTAGGAAGAATGTCTCAGAAGAGCAATGAATATCCGAACGATTATGTGAAGAGATTCAGAATCCAAGCTTTGGATTGTCATGACCCTAATATCACTGAACAACAACTGGTGGACTTGTGCATCAACAGAATGATCCCGGTCTACAGAGCCTTGCTAGAAAATCTCCAGTTTCATACTTTCTCAGAGCTTCATGAAGAAGCCAGACGATCAACGACTATTGCACCTGCTTTACTGGAAAGAGCAAAGTCTGCAAGTTCGAGGAACCTCGAAACAGCTGACGCCTAGTAAACAAGCAGTACAATATCCAACCTTCCGTGAATGTTGCTGAAGGGAGAAAGAGAAAATCCGAAGTGCAGCCACATAAGAACGCTTTTCCAACATCCCAAGCTCCTCTGAAAGTGCAAAGAAAGGATAACCAATCTTACACAAACCTCGACCCGATATCAACAAATGGGAAATGATCAGACAAACTCAAACTTCTCTCTTCTCATGAAGGAGTGATCGAGTTACTAGAAGTATGGGTTCAAGATGGTGCAATCATATTTTCGTTCATCAGGAAAAAGCCAATTGAAGAAGAAATGGAGAATCCCAGGTACTGCCTTCATAGGTTCATCGATCATCCAACAGATGACTGCAATATTTTCAAAGATAAGGTTGATCCATAACAGCTTCAACTGGGGACTGAAGGAGTACACAAGGATCCTTTCCCAGTCAGAACCTTCACACTCTCTAAACAACCAGTCAAAGAAGTAGTTCAATCGTTGATCGAGCATATCTGTGAATTGCTGTATCTATTTAAGGCATAAGGGAAAGACGTGTTCACAATACCAAAGTATATTGTGAAAGACGTCTGTCCATCCCGGAAATACTCCTTGAATCTTCATCCACAAGGAGATGCATGACTGAAGACTACTTACCACAGTCTATTTCAGAGGAAATGAATTCGGAAGAATGTTAATCGATGCTGACACCGCCATCAACAACATTCCACTGAAAACCCTCAGATCCACAGACCTCACTCGACAAGATGTTATTCATGCTTCATCTCAATCAGAGACCATGAAGGAACGCCCACAGATGCATACGGTTTCATCACTCTCAAAATGAAAGTTGGCTCAACCTGGACGGAAACCAAGTTTCACATAATCAGGGAAGATCCCAAATACGACATGATTCTCGGACGGACGTGGATTCATGCCGAGAAGATGACTACTGACAAAGCGTCTTTGGTTGCACATCTCTCCAACGAAGAAATTTCTGATCCAGAAGATTTGGCAGACGTTCCATCATTAGGGCACTTGGAGGAATCTCGAACTTTGACGAGGTTCCGCACTCAGGCAAGTCTCATTCCTCCCATGTATATGAAATTTATTTCCCCACATGCTATCCTAGCATGGGGACTCAATTCTTCTAGCAACTCTACAAGACGTTAGGATTGGTAGCTTCACCGCATTAGTATTTTACCAAGTGGTTGAATCTGAGATTTCTCCAAATCGAAGACTGAGACATTGATGATGTCCAAGGATGGCAAAGAACACTTTGGGCGTTTCTACATAGCCTTGCAGGAGTATCCATATGCGCCACAAAATCAGAAATATCTGATATCTGCACAAATATTGAATCTCATTACCGCAACGAAAGGAATGCTGAATCAACAGAAGATACCCAGGCCATTATCAAGCCTAAGACATTCGACGCTTCAATGCTCAAGCATCTAAGAATTCTTCAAATTGTACTCCCAATCAAAGAGTACACCCTTTTCAATGGCGCCTATGGCTTCAGCACAAATATCTCGACAATGACACGTCGCTTCAACACCAACACAATCAATCGATAAGTTTTCACTATCCCATGATAAGACTTCTGGATCAGATGCAACATCATTCGTTCATCAATGGATGATACAAACTCCTTCAACCCTGCTAAGTGAATGACGGATGCACTAGGGACTTGATTTCATTGGAAATATCAATTCAATATATTTCAATAAATATTATCCACCTAACAATTCATTGCAACCTGATGTGATTCCATGAAACGTCATCAAATAGAACCTCTCTACATCACAATCCGCTGCACGACTTGGGAATTTCCTACCTTCACTAATCACATCCAGAATGGAGACTACCGTTGTTATCTTCCACAACAACATCGATTCCCTGACGAAGCCACTTCACAGTAAAGTCATATTCAGTAGAATTTGGCTTGAAATTCTAGTACACCTTCATCTAAGGAATGCTCAAGTCACCAATTGGGTCGTGCATGTAAAGGATCACTCGATGGAAGACCAAAGACTATCATTTTCGGTCTCTGGAGCAACTTCAACCATAATATCGACATCAACAAGGACATGTGGAGGAACTCCATTCATGGTCTAAGCATCAACAAAAATTTCTGGAGAAAATTCAATTGTGATCTCATCAGTCTCAGGCGCAACATCCAGCTTCATCAACTATCCATTCTCTGAAGCGTTACTCTATGGATCGTACTTCTTCAACCCCTAATGATTTATATCAAGATGTTTATACCTGAAACATAGTAACATGAACGTCTTCCCAAAGCTTACACGACAGACGGGCACAAACCAAAGTCTTCTACAAGATGTTCTCATCGCCTCCACAAAAGAGATACAACACATTTCAGTCCATGGGTTTACAAAGACGTACCAATAGGTGAGGAATGGGACAATTCCTCCTCAACAAAAGATGTTCTTCTGTGTCTCTTCTACAACATACCAAAAGGGCGCATCAATCGGACGTACGAGCTGAAAGATATGGCCTTTACCGTTAGGTCTACGTAATCTGAAAAAATTTTATGGGATTACAAATTACAAATGTGCACTCTTCGTTGGCTGACCTCTACAATTCCAAATTAAGTGATTCTTTTCTCATGCGATAACTCAATCTTGGCTTCAAAAGTTGGGGTAGAGCATCGAATTCCGACGTCGTATGAGGTTCCTACAGTTTCCAGAGCATACAACATGCAAGCAGCAATTCTTAGACGAGATTCATAACTTCCACAGTCGATCGGTGTCCACCAGGTCATTCCGCTAAGTCCTTCATCAAGTTTCGCAGTCCAAGATTCGTGACACCATACTCTCATGCGTTGATCGTTCATCATAAAAGAAATGCTGCCACCCGGACATGCAATCATGGTCATTACATCACCCCCTCTTGAGAGCAACCTCAGTGATGGTCTCGTGATCAGGGTTTCGGAAGTGATGTTTCTACGACTGACAGAAACAAGATGGCACTGCAAGCACCATGCTCATGTATCAATAAAAGGATCCTGATCTCAAATGAATCAATAACATCAAAATCCTTCACCGACCGTTCAAGACACAAGCGAATGGTCTAAAGACACAACATGAGTGTTTTACAACAAGCCCGTCTGAGATAATTTTACGCTTCCCTGTTAAGACGACGAACTGGGAGCAATTGGTGAAGAGTCTAGGGATGGGTCATATATCATTCTCTTCGTATCGATGTTTTCTACAACATATCCAAAATTCACAGCAATTGGAGAAACGAGCGAAACGATATGGCCAAAACTTTGGACCACGCACCAGCTGAAATTTTTCTGAAAACTTCCTGGAAGTTTACTGTTTCATCGATTTCGACCTCTAACCATGTTTAAATCTCAAAAAGCTTCTTTAGTAAACCTTGGAAATTTTCTGGGCATGAGGATACATGAGTAGATCGCGAAAATCCGACATCAGATGAAGATTTTATGGCATTTTTGCTAAAAGACGGAGTTCTGAATTTTCTGTTTCGGGTTTTGGGAATTCTCCGTCTCACATGGTCCAATGATGAATGATAAGCACCTTGTTCATCGACGATAATTTATTCCTGGATTCATCAACAACAATTATTATTATTTCATTCAATGAGATGTCACGATCACCTGCACGGAAGAGATACTTACATCGACTTCTTCATCAGTACTGGATTCCTGAATTGTTTGCCTGAGAACAAGTTGAAGACCGTCAATCGATGGAGAAAGTCTGAAAAGAAATAAAAAACCTTGGTCTTGTGATCCTAATTTCACGGGCAAAGTTATTACACAAGGAGCGCTAACAACTCACCAAAGAAGCGGCTGGGGATTGCACGTTATTTGTTAACATCCTGTAGTCCTTACTTCTGTTTTCTCCGCTCTTGTATACTTTTTTCCATTTCTGTGGAGTCTACATTGATCCAGATCTCAGTATACGATCATCCTGTGGTAAATCTAATGAAATAATCAGGAGTACAACTCAGTATGAAGGATCTCTCACCATCACTCAGAGGTCCCAGAAGTACCATTTCTTAAAATTGCATCCGTAGAGATGTCATCTCTGGAAACACCATCTTTGGAAGTATCATCATGAGAGTCAGTCATTCTTGCAAAGTGTCTACTTCAGCACATCGTTCATACAAAGCGCAAGATTCAACAAAACAATGAATCATGGAGTAAAAGTGCTAACAACAGCGTCTACAAAAATGGTAACCATCCAACTCTTACCTATTTACAATTTCAATAGCTGTAGTGATTACAATCTCGAGAATTGATTCGCTCCTTCAAACCTGCAAAGACGAACAAAATTCGTTATTCAAAACCATAACGTGATTTTCATAAAACTGTGAACAATTCACGAAACTTCCATCATGTGAACAATTCACATTATTTTCACGTGTGAGCGACTCCCACAGAGTGAACACTCATTGGTTTTGTGCATACACTATCAGATCACAAAATCCATATAAACAATATTTTACCAAAAATTGTTTACTTCTAGCAATTGCTGAAAATCAAAACTTGATTTCATATAAATTTTCACTGTGTAAACATTCACTGGTTTTTCAAATATTGGACAGACGTCCATTCTACAATTATGAAAACTCACATATAAGCATTTTTTTCACCGTGAATAATTGTGTACTTTCAACAATTGTTCAAAATCAAAACATTGATTTTACAAAAAAATATATTTTTTAACGTGAAACTCACGTAACTTGAAAATATATGTATATATTTTTGCTCCCTCTCGCGAGCATCCACCTTTGAAACGAGAGTTTATTCCCTTTTGTGAAATCTCACATATTTAAAATAAAATTTTGGCTTTCGTGAAAGCGCATATGACAAAAATTCTATCACTATATTTTGTTTGTTTCTTAACTAATGAACGAATGAACGTCTGTTCTTAAAACAAGGATTTCTTTTGGGCTCGGGCCCGCAAACATTAAACCGAGCAAAACAGGATGCCCGACCGTCCAAATCAGCAGTGCCTCATCTCACGGGATGACACTCTATCATTCAGGGTCCTTACCTGAACATTTGCTTGTACATGAAACCATTTGAGCAAATCGAGGATTCTGAAAATACCTTTGTACAACTGAGCTCAACACTGATCTAGGCGAATGAAAATCACCATTTAATGCTTCTGCGGAACATGACTGCCCCTCACTAAGCAGGGGACTTAATGTAGATGGTGGATTTTCAAGAAAGGACAAAATCATAAAATCATGATACTTCATGTTTCCGACACGGCTTTCAGGCATGTGATGATTCATATTTTACGATCCATGGTGAATTTGTTTTCAAAAGGCCTCCACCAGCTGAGCGTTCGATACCTCGCATTTCATCATGCCCTCTATGTAGAATAACATAATTGGGCGGTTCTCCGTAAGATTGAGAGCATTAACGCCTTCAGGACATCGATGACCCTCACTATTCCCTGACTACATGAGAGAGACCCCTCTCTACATAGAAGAACGATTGGGCAGTTCTCCGTAAGATTGAGAGCAATAACGCCTCAGGACGTCGGTGACACTCGTTGTTCCCTGACTATGTAGAGAGACTGTGTATAGACCCAGGAGGTTCTCCGTAAGATTGAGAGCAATAACGCCTTCAGGACTTCGGAAACACTCGTTGTTTCCTGACTATGCACCTCAGAACGGGTATGACGCTTTAACAGACTAATATCCCTTCTGCAATAAATTAATTCTACCGTGACATTCACCACTGAATTCCTAGAAGATAATCTATTTTATCTCATTACTCCGATTTCATGATCGAATCCACGGATGATCTCATGGAATGGTAATTGATAATCTCATTACTCCGATTTCATGATTGAATCCACGGATGATCTCATGGGATAGTAATAACTACTTTCATTATTCCGATTTTATGGTCGAATCCACGATCTTATGGAATGGTAATACTCGTTTTATTATTCCGAATTCATGGTCGAATCCACGGCTGATCCTATGGATTGATAATCATAAACTACTCACTTTTATTACTCAATTTCATAAATCATTCTCCACTGAATTTCATAAATTAGTAATAAATACTCAATAATCGGGCATCTGAACTATCACTGAGTAAGTCCCATCTAGTGGTGCACGTGTACTCAACAATGATGCATGAACGGGCACCCAATTACGCGAACGAGCATTCAAAAATATGGACAAACGAGGAATCCCGCACAAAATAGGAGAGAGAAAATAATAACATTAAAATAATAGAGAAGCGCCCATGGGCCAGGTCCACCGGCCGGCCGGCCGTCCATGCCTTAGCCGTGGCCGGTCCCATGCTTCCTCCATTATAAAAACTTTCATTGTTTGAGCAAATCTCATCGTTTCTCCATATTTTCGCGGTTTCATGAAAAATAATAATATAAAATAGGGAAAGGTGTTGCGGGACCGGGCAACTTAGTCGGCCGGCCATACCCTAGCCGTGGCTGGTCCCAAACCTTACAATCCCTAATCTTTCATAAATTTTTATTTCTCTCATCTCATGAAACTTCCCTGTTTCAGCAAAAATCATGGTTTCTCCATATTTTCTCAAATATTGCGCAAACCATGAAAAGGCCAAAAGTCAACATGGTCACATGACCGACTAGGCTACTCACGAAAATTTATTAAAATATTATTTTAATATCCACGAAATTTTAATCAAACGGGCAAGGTTCTACTTGCTCATTCGAGCAAAATCGAGAATTTCAGTCAAAGATCGAACTCTTCTGAAAATCCAAGATATTGCTCAAACGCACATCATAAAATGCCGAAAAATCTCAGGACTGAGACATGGGCATTATGGTGACACGAGCATGCTCCCTTGACCGACCAAGGGCGCTCTAAGGCTTGCAACGAGCCGGTTCCACACGTTTTCACAATTTTGACCTAATTGGTGCAATTGCTCATATTGGGTCCAAATTCTTTCCAACCAACTTGGGATTTGCTCAATCGACCATCAGCTGGTCCCACACCCTCAAGGGACGGTTCCATGCCTTCTTTTCCGGGTCCCTCACTCTTCCATAAATTAGGTTTTATTACCTAATGCTCAGAAGAGCACTATTTCAGTAAATGATGAAACCAACATTTAATCGTCATTCTTTCACCAACTCTGGTGCACGCTCACTCAAGCGCTCGGGCACCACATGGACGTCCATAATTCCATGTGTTCGGTCCTCTCTCACTTGACCTATTTTCAGCGATCCACTAATTAACGAACAATTGATCAAAAACTAGGGTTTTGAACAAACGCTCAACAAATCATCATTCTGAGCATCTTCACACACTGAATAAATTTATGTTGATCCAGCAAACAACACGCGGATTAATTATATAATATTTGGTAATCTACCAATATTTTAATTAATATTTTATTGGATCACGTCACCAATAAATAATTCGTCGAATTGAGCAATACTTGCTCAATTGCTCGAATATTGATCCAACTATCAATATTCAGTAATTTATCAGTTATCCATCGAATTGAGCAATACTTTCTCAATTGCCCAACTATCAATATTCAGTAATTCGCAATACTTGCTCAATTGCTCGAATACTGATCCAACCATCGATATCCAGTAATTCGTCGAGCAATACTTGCTCAGTTAATCGAATGTTCCACTGAGCAATTCGTCATTCATGCTCAATTCAACAAAACCTAGACCCATTGTCTAAATCAGTCAACGTGACTAATTAAATACACGTTTGTCATGCAGACTCCACGATTCGTGAGACATCAATCACGTCACATGGGGGATATCAATTAGGGTTTTGTTCTGGCGGCCTACGACACGTGGATTCATCCACGATGAGAATGTGAGTAAGTCGTGTAACGGTTGAAGGAGTTATAAAAGTAGTAGGTAGACGGTTAACCAAGTCTCCGCACGACCTGGAACTGGTTTCACCATGATCTCCCACTTTCCCACTCTTTCACTCAGGAAACCGTCACACTTACAGGGATCAATGTGTTCACTTTTATGGAAATATAAATAAGTCTCTGAATCCATGATTGAGGACAACGAATGATCATCAGCAATCAGCAATTGTCTACACAGAATTTCTCGAGTAACTACTCTCAAGAATTCATCAATCTATCATAACTTATTCGAACTCATCAGTTCACCAAAATTTGCAGAAACCTTCAACACATCCACAATCACTGATCATGACTGATCCCACACAATTCTCAGCTTCCCTCCTACAGATCAACCCATCTCCCTCTTTGCGACCGAATTGACTCTGGAACGGCCATTAACTTGGTTTAGGACAGAGTCCTACAGATTGATCTCTCGAATCTAAGCACTCCCTTTGCAGTGCATCTGTGTGAGGTTAAGCAGTTTTCTCGGTTGAGGAGTCTCGACCACACGCCCGTCTCTTCACTTCCCTAAAAAACCAGCGAATCGTTTTTCCCCATCTACACATACCAATATATAAGTCAGGCCTCTGTGAATAGTTTTACCAAGAACACAAACAAGTTATGAGCGCTTATACTAAATCACACATATTGGTTATTCACAAGATATGCAATGAATAACAATACCAATAACAACTGGCGATTTCCTTTTCGATTCATAAACAAGTTTATGAACTTACTTCCTTAAAACGCATATAAAACATTATTTCCTAGGATTAAATCCTCACCTCATACTCATACATAATCAGAATAGCATTTAAACGATTATGTCGATGTCTTATCTACAAAGTTTAATGGTTAAGCAATAAACCTCGTATTGTATTCCTTAATACTACGTCTATAGAGAGTGTTCATGCTTCGCAGTTTTGTTTTCAATATGCATGACTTGAAAGATATGTTAGGGAATGAAATAGTTCAAGTCAAATATCACTAACCTCAAGTGGAAGGATGATGTTGCCGTTGTAGCTTCTTACTTATTCACTTCTTCAAGTCTTCACAATACTTGTAATGTCTCATATCCTAATACTTTCAAGCTAACCTATACGAAGTTGACTCTAGTACATAATCAAGCAACTCTTAAATGATTTTTGATGCACTAAAATATGACAACCAAACATGACATACCAACGCCCGGTGGGTTCAACCGAGCTATGCTCTAACAAAAGGTTTGAACATCTTCTTGGAGAGCTTAAGAAAACCAAAAAGGAGGTTCTCTCAAACTACAAGATGCTCTTTCAATCAACAACCGACCAAGTTTGCAGGAATTATCTCTTTCATTCATGAACTGTGTGTTCCTTTGCCAGTCATTGATAAGGATTTTGGAGATGATAAGGAATTCTTCAAATAACTTAATGTTTAAGAAACTTCTTTTGAAAATTTTATTCTTGGGAAGGATAACTAGGTTTGGTATAAGAAAGATTGTGATTACACATAGCTATTTCCAATATTTTTCATCTTGCATATTTTTAGATTTAATTATTCAAAATCTAGAGTTGTTGGAAGATGAATTTGCAGTATGTAATCATTATTGGTTTAATTATTTTAAAAATATTATGAAATATTCGTGCTTTTACGTTCTCGTGAATCGAGCTAATATTTCATACATGCTCAGAAGTCAAATCTATTATGTTTTTATAAACGGAAAATAGAACAAACTCTTTGAGATTTGTCCCGTAGTATTGATCTTTTTGTGGTCACACTTTTGTGATTGGCTGCTTGACACACTCCGTAAGATTCTCTTATGTTGAGCAAAATCGAGTACAATTGTCACGTTGTTCGTAACTGGCCTTGAGATTAATTTATGACGATATTATGGATACAAATCCTTATGATTTGTTAATGTCCAAAATCCTTCTTTTTCACGAAAGTAAGGTCACTCATGTTGTTCTCTTGGGAATAACATTTTATGGGGGATAGTTCTTGAATAAACTTGTGCTTAATTGTTATATCTTTGTGGGGAGTGTGGTTGTGGAATCATAAAGGGGATGCTTGTATCTTTTTAATCTCCTAGGATGAGCGCTAAGTATTCATTACTATGTGATATCATTTAAACAAGTTTATATGAGGAGTTTTATTTTAACAATATTATTATGTAGTATCTTCGTCTTCCTTCAAACTTGATATATCTTTTGGTTGTATTCATTACGATCCCGCGATTTTCGTACCTTTGTTAATTTAATTAAAAAAAAAAGGGAGAATTATTTAGTAGTTTCATACTACATACATATGGTTTGCAGATCATTATGCAAGGGGAGGTGAATCATTTAAGAAATAGGTTTCACCTATTAAACAAAAGATATAAGTATTGATTAAGGGGGAGAAAATATCACCATAATATTACTTCAGAGTTGAAATACAATTGAACTTTGGAGAGAAGATATTAATACTAAGTTTCTGTATAACAACGATTGGGAATATTTGTTTTCAAAAAGCTGTTATCGCTATGAAATCGGTTCTTCGACAAAAACGATGCTGAGTTGAACACGTTCAGAATCATTGCAAATTGAAATAAGAAAGAGTTCAAGGTGAGTTGGAAAAAAAAAGGAAATCAATAAGACTTAGTGGATCGAGGATTTTTTCGTAAACTTTATTTTTGTTATCAATATATGTTAATAGTTTTCTCACTAAAATTGACAAAGGGGAATATTGTTAGAGCATTGCTCGGTCAAACTCACAAGTGTTGCTATATCAAGCTTGTTGTCAAATTTAGTTATCAAAATTATATCTTGATTTCTAATCTACAATTAGGTAAGTCTCGGTATAGGATAGTAGAGTTGAGCAACGAATCAGTCATCATTTGCGTTCTACCATTTGAAGACGAAGATCAACCGAAACTTTTAGAGAACTTCATCAACAAAAGGTAAGTGAAAACTGAATCACCTATTTCTCAAGTTATATTCACCTTTCTATCCTTGAGATGATTGTCGTATAACTAATTAAACTAGCTTGCATATAAGCAAGAATTTCCAATCGAGAACTAATTATTTAGTTTATGAATTTCTCGAAATATAATGACTTAGCTTAATGAACATTTGTTCATGCTTGATTAAATTTCGATGGAGAATAATTTATTGTTCGGAACCAAATCATGATTCAAGTTTATCATTCAAAAATAGCTTGGAATAGTGATATGTGTCATTGATGTTATTCATGAATGTTTCGAATTGATTTAGAGAAATATAGAACTATGATATTCGGATACAAGACAGTGTTATCAGTCTTACAAACTGAGAACACTGTTGTCTGAATCCGTATTACAGTATTCATACACGTAGCGGAGTAGCTATATATCGACTTTCAGATTGGTGAGATATACATATTCGTATGCACATCTTGGGAAAATCTGTTTGTTTCGTTATCCGGATAGGTATGTATGTTCGTATACAAACCATTTGGAACTGTGATATGGGAACCGGGTTAAAATAATCAAACCGTTATGCGATCCAAAACAACTCTATGTTCTAGAACCAATTTAGCACCCAAACCGATATGTGAACTGAAAATATTCCGTAAACTCTGGAACCGGTTATAAAGTCTTAAGTTTGCAAACCGGTACGTGAACCGAAAAAGTTCTGTCAACAACGGAACTTCGAGTTGCATCTAAAGTTTGCGAACCTGTACGTGATCTGCAATAGTTCTGTCAACTCTGGAACTCGGTAATTGCATATAAGTTTGCAAACCGGTTTGCGTATTGTGACTCAGCCGATTCACGAACGATTTCAGTAATTGTACTTTGTACATTTACAAACCATGTCGATTATGATTCATGTGTAATTGAATTATTTCTACGAAGTAATTTGCATCAAGTAATTATACTTTGTACATTTACAAACCATGTCGATTATGATTCAAGTGTAATTGATTATTTCTACGAAGTAATTTGCATTTGATCAATTATCTAATTAGCACTAGACTCATTTGATCACATGATTGTGATTCAATATTAATGTCTTAGTGAACATGAAAATGAGTGTTAATCTTTTAAGTTCAAATCGGATAGTTTCGGCTAACCATGTTGAACATAGTCTTTAAACACCGTTCGGTTACGGTTTACCTAACCGTGTATATCTTGTATATGTGAATAAGATTCAAAGCTTTCATCTACGGTGGATATTGTTTGCTTGGTTCCAAAGCTATCTTAGCTTAAAGCTAAAGCAACCTAGGTTTTGATGTCTATATAAGGGGAACTCTTTCCAACTGGGATTTTTGAATCCTAACACTACTTTTTGGTGTGTCCTAGTTGTATCTAGAGTCGTCCTCTCCAGAAATCCGTTTAGGGTTTAGCGACTACAAACACTTCATTCGGATTCGTGAAACCAGGTCCTGTTATCTTTTATCTTGATAACTCGAGTATACTGATCTTGATGGTTTATAGAGCCTTTCTCCATCAATCAAGATAAATAGTAATCAACAAAGTCTATTCGTCTCATACTTTGTTAATTCCACAAGTTTTATACTTGTGAGGTGAATAATAATCTAGATTGCGCTCCAGGTTGCATAAGTCCGAATTTTGAGGATAACCAGACTTTTTTCTAAGTTGCTATTGATTTCCATCACTTGGATTTTTCGTTTGACCTGATCATCCATTTAGTTGTAAATCAGGAAATCAATCATAGGCTTAATCTGTGGGAGGCATATTTGGTTTAAAGTCTTCAATTGAGTATAAGCAACTCTTAGTTGGTGTGAGACCATCCAAGGGAATCAATTGCGCGGAGTCCTGCTGGGATTCAAGAGGCGTAAGGAGCACGATTGTACTTGAATCAGTGGCATACCGAGTTCAGATTCAACTACATTCTGGACCGAAGTTAATTGGTAGTAGGCTAGTGTATGTAGCGGATTAATACGGTCTGGTGTTCCATCTGGACTAGGTCCCGGGGCTTTTTCTGCATATGCGGTTTCCTCGTTAACAAAATTTCTGGTGTCTGTGTTATTTTTTTTCACATTATATTGTTTATCTTTATAATTTAAATATCACAGGTTGTATGTTAATTAATCAAAGTAGATACGTCCAACCTACTTTGTTGGATATGACTTGATTGATACTTGAACATTGGTCTTCGGTACCGTTTAAGTACTCATTGTGTTGATTAGGTTCACGGACTTGTTTTTGTAAACGTTCTAATCTCAAGAGAGAGATGTAACTCTATGCTAAGTTCCTTGATTAAGTGTTTACTCTCGGAGTTGTGTTGAGTTAGTCTCTACAGATTTCCTAAGAAAAAGTTGGTGAAAACGCGGGGGTATAACAACCACACCCAATATTTCTTCCGACAATCTGTATGGACTAAATTCCAATATAATTCCGAGATCACCAACTTAAAAGTGAGACTCAATAAAGAAACATATCAAAAAGGTTTATCTCTTTCCCAATATAATAAGTAAATCAACTAGATAGAAATCCGTGAGATTGATTGATATGAGAATAACTCGGATGGTACCAAAGACCTATGTCCGAGTATGAATTAAGTTATATCCAACAAACAAGGTCGGATTTATCCACAACCGGTGATATTTCAATTGTATAAACAAATATGCGAAAAATAAATAACACAGACACCAGAAATTTTGTTAACGAGGAAATAGCAAATGCAGAAAAACCCCGGGACCTAGTCCATGTTTGAACACCACATTGTATTAAGCCGCTACAGATTCTAGCCTACTACAAGTTAACTTCGAACTGGAATGTAGTAGAGCCCTAACCAAATATCACACCGATTAAGGTACAGTCACGTTCCTTACGCCTCTTCAATCCCAAGAGGAATTTGCGCACGTGATTCCCTTAGCTAATCTCACCCACAACTAAGAGTTGCTACGACCCAAAGTTGAAGACTTATAAACAAATCTGTCTCCCACAAATATGTCTATTCTAGATTTGTGTCCGTCTTTAGATAAATCAAGGTGAACATGAAACTCAACTAATAATCCGGTCTTATACTCCCGAAGAGCAGCCTAGAAATATTAGTCACCTCAAAATAACCTAACTGATTAACAAAAGAAGTTTATTGCTGAATCACAAGAGTCTGAGACGAATAACTGTTGTGATTACTTTTTATATCTTACCTATCGTAGATAAATCTCGAGTGAATCTTAGAGAAGATAAAACTCAATACAATAGAAAAAGTAAGATCAGAATACGCAACTACAGAGAAAATAGTTGGATTTGGCTTCACAAATCCCAAACGAAGTCTTCAAGTCGTTAACCTAATAATGGTTTTGGAAAACCTAGGTTAAAGGAGAATCGACTCTAGTTTGCAACTATGACACACGAGAGTGTCGGTATTAGGTTTCCCAGATGCTAGAATTCTCCCTTATATAGTCCTTCAAATCAGGGTTGCTTGCAATCAGAGCTAAGATATCTTAGTAACAAAGCAATTGATATTCACCGTTAGATGAACTCCTGATTTAAGATTCAAGTTAAGTATGCTTAGAAATTAAGCAATCGATCTCCATCGTTAGATGGTATTAGGTTGATATACACAAATGAAATATACCTATATTTAGATATAGATGAAATGTACCTAAACCTGTATACTTTGTTGGCTCAATAATAGCTAACCGAAGTTAGCCACATGAACACTTATAACTTAGCCACATTCATCTAACACTTATAGATCAAATATGATGATTAAAAAGATGAGGGTACTCAAATACACCATAATATTTTTGTTTCAACCAATAAGTCCTCTACCGAATGTGATCGTCTATAGACAGAGTCGAGATAATACGACAATTCGGTTCACACTTCGAGTGATCGTCTATGGATACGAGATAGAGGCAATACAACAACAAGATAACTTGTGTGATTGACTATGTATACAAGATCGAGACAATACAACAACAAATTATTTTACTTGATAATAGGTTCAGTATTAACCAAACTCTATAGGATCACTATCAAGTAATGCGGAGTTAACTTATATGTGTATTTTACTTTATTATAATAAACAATTATAATGCGGAAATCAAAGTAAAAGACACAACAAGATTTTTTAACGAGGAAACCGCAAATGCAGAAAAACCCCGGGACCTAGTCCAGTTTTGAATACTCTCATAATTAAGCCGCTATAAAAAAAATCTAATACCAACTTCGTATAGTTGAGACCAATCAGACTACCCCTAGCTATTTAGTTCCCTCAGTATACTTGCGACTTCGAATTCTAGAGTCACGCACGTGAATAGCAAGTCCTTTGGATCGTATTCCAAACAACAAAGGAAGAATCTGTTTGGTAACCACTCTAATCAATCTTTGCTATAAGATATAGATGATTCTTTGACAAATGCTCTTCCGTTTAATCTAATAAACTCCTTTGTCTGGTTAGATCAATCTAACTTTAACTACTGAAATAGTCAAATATAGATTCACACTCAATCAAGATAAATCTTAAAGAGAAATATAGAGAATACAGTTCTCACGCAACTAATCAATCGAATAAATCTGATTCTAGTTGGATCCCGGCCGATCAAGGTTTGCGCACAAAGAATTCACAAGATACGAAAACTAATAAGAAATGTTTTTCATCTTCTTCAATAACCTGCACAATACCACTTGAATCTCTTGTGATCAATCACGCACAGAATAGAGTCTGTTAACAATGAATTATTACAATATATCTTTAGATCTAACAACAATTCTAAAGATCCCATCGATACTCTGATCTAGTTTGAGTGAATCTTAAGAGAAGATTCTCAATAATAAACAAACTTGGTGCGATAAAATCTTTAACAACTTTTAGTCAATCAAATCAATCGAAAACTAATTTTGGAGTGACTTGTTAACTATTTCGTGATTGCGTGATATGTTTTACAAGGTCTTGGATTGAATGGAAAGCGCATCTGGCGTGCGTCTTGACTAGTACTATAATAAATAAAATAAGAACTTTTCAACCGTAATTTTTTTGGGTGGTATCTTTCACTTCCTAAAATACCCCTGACAAACTTCCAATTATCCCGTCAATCCTCCATGTTTTTATTTCGTTTCTTTGCTTCTCCGTCTGATGCGGAAACAAAGTCTCATTCTCCTCTCACCATCCTACTCCACCTTCTTTTATCACCACCACCACCCTGCTCCTTTAATTCCTGCAACACTATAACACCACTACGTTCTAATTTCACCATCACCACCAGTTTCATATTCGACCAATCCCCCAACTCCGATTTCAGTTTTCCCTAATTTTGATTTCACCTCTAAACGGAATGACGAGATGATCAGTAATTTTTCACCAGCACCAGCACCAGAGTAACCAGATCAATTTACTTTAGGTACAATTGTTACATCTCAATCTCATAATTTTGATTTCAAATCCAGCTGTTGCAACAACATACTAATTCTACCGTCGCCACTAGTTTTATATTCGACCAATTCCCCAACTCCGAATTCAGTTTTCCCTAATTTAGATGATCAGTAATATTTCACATCTCTACTACACGATCACCACCACGCTAACTAGATCCACCACCAAACCCATGCACAAGTATTAAAGATTTAGCTAAGTTTAGGTTTGTGAACTGTTTGTATAAATGGCTAACAAGTATTTACATATTTGCAAAATCCATTCACTCAAACATACAACATAGAAACAACATTAATATAACAAGTTGAGTGCCCGTGCGTTGCACGTTGATATATTTAGTATTCTTTTATTTAACGACGTCGATATAGGTAGTATTCTTTTACGGCCTGTGTCGCTGATTTATTGAAGATTTAAAAATCTTCTTTTGTTTTCATTTCGGTTCTCTAATGTGCACGTGCGGATTGTGCGTAGGCACATATAAGTCACTTTAGGACCACCACATGAAACTGGGACTTGGGCCACTTGGCTAGTATGGGTTTATAGTAACGCTGTTACTCATGTTTTACTTACATGTTCCACACGTGTAAAATGGAAAATGGACCAACCTTTACTTTCTTTCTGCTTCGTAGGCCACTCTGTCCTTTTTTCCACTCAGAAAAATCCTCCGTTCTCCATATCTAGACTCTTAACTCTTTCGTCGTTTTTTTTCTTCTCATTTCAGTAGACTATATTTTTGTTAAGTATGTATATGATTTAAAAATAATGGCCGATTAAAATCTGTATTTCGATCTAATCAAAAAATTGCACGATGTCCGTTTTGTAGAAATTGATTTGCGAAGGGAATCAGGGGTTAAGATTCTAGCAGTTTGAGAACAGAGTTGTGGGAGAAGAAGAATCTTCGATCAAGAGTAAGAAAAGGGTTTCTGTTTAAGTATAAACTAGTTTCTCACCCGTGTGATGTACGGGTCTGTTTTTTATTTATGGAATATTGGAAGAAAATTGGTTAGAGTCACGCTAAATTCAAACCACTAGTATCCAAGTAAAGTTTTTTAAACCACTTCTCTACTTATATTTTTGTTTACCTATGTTTCAAGATTCCAGAACTGGACGCATCATTGTAAATAGTAATCTTCATCAATTGTTTATCTATGAGATAACCTTGTGTATTTGTTCTATAAGCTAATTGTTTATTGGTTAGTTATATTCACAAGAATCACAAAAATTTAGAAAAACGTAATAGTAGCCTACTTGTGTTTTTGGGGAGCAAAACCATGTTGTATTTTATAAATTATCTTCTTTGTTCAACGGTCTTGCTTCTTATGTTTTGAGTACTCTGACTATTGCAAAAGCTATAGTTGCTCTCCGCTTGCCAAGGTTGTTAAAAATGAACTTTGGAATCTCTCTATGTGATCGTTGCTGTTAGAATAAAAAGGAAACATAAGATTAGAAGGTAGCTATTAACTAAGGGAAACCATGATTTGAAATAAATTTCATACAAACAATATTTTTTAAAAATAAATAAAACATTCGTTTTTTATTTCTTTTATTATTTTTCCGTAATTCCTCGATTAAAACTTTTCTTAACTCAGCCAAGTTACTACAATTTAACTAATCCCTTGAATTGTTAAATGTATAACTATTACGTGAATGTGAATTATTATTAAATGTCCAACGTGCGTGTACTCATAAATTCAGTACATATATGGTGAACTATACTTTAAAAGAGATCGTGTTTTATTTGATCGCAACATGAAAATCTAGGATTTAAATTCCAAATATAATGTAGACAGTAACATGGTTAAGTGAATAATTACTAAGTGAATGCAAGAGTTCCAGCAAATTATAGGACCCAAAATTATTAAGGTTGATTATTTGTAGATTGAATAAGTGAGTGAATAATGTATCTGTAAACGGGAACTATAAGATGAAAGCGTAAACTGCGGGATGAACCAAATACTGGCAATTCAACTTTTTTCTTATTAGTCAAATTTGAATAATGTGTTATGATGGACTTTGCGAGTCAATCCCTCTATGTGTTATAACACATAAAGTGTAACGTGATTAATTGGAGAAGAAACTTTTTACTTAAATTATCAAAATAAATTTTTTATATCAATTCTCGTTGTATATATATATATATATATATATATATATATATATATATATATATTGAGTTCAGTTTTTAGTTCGAGATGATATTCAACATATTTGATACTCTAGGCCTTTCGTCGTATAACGATGTTCCATATTGGAACCAAGTGAGTGCGCGTCCGTGAACGAAGCAAATGGACTTCAAAAATGTAAATGTCTTGATTAGATTAGTTGAGTACTTTGGGTAGGTAGAATCTACCTCTCCGTTTAAAAGTTTGTCATTATGTACCCATATATGCTCACCCATTGTGAGATTCATGTCACGCATTTTTACAAAGTGCTAAAGTAGCATTCTACCTTTTATTAAGGTATTTTCAGAGTCGATGATTATTTCAGAATTTGATATTTGTTGTACGTTGTACTGTGGATACCTACGTGGTGCTTAAAAATAAACTCGGTTCCTCCCTTTGTTTCTGGTTTATGCCTTCTCGCTAGTCCCATGCAAGCATATCAACCCACCAAAAAGTATACTTAGGAGAACCCGGAAATGAAATAGATAAGTCTTTATGCAATTCGATGTTTATATATATTTTAAAATTGAGTATGTGATTGAATAAAAAGAGATTATGCAAACGACCATTGTAAGGATGATTTTCTTTTAAGTAACTTCTGCCAGTTATGATGCTTGGCTGCAATTCCATATCCATTATAACATTTAATAACTCCTTACTGAATGAGTAATATTTGTTTTGTTTCACTGTATGTACTCCACATACAATCCAAAGTGTATCCATTATGACATTATTGGTTAATTCTTTCGATATAGTTATCTAACACCTCCAGCCCTCTTGTCGGGATAAACTAAATCTAACTGATCCTTCTATTTGTTGTACCTCCTTATATGTTTTTTTCCCTCTTAAAAATAGGACAGAAAATTATCATTGATATTGTATCTTAATTTTCAAGGTGGCGTATGATTCTAGGTTGGGGTTCAAGTGTACTATAAAAAACATCCATCACATCACATTATTCGCATTAATATGGCGCACTCTATAAAGATAATCATGAAAGAATTATAAACTTCGGAAACATATTACAAATATAGGAAACGGGAATTATGAGGTCACATACAGGGTTGTGTAGTGCTCTGAGAATCGAGAATGTAGTATCGACTTCTAATTTTTTTTTGGACATAGTGGCATAATCAAACCAATGTTAAGATTTATTTTACAAAAATCATTTACGGCATGTTTTCCATTTCTAGCATAGTAAGCAGAACATTTAAGAGCCAACTAATGATGACACATACAAATAATGCTTCAAATTTCTTCAAAAAAATAATATAACCAACCGATGGTAGTTTGACCGATGTTCTACAAATGCTTTATGATAAGTCATCCATAATAATGTTCCAAAAAATGGTGAAAGTGGCTAATTTTATCATCATAAGTCATCCAAATGAGCAAAAAAATCGTGCATCATACAAATTTTATGATGCCCTTAGCCAGACATAACATTGATTTTTCTTGTGCAATATCATGGGTTGCAGTAGAAATCTTGATAAATTAAATTTGACAAATTATCACTGCATTCTTACTTGTGCATCGTCAAGTTCTAATTTTTTCGGGTAGATTTGTGCAACACACTCACGCATTAACATACAGGGTGTGACCAACTCCATAAGTACTTTTCATCTTCGAACCCGTTAAGTGTCGTGCCCTTTCATAACCTCTCAGAGCCTTTTTCTATTTGGAGCCTCAATTATATATACCGAAAAGAATCATGCGATACATGATTCCAATCTATACGACTAAATGATGAAACTTCAAAACCAATATCATACGGATCATATTAAACTACTTATCTATCAATTTAGTTTCTTAACTACAACAAGAAAAGCAAAGTACAACAGCCATATTATCATATGTTTTCTAATACATAACCCGATAGTGGTTGCAATTTTTCTCTTAAATTGCAAAAAGAATAATAATTTAAGGCGTCAAAATATCAGCAAGTTTGGTTTTTATGTGGACACTTCCGTGAGAATTTATTACATTATATTATCAAATATATATCTGTTCTGAACTTATAAATGGCCCTTGCAATGGGACTCCATGATATAACTTCATAATAAGGATGTTTAAGTTGGTACCCCCGTACTGTGTAGTTAATGGATCATAGACCAAGGAAATATAATTGGATAAAATCGCTTGCGGATCCCAAACTGGGTAAACTTGGATCTTTATAGCAGAAACCCATGCAACGCATTAGTTAGTTTATGGTATCCCGTATCCTACCTCTAGAGGAGAGATAAAAGGCGAAAAATCTTGCAAATGTAGGATCACAATATGGTGACAACAAATGAAAATAAGTACAACTGCTTCAATAAACTTTATGCAAGACGTTCCACACGTTCGGGGAAAATAAAGTTTTTATTGGATACAATTCATAAAGAATAAATCGTTATCAAGAAGGTATGCATCTCTCCACCTCAGAAACAGATGATGGGTTAAGTGCATCTCCACCTCAGAAACAAATGATAGGTTAAGTGCATGGCAATTGGACTGGATACCAAGCTTGAATCTTTGCAATTTGCTGATCATCCAGATGATAACCATTAGACTCAGCTTCAAGCATATCACAATCTATTGCTACTTCTTCCACGGGTTGTAAATAATATAATCAGGGATATTAAATGAATTCCTTGTCTTAAATCTGTAGAAATGTATAAACCCTTTATACGCTTAAGAAACCGCATCTATCTAATTTTATAAATACATTTAAAAAAAAAACAATTTTTGATATTCAATCTGTGTATTACATAGATGAAAACCAAAACGAGGGAAACAAAAAAAATCCGTGTTGATATTAATTACTAACTTCTACCGAATCTGTGAAAAACAAAAAATAAGATACGCACCAATAATTAAGAAAATCAAAAACAATGATATTATTTATTCGCTTTACTAAGAAATCAAAATAGAAAACATCGAAAATCAAATTATGGTGTCGATATAATGGTGATCACTTTTTACCTTGATATTGTTTGACGTATACACGACAACGGTAGCTATAGCAGTGCAAGATCCAGGTACCTGACCACAAAAAAATACAATTTTTTATATTAAATCTGTATATTACATAAACGAAAACCAAACAGAGGGGAACAAAAAAGTCCATGATGATATTAGTCAACATCTTTTACCGAATCCGTAAAAAACAAAAAATTAGATACGCACCAGTAATTAAGAAAATCAAAAGCAATGATATTATTTATTCGTTTTATTAAAATATCAAATTAGAAAACATCAAAAATCAAATGACAGTGTTGATATCATGATGATCACTTTTTACCTTGATATTGTTTGACGTATACTCGATAACGATAGCTATAGCAAGTGCAAGATCAAGGTACCTGACACAAAAAAAATAATTTTTTTGATATTAAATGTGTGTATTACATAAACGAAAACCAAACAGAAGGGAACAAAAAAATCCATGTTAATATTAATTACTATCTTCTACCAAATCCGTGAAAAACAAAAAATAAGATACGCATCTGTAATTAAGAAAATTAAAAAAATCATATTATTTATTCGCTTTACCAAGAAATCAAATTAGAAAACATCGAAAATCAAATTATGGTGTTGATATCACGTTTATCACTTTTTACCTTAATATTGTTTGACGTGTACTCAACAACAATAGCTATAACAGTGCAAGTTCGAGGTACCTGACCACAAATAATGAAAGTACATCAAACAAACAACTCTAATTCGCATGAAAAGAAAAGGAAAAAAAGAAAACTAAAAGCGACGTGGGAACAATTGGATTTGGCATTTGCTCAAATGCTTTATATAGAGACACCAAACCCAGAAATCCATAAAAGAAAACCGACTTTATTTTAGAAATAACATTAATCTGATATCTAAAATATATAAATTTTTGATAGCCAGAATCACCTTGTTACGGAATTTTCCCCCCAGAAAATATTGAGTATTTTTTCACACTGGTTCAGGAATCTAATTATTTTAGGTACTTCTTTTCAAATATGTATCTATGATATTTTATTTTTGGACAGTTTGGATATCTACATTATCTTCGTATCACCGTAATTAATGGTTGCAAATATTTTTGTATAAAAAATATATTGCATATCAAGATATAACGAAATTAAAAATCAACTTTATATAATTTATTTTTTATTTTATTTTTTAATTATGGCATGAACCTAATTAAGAAAACTAATGTGAAAATGAGATTATTATTTTGTTATTGGATGAATTATTGTATGCTCATCTTTGTATTGGCTTGCTTTAGATTTTAATTTTTGCTTCAAATTTTTGTTTCAGGTTCTAACAATTATGTATCTTTTTTACTTTGGATAGGATCACCAAAAAATTCTTTTGCAAGAAAGACAAAACACTTGGTTCAAAGGTATGTATTTTTTCTAATTCTCATCGGAAGTGTCGTTTTACTTTTTTTAGTTTTAATTAATAGAATGGAGCTGTAATTAGGAAAAAAACGATTCTAAAAGTTGCAAACGAACATTGGATATTTTTTTATTCATTAATTATGTGATTGATTTTGATGCAGGATTGATTTAATTTTTTGATTTTTATGATGAAAATGTGAAAGTGTGATTGATTTTTGATTTAATGTATTTTTGGCGACATTATATTTTTTGAAATAATTGCTTTAGGAAATAAAAAATTGGTGGGGCCAGAAAATAATTTTCACGTTTTTTTATTGGGCCACGTCAAACAAATTTTCTTTTAAAAAAAATTGGTGGGGCCAGATTCAACCAGAAGCTCCAGTGAATGAAAGCGTTCGAAAAAAACTCTGTTTTTATATAGAGAAATGTATGGTACTTTTAGTTTTGCAAATGAGTTGGATCGGACGGCTATAATTGGAATTAGACTTAATCCAGCGATTGAGACCAACAATACGTGCGGGATACGAGAAGAACGTGCGGGATACGAGAAAAACGTGCGGAAAAAAAACGTGCGGGAGGCGAAAAGTTGTTAACGTTTTCGGAGTTCCTTGCTGTCATTAAAGGGGAGAAGTTGTTAACGTTTTCGAAGTTCCTTGCTGTCATTAAAGGGGGAGATTTCGGAAGTAGATTATGTCAGTAAGAGTTAAGGAGAAAGAATAAAAAACGAGGTATACTAAAACTGGAATTGGGTTCATATCATTTAATATCTTTATATTATGATCTAACCTGATATTGTCTTTGTAATGATAATAACCATGAAACTTTTTAGTCTACTTGACCGTTGAGTTACATGGAAATTTGAGTGGATGAACTCATTTTATAGTACAAAATTTTTCACATATTTTAATTGATTTCTTGGTTTGATTACTTTATAGATGGATTCAAAGCAACGCAAGGTTTCAAGTTTGTACCATATTGAGGTAACCATGTACCAACTCAATAACAGATGAGTTTGTACCATATTCCTCTTATTGAAACTAGACCCACTAAAGAGGATAGCTTCCGTCTTCCGGCGTACGGTTTTGTTAATTATGATAATCATTTCTGTGTTGCCTGATATGATGCTGGAATGATTCATGAATGAACACGTTAAGCAATGATTTGTTACTCCTTTACGAAATTTTTTTCTGAAAATTTTTAGTTTGTTACTCCTGTGTTTTTTAAGGTTTTGTAAGGTAACGGTTGCTGGTAATCATATGTAACTTATGTATTCAATGTTCATCACAACTGTAATATCTAAGCTAAACTATACATGGGTAATATTGTATTTATGATATTACTGATCGGTATATATTGAGAATCGACATCTTTCATGGTATAGAGCCCTATGCGGCTACTCGATCCAATTTTTCTTACGCTTCTTCTTGCGCCTCTTAAACATGGCTTTTCAAGGTCTTCTTCATCCTCTTCTATGTCTTCATCAACTACCACACCAACACTTCATCTCCCTAAACATCTCACTATTAAACTAGTCAAGAACAACTACAACTTTTTTTTTTTGAAGGAAAAAACTATTTATAAGACCAGCAAAAAGTTATAAAGTTATGTCACAGAGAACAGTTTGTCTAAAATACCTACAGGGGGTTGCTTGTCCCATATACTATTTACTTGAGATTCCTAGCTAGCTTGGCTAGAGTGTCAGCAGCCGCATTGCACTTCCGTGGCACATATTTACATACAGAACGACTGAAGAAAGAAAAGTCGTTTGTACAGTCTTGAACATACGACAAAATTTTCCAAAGGACGCTAGAGAGATCACCATTAAGAGCATGAACCAAAGAGAGATTGTCAGAGATAAAGATGATGTTTGCTGTTTGCATATCTTTTTCCCATTGAACAACCTTCAAAATTTCCTGAGCTTCTGCTTCGATGACAGAGTCTGCTACTGTTGGACAGCATCTGGCGGTTGTGCTACTGTGAATCTACCATCGGTTCTATAGAAGACACCCCCACAACCTGCAGAAAGTGGACGTTTCCCCAAGGAAGCATCCACGAACATTAAACTGATATTATTATAGGGATAAAATTAGGAGCAGTTGAAGTAAAAACTCTTAGAAATTATAGGATCAGTAAAATAATGTTGTTTAAGCTTCATGTACAGATTTTGTGTTTGAGTTAAAGATTCTAGCAGTAGCTTAATTTGATGAACAATTACCACAGGGCATTGACTCTTGTTATCTATACTGGCACTACACCGAGCATTCCATATTTGCCACAAAGTAACAATATAGAGATTAAGATTTTGTTAAGAAGCGCAATCAATTTTAGCATCAAACCAATGTTGAATCCAGTCCCTTAAGGTATCAAAGTGTTGAATAAAACCAAACAGTTGTGGACAGATTGCAAACCAAACAGCTCTAGCAAAATCACAGTGGAAGAAAATATGGTCAAAAGACTCTGAATGCAAACCACAAAGAGAACATAAATCATTCAACACAATTCCAAACTTAACAAGTTTGTTTTTCAAAGGGAGAATGTTCTTGAGACACTTCCATATGAACAATTTGATTTCGGCAAAATATTCATATGTCATAGCCTCAACCATTGATGTTGTTGCTGAGCGGTAGCTACAGAGTGAGGAGACAACAACGCTTTATAAACAGATGTAGTGGTGAACTTACCAGATTGAGTAAGGGACCATCTAATACAATCATCTCGCGAGTATGGTATTCAAATGCGTGTAATTTGAGCTATTTGATTAGTATCAAACAGTTTGGCAAGAGCAGCTTCATCTCATTCCTTTGAATAGAGATCTATAAGCTGAGAGACTTGAGTATAATCTTGAAGATAATACTCAGTTGGTCGAACAAGAGGTTGTGCCTGTCCAGTCACCCAATCATCCTTCCAAATACTAATATCATTGCCATTTGCTATCTCCCAAATGTGATATTTATTAACAACATCTAAACCTCTAGTTCTACTTTTCCACACCCAAGTACCCTTCTTCTTAATTACTGCATGTAAAGGTTGATGTTTTGGGAAATACTTTGATTTTAAGACTTGAGACGATAAAGCATCAGGCAGAGTGACTAACCTCCATTCCATTCTGGTAAGCATTGCTAGATTAAACTTTCGAAGATTCTTAAAACCCATACCACCATGTCGTTTAGGGATACACATGCTTTTCCAAGCCTTAGGGTTAAAACCCTTCTTTTTAGGATGAGGACTTCACCAATATCTACGTTGTAATGTATCCAATTGTTTTAAAATTGAATCTGGAATTGGAAAACATGTCATTTGATATGAAGCTACAAAGTTCAGAACTGATTGTATCTGGATTGCTCTACCAGGTTGAGGTATGAGTTTTTGTTGCCACACATCTAAGTGTTTTTGCATTTGGTCAACTAAAGGCTGGAAACACAAAGCTTTAGATCGATTAAGGAATAAAGGCACCCCTAAATATCTATCAGTAAGCTTCATAGGATTCATTTGTAACATGCTAGTGATTTCAGTTTGTCGATGCCTAGAGATGTTCTTACTAAAGGCGATCTTGATAGGGTCAATTACCTGACCAGAAGCACATCTGAACCTCAGTAAGATATCTTGAGCATACCTAAGTTCGATTTCACTTTCAAGAACAAAAGGAAATCATCTGCGAAAAAAAGATGTGAGATATATGGGCCTGTTCTAGCAGGTTTAACGCCGTGAAGAGATTTATCCTTTTCATCCCTAGAAAGGAGCCTTGACAGAGCATCCATACCGATTATAAAAAAATACGGAGACAAAAAATCACCTTGTCGAAGTCCCCGTGATGGCTGAAAAGAAGAACAAGGAGTACCATTTAGAAGCAAAGAGATAGTAGAGGTACTTATACATTGATACACCATTTCACACCATTCTTTAGCAAATCCCAGTCGAGATAGAATATTGATGATGAAATTCCATTCAAGTCTATCAAACGCCTTAGACATGTCTAATTTCACAGCTATAACTACAACTCCATATTTATCTTTTCTTTGTTTCATTGTATCTAATAATTCATGAGCTATAACTATGTTATCTTGAATATGTCTACCAGGTACAAAAGTTGCTTGATATGGTGAGACAATTCTGGAAATAATTGGTTTCATACGACTAACCATTAGCTTAGAGATAATTTTATAAGTAGAGTTACAAAGTCTAATGGGATGAAAGTCTTATGGAGTGGCAGGGAACTCCACCTTAGGGACTATAGTCTGATATGTATTATTAATGTGAGGATCTAATCTCCTGGAAGTAAAAAAGTCTTGAACCACAGGGACAATATCAGACTCCACTATGTCCCAGTTATGTTTATATAAACCAATTTGAAAGCCATTTGGCCCGGGTGCTTTCCACGAAGGCATATGGGCAATGGTATTTCGAATTTCAGCCACATCTGGTATCTTAAGAAGCATATCGTTATCATCCACAGAGATATAAGGAAAAATAAAATTTAAAAGTTCAGTATCTTCCCTAGGATTCGACGAAGTAGTAATATGTTGAAAATGACAATTCAAAATACTTTCTAGATGATCACGGTTTTTACACCACATACCTATCTCATTCTGTAAAGAAGCTATGTGATTTCTTCTATGCCTAAAGTTTGCTCTAGCATGAAAATATTTGGTATTACGATCACCATAAGCAAAGTAATTATCCCTAGAGACCTGTCGTAAATGTTGATTATGCACATCATACCAGTGAGCAAGTTCAAGCTGAAGTTGTTTATATTAAGGAGTGAGTTCAGCTGCAGGATTATGCCTGGCCATATGCAACAAATTATTCTTAACAGTCTTGATCCTACGTTGTATACTACCAAAAGTAGCCTGACTCCGGTTAGATAAAGCATGCTGAGTAGAGAGAAGTTTAGCATTAATATTAGCATGAGTTTGCGCATTGCATTCTAAGCAGCCTTATGATAGCCTTACAATCTTTATGTCCTAACCAGTATTCAAACAGACGAAAAGGCTTATCCCTACTTCTAACATTCCCTTCCGTATTCAAAAACACTGGAGCATGATCTGAACCTATAGTCAGTAAATTATTCAGTTGAGCTGAAGGAAAGTTATCATGCCAGGTAGTATTAGCTAAAGCACAATCAAGACGAACCCTAATATGGGAATCTCCTTGTCTGTGGTTAGACCAAGTATAAGGATCACCTGACCAGACAACATAAATGAAACCTAAATTACGAATACATTGAGTAGCTAGAGCATGTTTTGTATTTGGAGTATTTATGCCTCCTACTTTTTCAGATGAATGCAAAGTGGCATTCAGGTCTCCAATAAGCAACCAAGGGTATCTATACTGAGAAGATAGACGATCCATTGCAGACCATTACAGGATTTTTACATTTTCATGAATAACACCATACATACATGATAAAACCCAAAACCCAACGGAAGCATCCGTCTTTACAGAAAAGAGATAAGTTTTATCTCTTCCTGAATAATTTCCATATGGAAACCATATTTCCATATAACAGCCAATCCACCAGACAAGCCATATGAACTTTGAACTTTCTTTCTGAGATGGTGGATTTTCGACAAGGGTTATAATCGTAAAATCATAATTGTACATGCTCCTGATCCATCAATCATATGAATATTGAGGCTCATGTCTCTCGCCGAAAGCATGAAAGCTTGTGCTGCAAAATCTCTGACTGAGAATACTGTCTCTCAGAGTATATGTAGATGTGTAGTCTCTCAGCTGAGGCAACGACACATCTCATAAATACTGAGCAATATCAGTAATTATTTCTATATAGAATCGAAAGATTGGACGGCTCCTAGACAGCATGCCTGCTAGTATAGAGCAATAACGTCTTCAGGATACAACAAGGTGTTCCCTGACTATATAAAGGAAATATGACGTTTCAAAAACCTCATGTTTCTCAGTTCTCAGATAACTAATGCTCCTAGACAGCATGCCTGCTAGTATAGAGCCATCAGTTAATTATCTATAATCGTTAACTGAATATTTAACAATATTCTGCGATTCTTTGTAATATTTCGTCCCTTCAGTTTGTGGTTCTTCTCAGCAGAATTCCACGGGTTAGTGATAAATATTCAACTTACGGGCATCTGAGCAGCTCTCGAGTAAGCCCCTAACCAAAAAGGTGCAAGTGTATTCAGCAATAATACACAAACGAGCACCTGAATGAGCAAACGAGCATTCCAAAACACGAAGGAACGATGAACCTATGCAAAGTAGGAAGAAAATAATAAACAAAAAAATATTAGTCAAGGCGCTGGGGACTGGGCCCACAGGCCGGCCGGTCGTGTCGTGGCCAGTCTCATGTCCAATTTTATATTTTATTATATTTTTATTATTTTATATGATCTCATGAAAATCCCTTCATTTGAACAAATCTCCTTCTTCTCAAGGAAACTCCTCAGTCTCATGGTGTTTCCTCGCATCAAAGAAATAATAAAATTTAGGAAAGGTGTCGCGGGACCGGGCCACTAGCCGACTGGCCATGCCCTAGCCATAGTCGGTCCCACACCTCATGACTCCTTATTATTTTATTATTTCCTTCATCCCATGAAAATTCCCTGATTTCATAATATTTCTCTCAATTCATGAAATTATATAAATTAGGGAGGAAAACGCACGGGACACGGGCTCTTGGCCGGGCATGCTCTAGCCGTGGTCGGTCCCACACGCCCATGTCTTATTATTTTAATAATATTTGTTTCCTCGTCCCATGGAAACTCCTTCACTTCAAGGAAATTCCCTAGTTTCAGCAAACTCCTTGAATTCATGAAATTTCTCTCAAGTCATGAAAATAATATAAAATTAGGGAAACTCGTGGGGACGGCCATGCCCTAGCCGGTCCTACACGTCCATTATTTTATTATTATTATTATTTTTATGTTTCCTTCATCTCATGGAAACTCCCTGATTTCAACAAAATCCTTGGTTTCAACAAACCTCTTGATTTTATGATATTTCCCTAAAATCATGAAAAATATTATAAAATTGGGAAGAGTGCCTTGGGACCGTGTCCATTGTCCGGCCGGCCATGCCTGGCCGTGGCCGGTCCCACACTTCATCACTCCATATTTTATTATTATTATTAATATTTCCCTAATCTCAAAAAGTTTCATGGTTTCAGCAAAATCCCTGATTTCTTCATATTTTCTCAAAATGTTGCTCAATCGCACACCGGAAAATATCGAAACTCTCAGGGCTGAGACAAGGACATTATGGTAACATGGGCATGTCTCCTTGACCGACCAAGTCCGTCCCTGAGGCTTGCAAAAGCCGATCCCGCTTGTTTTAATAATTTTGACCTAATTTGCTCAATTGCTCATACTGGGTCCAAATTCTCCTCAAACAACTTGGAGTTTGCTCACACGACCATCAGCTGGTCCCACGACCAACAAGGGACGGTACCATGACCCCTTGGTAGGTTTCTCATCTCTCCATAATCAGGTTCTATTACCTGACACTCACACGATCACTATTTGAAAAATGATTAAACCAGCATTTAATCATCCTTTCACCAACTGATATTCAAGAGACTTTGGTATTTTGCTCACTTGAGCATCTGGGCGCTACATGGTCGATTCATCATCCCATGTAGCCGGTCCTTCCTTCATGAATGATTTTCAATAAATCATCAATTATCATCAATTCAGCAGTTGATCAAAATTAGGGTTTTGAATCCATAGCTCTGCAAAAACATAATTCTGAGCAGATTCAAACACTAATAATTTTACGTTGATCCCGAGGTCAACACATTAATAATTATTCTCGGATCAGATGTCAGCATCTTAAATCAACACCTGCTCAGACGAGCAACATTTGTTCAAATGAGCAACATCTGCTCACACCAAAGAATATTGGTTCAATTATTAATATTCAACATTCATCAAATGAGCAACATATGCTCAGATGAGCAATATTTTCCCATCTCAACAATCGACATAATTATACGTTTGTCTCAGCAGACATGTTCAATTCATGAGTCTCAGAACATTTGCAAATCACGTTTGACTCAACAATACAAGGATTCACCGTCCCATAAAGTCAGCAACTGACTCCAAAATCACGAGATTCACATGGGGGGATATTAACTATGGTTTTGGTCTGGCGGTCTACGGCACGTGTGTTCATACACACGATGAGAATGTGAGCAAGTCGTGTAATCGTTTGAAGAAGTTAGCAAAATAGTGGGTGGAAAGTTAACCAAGTCTCCGCACGATGAGCAACTGGTTTCAACACGATTTTACACTTCCCCACTCTTTGACTTCAGCAACTGTCACACTTCATGGGATCATGGTGTTTGCAATTCAGCAATATAAATAAGTCTTTGAATCCTGATTCAAACGGACAAGAATTTTTTGACAAGTTCACACAGACAATCATTCGTCTACACGAACTCATCGTCTGAGCAATCGCTCTCAACTGAGTAAAATTCAATCGTTCAGAACTTTCTTACGTAGAATACACAACACACCTACAATCTCGATCACCATTGATCTCACACATTTCTCAGCTTCCCTCCTACAGATCAACCCATCCTCTCTTGTGGCCGAATTAAATCTGGAACGGCCATTGTCTTGGTTTATGCCGGAGTCCTACAGATTGATCTCTTGAACTTAAAGCACTCCCTTCTTGCAGTGCATCTGTATGAGGTTAAGCATTTGCTCGGTTCTAGGAGTCTACGCACGGTCATATCCTCAGTTCCATAAAAACCAGCAAATCATTTTCCCCATCTACAGATTGGCGACCACAGTGGGAGATCATTCTCTCGGTTGCAATCTTACATTTTCACAAGATGGCTGGTCTTAGGTCTGGGTTAGTTACGAATGTAAACGACACTAGCACTAGCAACAATAACAATGATGGTGTTCCAGAAACTATTACTGCTTCCAACAATGGTGGTGACATCACTCCTCCTCAGCCCAACGCCTGGAATCATCCTCTATTAGGTTGGCATCCCGAAGAAGTCAGAGAAAATCCTCCTACCATAAGCGATCTCATGAAGGTGCAAGAAACTCTTGCCAAGAATCAGACTGACATGGATGAAACACAGAAGGAGTTGTGCAATTATCTCAAAAGTCTCATTGACAAGATGTCAGAGAAAATTCAAGAAAATGGAAAAGAAAAAAAAACATCTTCGGATGCTGATCCTGAAGTCGTTCCAGTTCATACGGTGGATGACAATGAAGTACGCAAAGCTGCAGATGATCCATCAGCAAAGGAATCATCAAGTTTTATTACTCGGGAAGATTTGGAACGCCTCTTAGAGAACCGTGGAAAAGACAAGACACCACATGTCCATCTTCACCATCCTCCGTACCCTGCCGCTATACAAAGAATTCCTCTTGTAAAAGGTTATACCTCCCCAACCTTCAATTTGTATGATGGAACAGGCAATGCTCGAGAGCATGTCTCTCGGTTTCTGGAAGCTTTGGGCGAACATGAGCACAATCATGTTGTCCGTCTGAAGGAATTTTCAAAATCCCTGAAAGGCATGGCATATACCCGATACAACAACATCACGCCAGGAAGTATCACCAGTTAGGGAGAAATGATTAACGCCTTCTACAGAAAGTACTTCTTCGTGTCAGAGCAAATTACTCTCTCTGATCTGGGAAGAATGTTTCAGAGAAGCAATGAACATCCCAATGACTATGTGAAAGGATTCAGGGTTCAAGCCTTGGACTGTCATGATCCAAACGTCACGGAGCAACAACTTGTAGACTTGTGCATCAACGGAATGATCCCGGTCTATAGAGCCTTGCTGGAAAATCTCCGGTTTCAAACTTTCTCAGAGCTTCATGAAGCAGCCAAACGATCTGCGACTACTGCACTTGCTTTACTGGAAAGGGAAAAGTCTGCAAGGTCGAGGAACCTCGAAGCAGCTGACGCTAGTCAACAATCATTACAATCTCCAACCTTCAACAAACTTTGTTGCTGAAAGGAAAACCGAGACACAACATCAGAGTGCTTCTCCAACATCCCAGACTCCTCTGAAGGCGCAAAGAAAAGATAACTAATCCTGAAATGCACGAACCTCGACCCGTCATCAACAAACGGGAAAATGATCAAACAGGGACTCAAACTTCCATCTTCCCACCGAAGAAGTGATCGAGTTACTGGACTTCTGGGTTCAAGATGATGCAATCTACTGTTCATCAGAGAGAGCCAACTGAAGAAAAAATGGAGAATCCCAGGTACTGTCATCTTCATAGATTCATCAATCATCGGACAAGTAACTGAAATATTTTGAAGCGCATTTTCAAAGAGAAGGTTGATCCACAATAGCTTCAACTGGGGACTGAAGGAGTACACAAGAATCCTCTCCCAATCAGAACCTTTACACTCTCTGAACAACCTGTCAAAGAGGCAGTTCAATCCTTGGTCGAACGTGAATTGCTCTATCTGTCGAAGGCACAAAGGAGAGACATGTTCACAACACTGAATCACATCGTGTCAAGAAGTCCAATTCAGAAATATTTCTTGAGCTTCCAGCCACAGACCAAGAGATGTACGACTGGGGACTGCTTACCACAGTCAATCTCAGAAGAAATGAATTTAGAAGAACGTTTATCGATGCTGGCACCGCCATCAACAACATTCCACTGAAAACCATCGGATCCACATGCATCACTAGACAAGAAGCTACTCATGCTCCCATCTCAATAAGAGACCTTGAAGGAACGCTCAGAAATACTTATGGCTACATCATTCTCAAAGTGAACATAAGTTCAACCTGGACAGAAACCAAGTTTCACATAATCAGGAAGATCCAGGATATGACATGTCCTTCAGACGAGCGTGGATCCACGCTGAAAAGATGGGTACTTACAAAGCACCTTTGGTTACACATCTCTCCAACGAAGAAAGTTCTGATCCAAAAGATTTGGCGGACGAACCATCATCAGAACACTTGGAGGAATTTCGAAATTTGACGAGGTTGAAACAAGAACCTGCAAAATATGCATAGACATTCATCAAAAGGTCCTGCACTCAGGAAAGTCTTATTCCATGTCTATGTCATTTATTTCCTCACATGCTATCCTAGCATGAGGACTCAATTCTGCTAGCAACTCCACAAGATGTTATGAACGGTAGATTCACCGCATTCAAGTGGTTGAATCTGACATTTCTCTGAATCAAGGACTGAAACATTCATTACTGAGATGATGTCCAAACATGGCAAAGAACACTTTGGACGTTTCTCCAGCAAGTCCATGTGTTCCACAAAATCAGAAGGCTCTGATGTCTGCACAAGTGTCGAATACCACTACCGCGACTAAAGTAATGCTGAATCAATAGAAGATAGTTGGGACCCAAACGATCAAACCTAAGACATTCTCAAGGGATATGACGCTTCAACGTTCAAGAAGCCTTCAAATTGTACTCCCAATCAAAGAGTACACCTCCGGTGCATCTAGCTTCAGCACAAATATCTCAACGATGACACACTGATTCAACACCAGCGAAATCAAAATGTAACTAAATTACAATCGCTAATTATTCATTATCCCATGATAATACTTCTGAAGCAGATGCAACATCATTCATCCATGGATGGCACAAACTCCTTCAACATACACTGGGGACTTGATCTTATTGGAATTTGCAATCTGATGTGATTCCATGAAACTTCATCAACGGAACCTCTCTACATCACAAGCCTTGCATGACAAAGGACTTTTTCTCCTCACATCCAGAATGGAAACTGCCGCTGCTATCTACCGCGACAACATCGATTCCCTGACAAGGCACTTCACAATAAAGGTTCGGGAGAATTTGGGTTAAACCCTACACCCTCATCTTAGGGACGCTCAACTTATCAACCGTTCTCTGAAGTGTTAATCGATGGATCGGGACTTCTCCAAGCACTAATGATTCATATCAAGGTGCGTAAACATGAAATATGTTCGCAGGAAAGTCTTTCCGAAGCTTGCACAACAGGCGGGCACATTCCCGAGTCTTCTACAAGAAATTCTGATCACCTCTACAAATGAGATACAACATACTTCAGCCCATGGGTTTACAAAAACGTATCAATGAGTGAGGAATGGGACAATACTTCCTCAACAGAAGATGTTCGTCTATGTCTCTTCTACAACATACCAAAGGGGAGCATCAATCGGACATACGATCTGAAAGATATGGCCTTTACCGTCAGGTCTACGAAATCTGAAAAATTTGTACGGGATTATAAATTACAAATGTGCACGCTTCGTTGGATGACCTATACAACTCCAAATTGAGTGATTCTTTTCTCATGTGATAACTCAGTCTCTTAACTTCAAAAATTGGGGTCAAGCATCGAATTCCGACGTCGTATGAGGTTCCTACATCTTCCAGAGCATACAACATACATGCAGCAATTCTTTGACGGGATTCATAACTTCCACAGTCGATCAGTGTCCACCAGGTCTTTTCATCAAGTCCTTCATCAAGGTACCTCCAAATTCTATCACCTAGGTCTTTGCATCAATTTTTCTACCTGGATCCTCTATCTAGGTCTTGCCGAAAGAAGGGAAAATGAAAGGGAGAGATTTAACAAAATACTGGGGACTGACGGTCCACTGATCATGACGATCAACTTCACCGTCCAAGACTCGTAGCGCCGGGCTCTCCAGTGCTAATCATTTATCATAAAAGGGATGCTACCACCGGGACATGCAACCATGATCATTACATCATCCTCTCTTGAGAGAAACCTCAGTTATGGTCCCGTGACCAAGGTTTCAAAAGTGATGTTTCTACGACTAACAAAAACAAGATGGCACTGCAAGCACCATGCTCATGTATCAATCAAGGTGTCCTGATCTCAAATGAATCAATGACATTAAAATACTTCACCAACCATTCAAGACACAGGAGAATGGTCTAAAGACACAACAGGAATGTTTTACAACAAGCTCGTCTGAGATGATTTTACACTGTCCCGTACAAATCAGCAAGCTGGGAGAAATTGGTGAAGAATCTAGGTATGGGTGATATACCATTCTCTTCGTATGGATGTACTCTACAACATATCAAAAATTCACAGAAATTGGAGAAACGATCAAAAAGATGTGGCCAAAACTTTGGACTACATGACAACTGAAAATTTTCTGAAAACCTCCTGGAAGTTAACTGTTACGTCAATTTCAACCCTTAAAACGTGCTCAAAAGCCGAAAATATTCTTTGATAAATCTTAGAAATTTTCTGAGGATGAAGAAACATGGGTAGATCACGAAATTCCGACATCAGAAGAAGATTTTACAGCATTTTTAATGAAGACCTGACCTCTGAATTTTCTGATGACGAATTATGACGAAATTCTTCATTCATCTACATATGAATCAGAAGCTACGCCTTTCGAGCGAAATCAAACTTCATCTTCAGCCCCTAGTCTCATTTGCTGAAGCCGGCGGCGTTTTGTTGATAAGCTGCAAGCCTTTCATCTTCAGCTTTCCTTTTTAGTAATAACTCATCTCGTCCCTACTTCTCTTCTGCATCTGCTAAGTCTAAGAAAGCGTTGATTCCACCACGGACGACTCCCAGATGATCGAGAGACATACAATGCATCAGCTTTCCAGCAAGGTTGATTCACCTCGGCATGAACATCTGCAGAAGTCTTCATCTTTGACTTGATATTTCTGGAGCGTTCCCCGGAAGGGCCAGAAGAGTGGTTGTAACCAGAAGTCACCACTATCTGAAGCGAAATACATGGAGTCATGGATATACCAATAACAAACACGCAATGGTAACAATCTAACTTTTAGCTATTTACAATTTCACTAGCTGTAGTGATTATAACGTCATAATTTCGAAAACTTGCTTGTTCCTTCAAACCTGCAAAGACGAGCGAAATTCGTTATTCAAAATCATGACTTGATTTTCATAAAACCATGAACAACCCACGTGAAGTTTAACATCCACTGGTTTTTCAAAAATTGGACAGATGTCCATTCTACAATTGTGAAAACTCACATACAGACATTATTTCACCATGTATAATTTTCTACTTTCAACAGTTTTTCAAAATCAAAACATTGATTTTACAAAAATCTATACATATTTTAACGTGAAACTCACGTAAATTTGAACAATATATATATATTGCTCAATCGCACGAGCGTCTGTCTTTGAAACCAGAACATATTTTCAAAGATTTCTAAAAAGCTCGTAGGTAAAAATTTTCATGAAATCTCATAAACAAAATTTTTATTACTAACAGACGCACGTCTATTCAAAAAAAAACTTTTCTCTCATACGAGCATCCTCCTTTGGAACGAGAGTTTATTCCATTTTGTGAAATCTCACATATTTAAAAGATAAAATTTTGGTTTTCATGACAGCTCAGAGACAAAAAATTTATCATAAGATGCAGATCTACTAAAAAAAAATCTCTCTCCTATGCTGGGGATTATTGTTTGTTTCTTAGACTAAAGAACGAATGAACGAACATTCGTTCCTAAAATAAGGATTTCCTTTTTGGGCCCGGACCCATGAATCCTAAACCGACCAAGGTTCCATCACCAAATCAGCGGGCCTACATCAATTTAGAATCGTTGGACAACGCTCTGTCATGACACTGGTATCTTCGTTCAAGAAATCGAAAATCCAGTAACATCTTATCTTACGACTAAGTTCAATTACTTACTTCGTCTATAATTAGAAAATCACCATCCAGTGTTGACTGAGGAACATAACTATCCCTCGTTAAGCAGGGGACTTAATGTAGAGGGTGGATTTTCGACAAGGCTTAAAATCGTAAAACCATAATTGTACATGCTCCTGATCCAGCAATCAGATGAATATTGAGGCTCATGTCTCTCGCCGAAAGCATGAAAGCTTGTGCTGCAAAATCTCTGACTGAGAATACTGTCTCTCAGAGTATATGTAGATGTGTAGTCTCTCAGCTGAGGCAACGACACATCTCATAAATACTGAGCAATATCAGTAATTATTTCTATATAGAATCGAAAGATTGGACGGCTCCTAGACAATATTCCTGCTAGTATAGAGCAATAACGTCTTCGGGATACAACAAGGTGTTCCCTGACTATATAAAGGAAATATGACATTTGAACAACCTCATGTTTCTCAGTTCTCAGATAATTAATGCTCATAGACAACATGTCTGCTAGTATAGAGCCATCAGTTAATTATCTACAATCGTTAACTGAATATTCAACAATATTCTGCGATTCTTTGTAATATTTCGTCACTTTAATTTGTGGTTCTTCTCAGCAGAATTCCACGGGTTAGTGATAAATATTCCACTTACAGGCATCTGAGCAGCTCTCGAGTAATCCCCTACCAAAAAGGTGCAAGTGTATTCAGCAATAATGCACAAACGAGTACCTGAATGCGCAAACGAGCATTCCAAAACACGAAGGAACGATGAACCTATGCAAAGTAGGAAGAAAATAATAAATAATAAAATATTAGTCAAGGCGCTGGGGACTGGGCCCACAGGCCGACCGGTCGTGCCGTGGCCAGTCCCACGTCCAATTTTATATTTTTATCATATTTTTATTATTTTCTCTGATCTCATGAAAATCCCTTCAGTTGAACAAATCTCCTTCGTCTCAAGGAAACTCTTCAGTCTCATGGTGTTTCCTCGCATCAAAGAAATAATAAAATTTAGGAAAGGTGTCGTGTGATCGGGCTCACTAACTGGCCGGCCATGCCATAACCGTGGACGGTCCCACACCTCATGACTCCTTATTATTTTATTATTTCCCTCATCCCATGAAAATTCCCTGATTTCATGATATTTCCCTCAATTCATGAAATTATATAAATTAGGGAGGAAAACGCACGGGACCCGGGCTCTTGGTCGGCCATACTCTAGCCGTGGCTGGTCCCACACACCCATGTATTATTATTTTAATAATATTTGTTTCCTCGTCCCATGAAAACTCCTTCACTTCAAGGAAATTCCCTAGTTTCAGCAAACTCCTTGAATTCATGAAATTTCTCTCAAGTCCTGAAAATAATATAAAATTGGGAAACTCGTGGGACCGGGCCTTAGCCAGCCGGTCATGCCCTAGCCGGTCCCCACGTCCCTTATTTTTTTATTATTATTATTTTTATGTTTCCCTCATCTCATGGAAACTCCCTGATTTCAACAAAATCCTTGGTTTCAACGAACCTCTTGATTTTATGATATTTCCCTAAAATCATGAAAAATATTATAAAATTGGCAAGAGTGCCTTTGGACCGTGCCCATTGGACGGACGTCCATTCCCTGGCCGTGACCGGTCCCACACTTCATCACTATCTATTTTATTATTATTATTATTTCCCTAATCTCATGAAGTTTCATGGTTTCAGCAAAATCCCTGATTTCTTCATATTTTCTCAAAATGTTGCTCAATCGCACACCGGAAAATATTGAAACTCTCAGGGCTGAGACAAGGACATTATGGTAACATGGGCATGTCTCCTTGACCGACCAAGGCCATCCCTGAGGCTTGCAAAATCCGGTCCCGCATGTTTTAACAATTTTGACCTAATTTGTTCAATTGCTCATACTGGGTCCAAATTCTCCTCAAACAACTTGGAGTTTGCTCACACGACCATCAGATGGTCCCACGACCACCAAGGGGCGGTCCCATGACCCCTTGGTCGGTCTCTCATCTCTCCATAATCAGGTTCTATTACCTGACACTCACACGAGCACTATTTGAAAAATGATTAAACCAGCATTTAATCATCCTTTCACCAACTGATCTTCAAGAGACTTTGGTATTTTGCTCACTTGAGCATATGGGCGCTACATGGTCGATTCATCATCCCATGTAGCCGGTCCTTCCTTTCATTTCATGAATGATTTTCAATAAATCATCAATTCAGCAGTTGATCAAAATTAGGGTTTCGAATCCAGAGCTCTGCAAAAACATAATTCTGAGCAGATTCAAACACTAATAATTTTACGTTGATCCTGAGGTCAACACATTAATAATTATGCTCGGCTCAGATGTCAGCATCTTAAATCAACACCTGCTCAGATGAGCAACATTTGTTCAATTGAGCAACATCTGCTCACACCAAAGAATATTTGTTCAATTATTAATATTCAACAATTCATCAAATGAGCAACATATTCTCAGATGAGCAATATTTGCTCATCTCAACAATCGACATAATTATACCTTTGTCTCAGCAGACATGTTCAATTCGTGAGTCTCAGAATATTTTCAAATCACGTTTGACTCAACAATACAATGACTCACCGTCTCATAAATTCAGCAACTGACTCCACAATCACGAGATGTCAATCGTGTCACATGGGGGGATATTAACTAGGGTTTTGGTCTGGAGGTATACAGCACGTGTGTTCATACACACGATGAGAATGTGAGCAAGTCGTGCAATCATTTGAATAAGTTAGCAAAATAGTGGGTGGAAAGTTAACCAAGTCTCTGCATGATGAGCAACTGGTTTCAACACGATTTTCCACTTCCCCACTCTTTGACTTCAGCAACTGTCACACTTCATGGGATCATGGTGTTTGCAGTTTAGCAATATAAATAAGTCTCTAAATCTTGATTGAAATAGACAAGAATTTCTCGACAAGTTCACACAGACAATCCTTCGTCTACACGAACTCATCGTCTGAGCAATCACTCTCAACTGAGTAAAATTCATTCGTTCAGAACTTTCTTACGCAGAATACACAACACACTTATAATCTCGATCACCATTGATCTCACACATTTCTCAGCTTCCCTCCTACAGATCAACCCATCCTCTCTTGTGGCCGAATTGACTGTGGAATGGCCATTGTCTTGGTTTAGGCCGGAGTCCTACAGATTGATCTCTCGAACTTAAAGCACTCCCTTCTTGCAGTGCATCTGTGTGAGGTTTAGCATTTGATCGGTTCAAGGAGTCTCCGCACGGTCATCTCCTCAGTTCCTTAAAACCAGCAAATCGTTTTTCTCCATCTACACTTTCATATGGGAACCATCTTTCCTGAATAAGTTTTATCTATTCTTATTTTTTACTCTCAAGGCTTATACAAATATCTTGATACTACTGTCTCTGTTCCTCCTTCTCACATCAAGGATACTTCTACCAATCAACCCGTCCCTTATCCCGATTATTCTGAATGGTTTATAGTGGATCAAATGATCCTGACATGGATTAATAGTTCTCTCACAGAATCTGTATTTGGTATGATCTCTTACTGTAGAACAGCTTGTGAGGTTTGGTCCGCACTCGCATCAAAGTTTGCTTCTCTTAATGCTTCTCGGGTCATTCAATTACAGTTTGAACTTCAAAATGTTCGTAAAGACAATCTCTCTACTCTTGAGTATCTCAACAAAATCCAATTAATTTCAGATTCCCTCACCTTTGCTAATGAACCAGCTTCTTACATTGTTTTGGTCTCCAATACTCCTCGTGGACTTGGTCCAGATAATGAATCTTTCTCTACTGCTATCTCAACTCGGGAAGTTATTCCAACCTTAGATGAACATCAACCGTTGGTTCTTAGTCATGAAACATTTATAGCTCACCAACATCATCATGAGCAAAACTTCTCTCAAAATACCATCTTCTCAGTATAAACTCAAGGTCGTGGATCATCTAACAACTCGTATTGAGGACGTGGATGCAATAACTCATATGGGAATGGGCGTTCTAATCGTCAATATTCAAATCGCTATAATCATCAAACTTCTTCTAATTTTTCTTCACCACAGCAAAACCCACGTCACAATCAGTTGCGACCCTCCTCCATTCTAGGTGCTCCACCTGCACCATCCTATCAGTTGTCAGCAATTCCTTGCCAATTATGTGATCAACTCGGTCATGTTTCTTTTACTTATCCACAACGGTTTAATTACTCTTTTCAACCGGGTGATATGGCTCAAGATTTTGCCGTTATGCAAATCAATTCTTCTTCGTATGATACTCGCTGGTAAATGGATTCAGCTGCAACCAACCATATGATTGCATATACTGGTTTAATGGAGAATCGCACCTATTACAATGGTACATACCAAGTTATTTTTGGCAATGGTATAGCTCTACCTATCTCTGCTATTGGTGAAATCCCTCTTAAAACATCATCTAGTAGTCCTGTTACATTACGTCGTGTTTTTCATGTCCCCAATATTGTTAAAAATTTTCTTTCTGTCTCGCAATTAACACGTGATGATGATTATGTGTTTAGTTTTGACAAATTTGGTTTCATTGTTAAGGATCGTCAAACGGGAATTCCAGTATTCAGCGGCAGAAATAGTGGGGGTCTCTTTCCAGTTGGTGCATCAAAGTTTTCCAATGATGTTATTTCTAGTTTTGTTTTTCTTGGTGTTTGTGCTACTCCAGACGTCTAGCATATGCGTCTCGGTCACCCTCATAGAGGAACTTTAAGTTACTTGCGATCAAAACATGTTCTTTGAGTTAGTCCGGTATTAAGTTATCTGATGCATGTACTAGTTGTCTTGGTGTAAAACACCACAAGCTTCCATTTGTAACTTATTTTTATAATTCTAAACAAGCTATTTTTCAAATTCATTCTGACTTATGGGGTCTTACTCCTGTTACAGCTAACTTTGGATTTTAATATTTTCTTATACTTGTGGATGATTATTCTCGGTTCACATGGATTTATTCTCTTCATCATAAGTCGCAAGTTTCTGTCTGTTTTCAACGGTTTAAACGACTGGTGAAAATCGCTTCTCCACTTCTATTAAGGTTTTAAAACTGATGGTGGTGGTGAATATGTTGCCACTTCATTAAAACAATTTCTTTTAGACAATGGTATCTCTTGTAATTTTCTTATCCTAAAACACCGGAACAAAACGGAATGGGTGATCGTAAAATTGTCCATGTTGTTGAAACAGGTTTAGCTCTTCTTGCTCATAGCCACCTTCCTCACTCTTATTGGGCAGAAGCTTTTGCTACAGTTGTCCATCATATTAATCGCATGCCAACACCAATCCTACACCACTTATCTCCCTGCCAAAAGCTCTTTAATCGCACACTCGATTATGAATTTTTACGTGTTTTTGGTTGTCGTTGTTTTATCGCACACTTATGTCTATGCTATATGGGGTTAAGAGAGAATCAATATCTTTCAATGGTAAGTCGATAAGTGCATCGCACGCGCGTTTTCACTAGTGTCACCTAATGAAACACAAATTTGTTAAGCGGGAAGTTGATATCATCAACATTGAAATGACAATTTAACGTTGATAGTGATGATCGCTATCGTAGGCGTCAAAAATAATTACACTTTATTACTACTCAAAGTATAAACATAGTAAGGGCAAGAAAGGATCGTTCCCACAGGGAGGTCTTGGTTGTCAAAATATTTCGGTTTCCTAAATAGAACATGGGGGGTTTTCTGATTTTTATGTAAAGGAAATTAAACTAAAAGCAAGTAAATAAATAAAGCACACAAATCAAAATGTGAAGATATTGGTTAAGGTTTTCGTCTTCAATCACAAACATGTTTTCGACACAATAACTAGAATTGATATTTTAATCTCAACTTTTATCAAAGGCCCTAAGATACCTTGATCGCAAGAATATCCCGCTAATCCTTTTGTCATCCACAAACACATTAAAAGATGCGAAAATGAATTCTATCTAAGAGAACAAACTAACGTGTAAAAGCACTAATCAAGTTTAATTCCCTATATGCATTAAGTTCCATGAAATCAGGCCAATCAAAGCAATCGAACGTGTAAAAGCGCTAATCCGATTTAACAAAGGTTATGACTCACTTGTGACTATTAGGATGTATCACTACAAGCAATAATCACAATTATGCTACTTGTAATCAGGAATCTATCACTTTTACGTATAATAAATCCTAATCTAGCAATAGAGATGAAAACACACTCAATTGATTCTAGACTCAACCAAACAAGTATTCAAATCATGTAACAATATCATCGGTAAATCATAAACGATAAGTATGGAGACAAAACTAATTTATTGAACACAACCCATGTTTGGAAATCCAACTTATTCCTTAACCAAAATAAAATTAACTCATGTTCATGGCATATGAGTTCATAACAAGAAGGAAGAGAGAACCTATCATGTTTCTAAACCCTAGAACAAAAACTAGAAGAAGAGATGATATAGAACCTATAGAGATTCCTCTTAAATAGTTTTCCAAATTGTAGAATTGCACGTGCCTCAATCCCAGTCGAAAATAGTTGCCAGAGTCGCAACTTCCAAAAGCTAGTCACGTCTCAAAGATTGGTCGTGTGAAAAAGATTCAAAGTCTGCATAATGGGCTCGCACACTGAAAAGTCCATCTCACTTAAAATCAATGGCTTGTCATCTCAACAAAACTGACAGCTTACTCTCCTTGTTTCCTGTAAGTTTTCACAGCACAGACATTCATTCTTGCAAACCACCAGAACTGCAGCCTTTGCAAGTAGCAGCTAATCTCATTTCGAACACATCCACCCGTACTACTACTACCTTCAATTCATGCCTGCATCAGCGTCAACACACACAATCACCATTCATTACCATCTGTAGCTGCACTATAACCTGCAATACCTCGAGCCATTATCACTGTATTCTGCAACTCAGCCTAACTGGACAGCTACGCACTTCCATCTGCTACTTCTTGCAAACCACCAGCTTCGGTACCCTCTAGCTAAGCTGCAGCTGCAACACCAACACAATTACCATCTCCTTGATCAAACCTCTTGTTTGATTCTGCGAAAACCATCCAACCAGAAATCATCATTTCAACAACAACCCATTGCTTCTGCTCCAAAACCCATTCTGCAGTTCCATACTTCATCTCAGCTGTATATCAACAGATCTTCACCATCTTGCATCTCACTTCACAGCCCTAGTCTCACCTGCAACAGCTTCATTAGCTCCTAACCATCTTGCACCTGCGATTAGTACCTGAATCCTAACATTCATCTATGGAAGCAACAACACCTCCAACTTCAGTTTGCTTCACCAGCAACTGCCAAAACTTTCCTCCTTTCTCAGCACGATCAACAACATCAGTTTAACTCCTTTTCTGGTCATTACATCACCACCTGCATCTCAATTTCATCATGCAACCCATTTACCCATTAGCGCAGGTCACAGCTCATCTCTAGCCTGATGTTCAGGCAACAAGCTTGACCAAATCCATTGCAGCCTCCCTGTAAACCTAATGCATTCATCTAATCCATGTTTGCAACTCTATGCATCGCAACCATTGCCAATTCCTTGCTCATTCTCTGTCACTGCAAAACCACTTCTGATGCACACCATCTAGTTCCAGTTCAAACCAACTACATCTTCTTGTTGTCAATGCTTCATTCCACCTGACACAGCATCTCTGCATAATCCCATTCTATCACTGCCTGCAACTCCTGTCATTTCAAGTCTTATTGTCTCAGCGGCACACACAACCAGCATCAAACCCATTCTGCATTGTAATTTCTTAACCAACCCTTGTTTAATATCTCAAACAACAATTTCTTCCATTAGTTCAGTTACAACTTTTTCAAGCCATTCCTAAACATCTCTGCAATTGCACCAGTGCCTCGATATCACCAGCAGCACATAGCCATGACAATCATTATATCACAGCAGTAAAAGCACCTCCAACTCCCCTGCAGTTCAATCCTAGCATACATCGAAAGTTGCTCCAATTCAAGCCACAAACTGCAACCATTTCTACAAATACGAACATTGACCAACTGGCTCAATTCATCTCCTTTCCCTTCTTAAACACAGAATCATATCCAATCTCTCACGGCTACGGCAATCAGTTCAATAGTACCAACAATACCTCAATGTTGTAGAAATTACCAGCTTAAACTGCATCTGCTCTAACTTCAGTTGAACTGCAGCTTCACGACTTCACTTCAGCTGCAACTTGAGCCTTCTCAGCATCACTACACCATGTCAATCCCTGCCAGCTCTTCTACTGTCCAACCTGGGTAACGACTGCAACAACACCTCCATATGTGCACTCAGCATTTTAGCATCTCCCTATTCTTCTCAGCTGCAGAACCACTGCCTTATTCCCAAATCTCCACCAGTCTCAGTTGCTTCCTGTTGCATCACCAGAGCTTCCATTCTTGGTCATTTTTCAGCTCAACTTGACTGCAGTCAACTCAGACCATTCACCTAACCCTGCATCTTGAACTCAAACTTGGAGCAACTCAGCACAAACCATTTGAGCACCAGCAACACACACAATACGCATTCTGCTCATATATCCAGCTTCATTGTCTCAGTTCAGCTGAGCCACTACCTGTACCAGCAACCAACATTCCATTTAAACCAAACCCAGTTCATTCAAACAACACCATCATCATCTTCTTCTAATTTCATCTTGACCAAGACCACCCATTCTAAATCAATCAACCTCAGGTTAAAGTTAGCATCACCATCAGCACAAGCAGCTCCATCTTCTCATAAAACCAACACAAGCATAATTCGTACTTAACCCATGTTGTTGCTGCCAGATTTAAGCTTAAACCCCTAATTTCATTTCTCAGTTCTCCATTGTTTATTCTTCCTCAAAAACACCACAGATCCCAAGAGAGCAACCTCTCTCTGTTGATTTCTCTATTCGATTCAATTGCAGCAGCATACACAGACCCCTTTGAATCTCCTTCATTTCTTCAATCAAAAATCACCCTTATCTCTTCTTACAAAGCTGCGGCAGAAATTGAGAAAGAACTGATTTCTTCTCGACCTATCTAGGTCAAAATGAATGGGATGGATATCAACACCCAAGGGCGCTTTTAGCAATTCTCACTAAACTCCAATAGTTGTCCCTTATCCTTGACTGGGCTCCAGGTATCTCTCGCCTGTAATTGTATAAACTTGGCTAGTATCTCGTCCTTTTGCTCTCGGTGACTCCAACGCACCTAAAAGCTCAAAACAAACATAAAATACATATTTTACAAGAGAAATAACAAAGAAAGCATAAATAATAGGTATAAAATCAAGGTGTTTTCGGCACCTATCAAATTCCCCCGCACTTAGACTTTGCTAGTCCTCGAGCAAATCAAACAAAACAAATTTTAAAACATATGTACAACTCAGTGTCGTCGAGGCTACGATCACACTTAGTATGTATAACAAGCCTTTGAACCCCTAGGTGTCCCTAGTGGACGAGTTATAGTCTCGTGAAGGTTTACAAGAGATCTACCTACAAAACCTATATTTCCAACTCTAGCTACCTGTGACAAATCTCTGAACGAATCCAAAATGTCTATTGGAGGAGGTATCCTGATACAAATCCAAATTAATATATATGTAAATTAAGTTCTACTCAGAAATTTGAACAAACCACAATACTCAGAATCTGACTAACCACAATCACATATGAAAAGATTAAGAAGATGGATATAGAAGTAGATGTTTGCGAATGTTGACTAAGTGAACGGTGTTTCCCATATCTGTCTGAAGCTCACCGCCAAGATGAACCTATGAATCCTATTGGATTGAGATACTGGTCTAAATTCTAATATCAACACAGCTGGCATATACAAGGGAACCAGCGGTCGACAATCTTAATTCTAGATCAACTCAACTGGCATATACAAGGAACCAGGAGTCGATTTTATTGAACAATAACAACATTTTTTTTTGTTTTACTTGACAACATGATTAGATCTTTTGGATCCAAGCACATGCTTCTTGTCAGCAGATTACATGGTAATTCCCGTGGATCATGCGTTCCACGCTTGCTTAGGCGACGGAGATAGGGAGAACACACACATATTGCTATCCAAGTGTCATATTTTTATTCCGATTGGTCTAACTGGTCAGGTCTTTTTTTTTTGGAACTATATCACTCTATTTTATCCTAGCAGTAATAACAATTCGATGTTCGTGCCCCACCAATTCACTTAGAGAAACAATAAAAAAATATGGAAAAGTAAAAATAGAAGGTGATATGGTGACATTCCGAGATACGGTAACAACTATCATATTATTTCTAATACTTGAATAATTCTGTCATTTTAGTTATGGGTTCCTCAACTCCTGCAGCCAAGATGGATCCATCCATTTAGATTGATAGTGTGATCCTATAGGCACATGTTTCTAGGTTTCGGAGTGTATAAAGCATTTTTTTTTGACAATGGAAAACTAACAAGGCTAAAAACTCTATATGCGAAAAAACTTCCCCACACTTAAACTTTACATTGTCCTCAATGTAAATTAAGCTTTTCATCGCATACAAGCTTTTCAAAAAGGTGAGTTGCCTTGGCAGCTGGTGCAGAAGTGGAAAATTCTGAAGTCTTACTACAACAACGTTCGTTATATTCATAGCTATAGGGAGGTAAATTTCTCAGCTGATGCCTCGGCCAAGCAAGCCTGTTTGCTGGCTGAAGATATTTTTGAGTATTATGAGGGTAGGCCAAGTTTTATTCCATCTTTGGAATGGTCTGGAAGGGTTTATTATTGCTTCAAATAGATTTTCCAGTGAGTGGCCTCACGGCTAGTCATTAGGAAGGCCTAGTCCCTGTACAGTTTTTCGCTTTTTTAATTTTATTTGACCGAGTAAAAAAAAGTCCTCAATGTAAATTAAGTCATTCAAAGTAAAATCTAAGGTGGGAAATTCATAACATGATATATACAAAATAACAAGATAATATGCGTTAAAAAAAAAACTGAATACTCCAACTCATAGCTACTACTGAACAATAGAGGATAAACACTAAACAAGCTATTTAGTTGGCATCTCATCCCAACTCAGCCAATATATATATCTCATTGTTAAGAAAAAATTCCATCTACTTAGAAAGGCTAGTGTTTATTCTAAATTGTTTAAAAATCTCTAAAAGTTAGAGTTTTGATATGCAAATATCCAAAATAAGAAAATAAAGATAAAAGACTTAAAAATAAATAAAAATATAGAGATAGATACACAAAACCAGTGGGTTGCCTCTCATTTAGCGCTTGGTTTAAAGTCGTCAGCCCGACTTGCAAGACGAATTCTCCATACACCAATAATCGGAAAAGTTGGGGATCCACCAATATCACATGTTCTCTAAACACTAGCTTCACACAAATATTAGTACGATAGAACATAAATGAAGCTATTAACCGATAGAAATTTCCCCCACACTTATTCTTTTCCACACTTGGAAGTGGATAAAGAATATAGAATTCAGGAACTTCCATGGTTTCTTCTTTACAAACATCCATAGTATGAGAATCAAATGTTTCTAATGGCGGATATCGAGAAACAAAGTCATTTAACAATATTCTCGAAGCACATACATTCAAGCCAATAAGAGGTAAAGGAGAAGAAACAATATGCAAAGAGTTAGACAAACCTATCACATTCTCTTGTGTTATGGTATCCTCTTCATCCTTAAAGAATTCAAATGAATTACTTACCTCTTGCACATCGTGGTCCTCTATCAAACCTTGCAAGCTTTCTTCGTCCGTTTCTGCCTTAACCAAAGTCTCGACATCAACATCATCATTACAGTCCTTTGCAAGTTCAATTGGGTCTTCAACAACATTACTTAATTCGGTCACATTCTCAACATACTCCTTTTCGTCTTCATTTTCAGACTTACCAAAATCAGAATCCTCGTCGGTTTCCCAGCCTTTATCACGACGTCGTTGAAGTTCCATATGAATGGTCCTACTAATTTCATCGACAAGCTCTTCTGAGGCTCCATCATCTTCCAACTTGTATAATTTATGTGCAAGTTTTCTAATGTTCACGCGCTTACCATCATTGGCTATAATAGGTTCTCTTTCCCATGACTCTTCCCTTTGAATGGGTGAATGATCATAACTACGATCTAGAGTCGGGTAAGAAAAAGTGTTGCAGAAATTTGTTTGTGCGATGTTCAGTCCATTTATAGCATTCATACATCTCGGATAAAGCAAATTGGAAGTAGAATTGTCCCACCTAGGTGCTTGAATTACATACCCACTACAAGGTTGTTGTTGGTTAGTATGAAAATCACCATAAGCTCTTGGATATTGATCATAGCCTATAAATTGGTTCCGATCGTATCCCATAGATGGTGGGCAATCTTCATATTGTTGAGGAGATTGAAAACCGTATCCATTACTCCAATATGCTCCTTCCATGTGACAATAAGTACCTGAAACAAGAGTTCTCAAAACTACGTCAAAACCAGAAAATAATAAAAACTAAAAACAAAACTAAAAATAAGAAACCAAAAACAAGTGACAATCGCTGCCTCCCCGGCAGTGGCGCCAAAATTTGATCGCTATCGTAGGCGTCAAAAATAATTACACTTTCTTACTACTCAAAATATAAATATAGCAAGGGAAAGAAAGGATCGTTACCACAGAGAGGTCTTGGTTGTCAAAATGTTTCGGTTTCCTAAATAGAACATGGGGGGTTTTCTGATTTTTATGTAAAGGAAATTAAACTAAAAGCAAGTAAATAAATAAAGCACACTAATCAAAATGTGAAGATATTTGTTAAGGTTTTCGTCTTCAATCACAAACACGTTCTCGACATAATATCTAGAATTAATATTTTAATCTCAAGTTTTATCAAAGGCCCTAAGATACCTTGATCGCAAGAATATCCCGCTAATTTCCTTTTGTCATCCTGTTGATGGTGGTTTTTAGCTTAGGGTTAAAATCGTAAAACTGCACATCCGACATGACGTCACTATGACCATTAGCGCATTTTATTGAACCAATCAGCATGCCTACGTAAGAATTACCAGGGTACCTTTTTTCTACATATGTCATATTCCACGGTAGAACCCTTAGCATTGACCTACATCATCTATACCAAACCCTAATTCTGACGCTACCGTGCCAATGGCAAACCATGCCAGCCACGTCTCCGCGCCAAGGAATGCCAACCATGCCAACTGCACCACCGTGCCAATGGAAAACCATGCAAGACACGTCTCCGCGCCAAGGCATGCCAACCATGCCAGCCGCACCACCGTGCCAATGGAAAACCATGTCAGCCACGTCTCCGCGCCAAGGCATGCCAACCATGCCAGCCGAACCACCGTGCCAATGGCAATCCATGCCAGCCACGTCTCCGCACCAAGGCATGCCAACCATGCAGACCGCACCACCGTGCCAATGGCAAACCATGTCAGCCACGTCTCAGCGTCAAGGCATGCCAACCATGCCAACCGCACCACTGTGCTAATGGAAAACCATGCCAGCCACATCTCCGCGCCAAGGCATGCCAACCATGCCAGCCGCACCACTGTGCCAATGGCAAACCATGCCAGCCACATCTCCGCGCCAAGGCATGCCAGCCGCACCACTGTGCCAATGGAAAACCATGCCAGCCACGTCTACCGCGCCAAGGCATGCCAGCCATGCTAGCCGCATCATGCGCCAATGGCATGCCAAACCCTTGGCCCCACTATGCCAAGCCAACCGCACCTTGCCTTGGCCTCAACCATGCTAGCCGCACCATGCGCCAATGGCATTCCAAACCCTTGGCCCCACCATGCCAAGCCAACCGCACCTTGCCTTGGCCCACCATGCCGAGCCGTCTGTGCCAAACCCTTGGCCCCACTATGCCAAGCCAACCGCACCTTGCCTTGGCCCCAACCATGCTAGCCGCACCATGCGCAAATGGCATGCCAAACCTTTGGCCCCACTATGCCAAGCCATCCGCGCCATTGGCCTTGGTCCCACCATGCAGGCCTTCCCCATGCAGCTACCAAAACGAAGGAGTGCGATGATCAACGACCACCCTTCCATCCTGGATGCAAATCCTAGCCTTCCAAGGTCGCCAAACAACCCATGGTAACCTTTGGCCCTAAACCCTAGTTTTGGTCACGCCAAACCGCGCCAAGGCATGCCATGCCATATGTGCCAATGACATGCCAACCACCTTGTCGCGCCACACCATGCCGACCTTCCCTATGTGGCTACCAAAACGAAGGCGTTCGACGATCAACGATCACCCTTCCATCCTGGATGCAAATCCTATCCTTCCAAGGTCCCCAAACAACGCATGGTAACCTTTGGCCCAAAACCCTAGTTTTGGCCATGCCAAACCGCGCCAAGGCATGCCATGCCACATGTTCCAATGGCATGCCAACCACCTTGCCGCGCCACACCGTGCCGACCTTCCCTATGCGGCTACCAAAACGAAGGCGTGCGACGATCAACGACCACCCTTCCATCCTAGATGCAAATCCTAGCTGTCCAAGGTCGCCAAACAACGCATGGTAACCTTTGACCCAAAACCCTAGTTTTGGCCACGCCAAACCGCGCCAAGGCATGCCATTCCATATATGCCAATGGCATACCAACCACCTTGTCGCGCCATACCATGTCGGCCTTCCCCATGCGGCTACCAAAACGAAGGCGTGCGACGATCAACGACCCACCCTTCCATCCTGGATGCAAATCCCAGCCGTCCAAGGTCGCCAAACAACGCATGGTAACCTTTGTCCCAAAATCCTAGTTTTGGCCACGCCTAATCGCGCCAAGGCATGCCATGCCACATGTGCCAATGGCATGCCAACCACCTTGTCGCACCATACCATGCCATCCTTCCCCATGCGGCTACCAAAATGAAGGCGTGCGACGATCAACGGCCAGCCTTCCATCCTATATGCAAATCCTAGTCGTCCAAGGTTGCCAAACAACGCATGGTAACCTTTGGTCCAAAACCTAGTTTTGGCCACGCCAAACCGCGCCAAGGCATGCCATGGCACATGTGCCAATGGCATGCCAACCACCTTGCCGCGCCATACCATGCCGGCCTTCCCTATGCGGCTACCAAAACGAAGGCCTACAACAATCAACGACCACTTTTTCATCTAAGATGCAAATCTTAGCCGTCCAAGGTTACCAGCTAACGCATGGCAACCTTTGGCCCTAGTTTGGTCGCGCCTAAACAAAGCCAAAATCCTAACTTTTGGCCGCGCCTAAACTGGGCCACATTAAAGCCATACTGATCATACTTTCATGCCACTGGATACCAAACGAAAGGTTGCAATAATCAACGGCTACCTTCCTCTTAAGATGTAAAATCTCGACCGTTAAAGGTCACCACCGAGCCGGCAAGTCTCCCAAGCTCAACTTGCCAGACAAGAACAACATGCTACATGTTTTCAACGAAAAAATTCGAGACATCAACACATGTCACAAACTGGGGGATGCCATTGGGTAATGGTTTGGCGGTTTACAGCGTGCGGCGTACACTACGCTCGTTATAAGAAAGTGTCATAAGGATGAGGCGGTTAGTAAATACATGGAGTAATGGTGAAACGCTTTCTTTTATGGAACATCAATTCCAATCATTACCGGTTACCACATCCTCTGATTTACTCACCCGTTTTCCATTTCTTAATGAGACCAGAGTACGTTTCACTTCGACTTGTATAATAAGCATTACCTATTTCCACCGAACAACAAGTTTTCAGTCAGGAACATACAGCACTCAGAAATCACTTGTTAGCTATCCCATCTGTTAGCTTTCACTTTCTACTACAAGTCAAACAACTACTCTTCCAGAACCGACTATTCTGGTCTCAACACTCTCTTCGCTTCTCTCCCCAAAACCAACCCTTCTCCTCCTCTTTGTGACAGAAGCAAGTCTGGAACGGCCGTTTCTTGGTTTAGGCCGGATTTGTACAGATTGATCTCTCGAATATAAAGTACTCACTTGCAGTACATTGTCTAGGGTTTAGACTCGTTTCTCACCCACTCGCGTGAAATTACCGAAATCAGCACAAACCGTTTTCACCCTCAAACAGTTGGCGAACACAGTGGGAGATTGATCTTTCGGTTACAATGTCAATTTTCAGTCCTCGATCTCATATTTTGACCCAGACATCAGGACGATAGAATCAAAGGATACGCTCAGGGATCGACGACTTAGCTACCAGACGACACGATTACCAGTCGTGACACAAGGGACGACTGGGGACTTCCGAGGGGTTAGAAGCAAACGATCCGCCCAGGGACCGAAGACTCGGCTACCAGACGGTCCGATTACCAGTCGTGACACAAGGGACGACTGGGGACTTCCGAGGGGTTAGAAGCAAACGACCCGCCCAGGGATCGACGACTCAGTTACCAGACGGCCTGATTACCAGTCATCGCACGACAAGGGATGACTGGGGACTTTCCAAAATCATGACGGTGCTTCCCACAAAACTTGGACTTTCACCCGGAAGATTTATTTTTCGTCAGGAGATCCGAAAAACCGGGTAAGTCTTGCTTAGACAAAATACATGGTTTACTATTTCAAGTTTTCACGAGAATGATAAAACAAATAGCCATGTTATGTTTTATCCCATGCTCTCTACTGACACACAACGCTCACAGTTCCATGGTTTCCTGGGATGCTCGCTTCATTTGCAATTGAAACCAAGACAACGTTATTCTAAAACAATTCATTCCAAGAAGAATAATCCAAAACCCTTATAGATAACAGTTATCTATCAATTCAAATCATACCACAAACCAGGCGCTTTGCTTGCCTTTCGAAGAAAAAAAAACACAGCCACCTACCCATACATGTCTACTTTGCATAATAATGATTACCCATCACGTCACTATTCATGAGGTAGTCGAGTTACTACGGTGATATCGAAGAGGAATTGTTTATGATGAAGTATTTCCACAAGTTTATGAAAGGCATGCCCACTGCTAGGGTTTACAACAGTTCAGAAGAACAATATTTCTACAGATTTATGGGAGGCATACCTATTGCTAGGGTTTGCACCAACACAAGAAAACAAGAAAACGAATTGAAAGAGAAACGCTGGAGTACATAGATGGAATATGCTTTCCCACTTTACTGCTACCGCGCTACCGCTAACACCAGGACGTGAGAACAAAAGTACGAGATAAAAAGGAGAGCCAACCCCTTTCATAAGCACTTTTGGAATTTGAATAAGGCAATGGTTTCCTATTTGAGCTACGTATGGGAAGAGGCAATTGGGCCCGCAAGAACAAGTTCGCGCCATGCCAAGCCAACGTCGTGCCAAGCCAACAGTCCGCGCCATGACCAGCCAACAATCCGCGCCATACCAAGTACAAGCCAGCGTCCACGCCAAGCCAGCGCCGAACCAGCGCTAACAGCTTGCGTCCTTTCAGCGCAGGCAGCTTACATCTTCCCAGCGCTGACAGCTTACGTCCTTCCAGCGCCGGCAGCCTGCATCTTCCCAGCGCTAGCATCTTGCATCCTTCCAGCGTTGCACTTGAACTCCCAGTATAAGGGAATCAGCAATCCAATTTCCTCACACGTGAAGATCAGGAACGACTTCTCCGAAATCGAAGCAAAGAAAATCATCAACCCCCCTGAGTTCACAAAGGTTCTTTTCCTGTCAGGAGATACATGATTTCTGAGGACTTCGCCCGCAAAATCGTGCAGTCTATGGTGAAACATTTATGTGAGATTTTATATTTCCCCAAGGTGCAACGTCAAGACATATTTGCAACCCTCAACCGCACTTCATCAGGAAAGCAGCTGTTTCCAGCCAGGAAGCCGTTCCCAAACCCCAACCTCTCTTGGAAAGCACGATTGATAGATGGAACTGGGGGATCCTAACCACTGTTTGCTTGAAGGGTGTCCAGCTTTACAGCACACTGATTGACGTAGCCTCTCCGCTTCAACATCCTCCAGCAGCGGTTCCGCTTCAACGTTCGCTTCAGCAGCCGCTCCGCCTTAACATTCGCTCCAACAGACGCTCCGCTTCAGCATTTTCTCCATAAGCTTCTCCAGGATCTGAAGAAGAAACTTCAGCGTTTTTGCTCCATAAGTTTCAACGTCCTCTCCAAGAACCGAATCCACTTCATCGCCTCATTCTTTCTAAGGATCTTGTCGTAGCCGCTGCTCTTCCTTGCCGAGGATCGTGCTATAACCGCCACTCATTCCTTCCAAGTTTCCTGCCACCACACTCCCTATGCCAAGGACCATGATCGCAACCCGCCAATTTCCGTAGCCATGACCATCTTTTGTTCCAGCCCACCAAAGCTTGTGGTCATAGACAGTCTGCTCGCTTACGCATCCAGCTAATCCCTTTACTTCCATGGACAGTCTCTTCTGATCACATCTGCTGCCAAGAACTGTTGCCGCCCGTTTGTTGATACCATCCAGAGACTCACCATGGCAACAATCACTGTAAAGGTAACCCGTACTCCTCCATATTTTAGTTGCACGCAGAAGAAGTAACAAAATCACAAGTACGAACATACGTTGGTGATATCCTTATCATGGTCAACCCACCGACCACACAAGATGGAAACATGCAAACCACACTTGGGGACTGGGAATCTACACGGAATCCCTTCACTGTCAAATCTCAGAAGACACGGTCAACCAAAGGTCATAGCCACGACAAAACCATCTACTCTGCAAGGGTGTAGCGTAATAATATCATCACATATCTGTTTAGAAGACGCCTACAACACTCTACGAGGCCGCGGCGGATTCCAAGCCTGCCCAGGGGAAACAACTTCAGAAACTAAAGAAAAACGCGACTGGGCACTGCTCATCGTAGTCCATTCCGACGACCATCAAATATTCGTGAGATAACTCCAGAGATGCGGCTGAAACATTTTCCTGAAGAAACAGAGGGAGCCACGATAAATAATATAACTCTATCATTTTCTACCTCTTCGCTATCCAGAATATTTCATCCATATGATATTCTGAGCATCCCGGCATCACATCCAGAAGAGTACAATAAGCTTGCATCAAATCCCGTGGACGTGGATTCAAGCCGATGCAATGAAAGTATGCTACACATGGGGACTACCAACATGGAGCTTTCACTCCCCTCAACCAGGTTATTTCTAATTTCAAAATCATCAATGTCGAAGTTTTACGCAAGAATTTCTCAACATGAAGCGTACATATGCACCGAAGACTCCAAAATCACTCCACAAAGATACATTCACATATTCGGCCATGACCATCGAATCAAACAGAAGTATAACTGGAGACTGCTCACCACATCCCATTCCATAGGATAGCCCAAGATTCAGAAGATGGTTCGAAGGATGTCGCTTGGAACAAAGTCCTTGAAGACTTTGATAACAATACATCGGCAACGGAACATTTCCCTACTCATCTATTTTATCCAGTGGCGTCGGAAGATTTCGACCATACAAGTATTCACAGCACATCATCATCACGGTCAGAAAGTCCAGGCACTGAACAACCTAAAGCTGAGGATTTACCGACAACGTAACCACAATCTCCAATATTAGCCCTAACATGGTCTTTGCCGAACACATATTTCATCCATCCGTCCCAAGAATGCGACAAAGTTCGGTAAATTTTGGAATCTATTGGAGAGACACTGCAGACGAAGGCGCGGATCCGGACGGGAAACAACAAACAGAAGAAGGTCAATATTTCTTTTCATGCAGATGGAGTTTCTAGAGTTTGAGAAAAATAAATATTCCTTTTTGCTCCATGAAACGGATAACTGGGCGCGACTATGCCACCTCGGGCCGTAATTCTTCCTGAATTTTACTGTCGAGCTATTTTAACCTACCGAACGAGCTCAAAACCTAAATATTCCCTCGTAGGGAGATAGGAAATTCTTTTCTGTTTAGAATGGAGGGGCGGACCGTCAAAATCCGAGTTCATACGAGAATTCTAAAGCGATTCTAGTAAGGGGCGCTAATTAGGGTTGCAACATGCTAAAATCTGAAGCAAGTTGTTACCTTCCCGAAGCCAGTCGTCACCTTCCCAGGGAACTGAAGCAATTTTTTATCTTCCTGAAGCCAGTCGTCAGCTTCCCAGGGTACTGAAGCAAGTTGTTATCTTCCCGAAGCCAGTCATCACCTTCCCAGGGAACTGAAGCAAGCTGTTATCTTCCCGAAGCCAGTCGTCACCTTTTCAGGGAACTGAAGCAAGTTGTTATCTTCCCGAAGCCAGTCGTCAGCTTCCCAGGGAACTGAAGCAAGTTGTTATCTTCCCAAATCAAGTCATCATCTTTACACGGAACTAAAGCAAGTTGTTATCTTCCCAAAGCAAGTCATCGTCTTCCCCACGGAACTAAAGCAAGCTTCCATCATTCCACGGGCCCACAACTCTTCTTGAATTTTACTATCGAGCTGTTTTCACCTCCTTAACGAGATCAAAACCTAAATATTCTCGTGTAGGGAGATAGGAAATTCTTTTCTGTTCAGAATGGATTGGCGGATCGTCAAAATCCAAGTTCGTACGAGAATTCTACAGCGATTCTAGTAAAGGGCGCAAATTAGGGTTTCAGCATGCCAAACCCTAATTCAGACAAAGTTGCCATCATCCCACGGAACTGAAGCCGGTTGTCATCCTTCCACGGAACTGAAGCCAGTCGCCATACTTCCAAGGAACTCAAGCTATCTCCACTCCAAGCCGAGCAACGCAAGCAGCTCCATTTCAAGATGACCAATGCTGACGGCTCCCGTTCCAATCCAATCAAGTGCTAACGGCTCCAGGTCCAAGCCGACCAATGCTGACGGCTAATCCCAAGCCGATCCAATGCCAGCGGCTTCCCCTCATGCCAAGTCTATTCTGGCAACTCCGCCCCGCGTTCCAAAGCCTAGCCCAGAAGACGCGCAACCATTCCATATCGAGGCCAACAACTTGCATCTCAACCGGACTCTACCACTCCGCAACCTAACCTGCAGTACCACGAGCAGAATCTATGCAAAGCTGCCCAACACGAGAATCACGAACTCTGCTTACCTCTCGAAAAAGGTTAGTCGGGTCTTCTTTGCCATTTCTTTCAACGACTTGTCATTTCGATTCTGTCCTTGCATGTCACCATATTATGCTTACCTCGCAACAATGCTCCTGTTCCGATCTAAGCAGGGGACTTAATGTTGATGGTGGTTTTTAGCTTAGGATTAAAGTCGTAAAACCGCACATCCGACATGACGTCACTATGACCATTAGCACATTTATTGAACCAATCATCATGCCTATGTAAGAATTACCAGATACCTTTTTTCTACATATGTCATGTTCCACGGCAGAACCCTTAGCATTGACCGACACCATCTATTCCAAACCCTAATTCTCACGCTAGCGTGCCAATGGTAAACCATGCCAGCCACATCTCCGCGCCAAGGCATGCCAACCATGCCAGCCGCACCACCGTGTCAATGGCAAACCATGCCAGTCACGTCTCCGCGCCAAGGCATGCCAACCGCACCACCGTGACAATGGCAAACCATTCCAGCCACATCTCCACGCAAATGCATACCAACCATGCCAGTCGTACCATTGTGCCAATGGCAAACCATGCCAGCCACGTCTCCGCGCCAAGGCATGCCAACCATGCCAGCCGCACCACCGTGCCAATGGCAAACCATGCCAGCCACGTCTCCGCGTCAAGGCATGCAAACCATGCCAGCCGAACCACTGTGCCAATGGCAAACCATGCCAGCCACATCTCCGCGCCAAGGCATGCCAACCATGCCAGATGCACCACTGTGCCAATAGCAAACCATGCCAGCCACGTCTACCGCGCCAAGGCATGCCAACCATGCTAGCCGCACCATGCGCCAATGGCATGCCAAAACCTTGGCCCCACTATGCCAAGCCAACTGCACCTTTCCTTGGCCTCAACCATGCTAGCCGCATCATGCACCAATGGCATGCCAAACCCTTGGCCCCACCATGCGAAGCCATCCGTGCCAAACCCTTGGCCCCACTATGCCAAGCCAAACACACCTTTCCTTGGCCCCAACCATCCTAGCCGCACCATGCGCCAATGGCATGCCAAACCCTTGGCCCCACTATGCCAAGCCATCCGCGCCATTGGCCTTGGCCCCACCATGACGGCCTTCCCCATGCGGCTACCAAAACGAAGGCGTGCGACGATCAACGGCCACCCTTCCATCCTGGATGCAAATCCTAGCCGTCCAAGGTCGCCAAACAACGCATGGTAACCTTTGGCCCAAAACCCTAGTTTTGGCCACGCCAAACCGCGCCAAGGCATGCCATGCCACATGTTTCAATGGCATGCCAATCACCTTGTCGTGCCACACCATGCAGGCCTTCCCTATGCGGCTACCAAACGAAGGCATGTGACGATCAACGGCCACCCTTCCATCCTGGATGCAAATACTAGCCGTCCAAGGTCCCCAAACAACGTGGTAACCTCTGGCCCAAAACCCTAGTTTTGGCCACGCCAAACCGCGCCAAGGCATGCCATGCCACATGTGCCAATGGCATGCCAACCACCTTGCCGCGCCATACCATGCCGGCCTTCCCTATGCGGCTACCAAAACGAAGGCGTGCGATGATCAACGACCACCCTTCCATCCTAGATGCAAATCCTAGCCGTCCAAGGTCACCAAACAACGCATGGTAACCTTTGGCCCAAAACCCTAGTTTTGGCCACGCCAAACCGCGCCAAGGCATGCCATGCCACATGTCACAATGGCATGCCAAGCACCTTGCCGCGCCATACCATGCCGGACTTCCCCATGCGGCTACCAAAACGAAGCCGTGCGACGATCAACGGCCACCCTTCCATCCTGGATGCAATCCTAGCCGTCCAAGGTCGCCAAACAACGCATGGTAACCTTTGGCCCAAAACCCTAGTTTTGGCCACGCCAAACCGCGCCAAGGCATGCCATGCCACATGTGCCAATAGCATGCCAACCACCTTGCCGCGCCATACCATGCCAGCCTTCCCCATGCGGCTACCAAAATGAAGGCGTGTGATGATCAACGGCCAGCCTTCCATCCTAGATGCAAATCTTAGCCGTCCAAGGTCGCTAAACAACGCATGGTAACCTTTGGCCCAAAACCCTAGTTTTGGCCACGCCAAACCGCGCCAATGCATGCCATGCCAGATGTGCCAATGGCATGCCAACCACCTTGCCGCGCCATACCATGTCGGCCTTTCCTATGCGGCTACCAAAACGAAGGCCTGCAATAATCAACGACCACTTTTTCATCTAAGATGCATATCTTAGCCGTCCAAGGTTACCAGCTAACGCCTAGAAACCTTTGGCCCTAGTTTGGTCGCGCCTAAACAAAGCCAAAATCCTAACTTTTGGCCGCGCCTAAACTGGGCCACATTAAAGCCATACTGATCATACTTTCATGCCACTGGCTAGCAAACGAAAGGTTGCAATAATCAACGACTACCTTCCTCTTAAGATGCAAAATCTCGACCGTTGAAGGTCACCACCGATCCGGCAAGTCTCTCAAGCTCAACTTGCCAAACAACAACAACATGCTACATGTTTTCCACGAAAACACTCGAGACATCAACACATGTCACAAACTGGGGGATGCTCATTGGGTATTGGTTTGGCGGTTTACAGCGTGCGGCGTACACTACGCTCGTTAAGAAAGTGTCATAAGGATGAGGCGGTTAGTAAATACAGGGAGTAATGGTGAAACGCTTTCTTTTATGGAACATCAACTCCAAGCGTTATCGATTACCACCTCCTCCCATTTACTCACCCGTTTTCCATTTCTTAATGAGACCAGAGTACGTTTCACTTCGACTTGTATAAATAGGCATTACCTATTTCCACCGAACAACAAGTTTTCGGTCAGGAACATACAACACTCAGAAATCACTTGTTAGATTTCCCATCTGTTAGCTTTCACTTTCTGATACAAGTCAAACAACTACTCTTCCAGAACCGACTATTCTGGTCTCAACACTCTCTTCGCTTCCCTCCCCAAAACCAACCCTTCTCCTCCTCTTTGTGACCGACGCAAGTCTGGAACGGCCATTTCTTTTTTTAGTCCGGATTTGTACAAATTGATCTCTCGAATCTAAAGTACTCCCTTGCGGTATATTGTTTAGGGTTTAGACTAGTTTCTCACCCACTCACGCGAAATCACCGAAATCATCAGAAATCGTTGTCACCCTCAAACACATCCACAAACACATTAAAAGATGCGATAATGAATTCTATCTAAGAGAACAACCTAACGCGTAAAAGCACTAATCAAGTTTAATTCCCTAGATGCATTAAGTTCCATGAAATCAAGCCAATCAAAGCAATCGAACGTGTAAAAGCACTAATACGATTTAACAAAGGTTATGACTCACTTGTGACTACTAGGATGTATCACTACAAGCAATAATCACAATTATTCTACTTGTAATCAGGAATCTATCACTTTGCGTATGATAAATCCTAATCTAGCAATAGAGATGAAAACACACTCAATTGATTCTAGACTCAACCAAACAAGTATTCAAATCATGTAACAATATCATCCGTAAATCATAAACGATAAGTATGGAGACAAAACTAATTTATTGAACACAACCCATTTTTGGAAATCCAACTTATTCCTTAACCAAAATAAAATTAACTCATGTTCATGGCATATGAGTTCATAACAAGAAGGAAGAGAGAACCTATCATGTTTCTAAACCCTAGAACAAAAACTAGAAGAAGAGATAATATAGAACCTATAAAGATTCCTCTTAAATATTTTTCCAAATTGTAGAAGTGCACGTTCCTCAATCCCGGTCGAAAATAGTTGCCAGAGTTGCAACTTCCAAAAGCTAGTCATGTCTCAAAGATTGGTCGTGTGAAAAAATTCAAAGTCTGCGTAATGGGATCGCACATTGAAAAGTCCAGCCCACTTAAAATCAATGGCTTGTCAGCTCAACAAAACTGACAGCTTACTCTCCTTGTTCCCTGTAAGTATTCACAACACAGACATTCATTCTTGCAATCCACCAGAACTGCAGCCTTTGCAAGTAGCAGCTAATTTCATTTCGAACACATCCACCTATACTACTACTACCTTCAATTCATGCATGCATCAGCGTCAACACACACGATCACCATTCATTACCATCTGTTGCTGCACTATAACCTGCAATACCTCGAGCCATTATCACTGCATTCTGCAACTCAACCTAACTGGACAGCAACACACTCTCATCTGTTACTTCTTGCAAACCACCAGCTTCAGTACCCTCTAGCTAAGCTGAAGCTGCAACACCAACACAATTACCAGCTCCTTGTTCAAATCTCCTGTTTGATTCTGCGAAAACCATCCAACCAGAAATCATCATTTCAACAACAACCCACTGCTTTTGCTCCACAACCCATTCTGCAGTTCCATACTTCATCTCAGCTGTATATCAACAGATCTTCACCATCTTGCAGCTCACTTCACATCCCTAGGCTCACCTGCAACAGCTTCATTAGCTCCTAACCATATTGCACCTGCGATTAGTACCTGAATCCTAACATTCATCTATGGAAGCAACAACACCTCCAACTTCAGTTTGCTTCACCAGCAACTGCGAAACCTTTCCTCCTTTCTCAACACGAACAACAACATCAGTTTAACTCCTTTTCTGGTCATTACATCACCACATGCATCTCAATTTCATCCTGCAATCTATTTACCCATTAGCGCAGGTCACAAATCATCTCTACACTGATGTTCAGGCAACAAGCTTAACCAAATCCATTGCAACCTCCCTGTAAACCTAATGCATTCATCTAATCCATGTTTACAACTTTATGCATCGCAACCATTGCCAATTCCTTGCTCATTCTCTGTCACTGCAAAACCACTTCAGCTGCACACCATCTAGTTCCAGTTCAAACGAACTACATCTTCTTGTTGTCAATGCTTCATTCCACCTGACACAGCATCTCTGCATAATCCCATTCTATCACTGCATGCAACTCCTGTCAGTTCAAGTCTCATTGTCTCAGCGGCATACACAACCAGCATCATACCCATTCTACATTGTAATTTCTTAACCAACCCTTGTTCAATATCTCAAACATAAATTTATTCCATTAGTTCAGTTACAGCTTTGTCAAGCCATTCCTAAATATCTCTGCAATTGCACCAGTGCCTCGATATCACCAGCAACACATAGCCATGACAATCATCATATCACAGAAAAAAAAGCACCTCCAACTCCCCTGCATTTCAATCCTAGCATACATCAAAAGTTGCTCCAATTCAAGCCACAAACTGCAACCATTTCTACAAATCCGAACATTGACCCACTGGCTCAATTCATCTCATTTCCCTTCTTAAACACAGAATCATATCCAATCTCTTGCGGCTACTGCAATCAGTTTAATAGTACCAGCAATACCTCAATGTTGTAGTAATTACCAGCTTAAACTGCATCTGCTCTAACTTCAGTTGAACTGCAGCTTCACGACTTCACTTCAGCTGCAACTTGATCCTTCTCAGTATCACTACATCTTGCCAATCCCTGCCATCTCTTCTACTGTCCAACCTGGGTAACGACTACAACATCACCTCCAGATGTGCACTCAACATTGCAGCATCTCCCCATTCTTCTCAGCTGCAGCACCACTGCCTCATTCCCAAATCTCCACCACTCTCAGCTGCTTCCTGTTGCATCACCAGAGCTTCCATTCTTGGTCCTTTTTCAACTCAACTTGACTGCAATCTACTCAGACCATTCACCTAACCCTGCATCTTGAACTCAAACCTGGAGCAACTCAACACAAACCATTTGAGCATCATCAACACACACAATACACATTCTGCTCATATATCCAGCTTCATTGTCTCAGTTCAGCTGAGCCACTATGATTATGATTTTTCTGGGGTTGTAATAGTGAAGGTTCAAACTCTCGGATTTGTGAAGGATAATTTTTTTTAGACTTAATAAAAATAAATAAATAATTTTATATGCACAATATTAACAAAATATGGGAGAGAATTTATACCGGGGATCAGGATTCCACCATTCACCAAAATTTATGTGATTCAATAACAATTCTTATCATGCAATTCTAGACAATATAACTCCAATCAAAGGAAATTGTGATTCTAATCATTGCCTAAATTAGATTTTGAAAACATCCACTGTTAATCGCGAGCATGAAGTATCAAAAGCAATTTACTAAGCATACTCCATCAAGAGAAAACACAATTGATTAATAAAAATCATTTACTCCATTTTTATTCGGTGCAATTAATCATAAAAGAGTTGCATAAATAAATTTAAATAAATTTTACCACATAACTTTTGGAAGAATGGCTTCCTCCGTCACCCCTGGGATTGGGTTTAGCTACTTATGATGAAAAACCTCTCAAATTGATTCATTGATACTCAAAAGTTGTTTACAATCAAGAGAAAATGGAGAAAAACGGTTTACAACAGTGTTTGCGACACATATAGAGCGTTCAAAAAGAACGATACAACAGAGGTGTTGTTGTTCCGAAGTCGGGAAAGGAATTGAGTATTGTCGCAATTAAGCGACACTAATCAACGACTGTCCCTGAGGGTATTATGTTCTTCGTGTTCTTCCTTGCACCAGCAGCAAGCTTTTCTCCTGCGTGACTTTCTTTCGATTCTTCTCGGCTCCTAAACTCTCCCAAAGACTCTCCAACTCTTCTAAACTCTTTAGCCTTGTATTTATAGTGTTTTAGAACAAAAATATCCGACCATAACACCGTATAATCTCCCATTAATCCCGTCATTGCTCGCTGCCCATATTTAACAATAATTTCCATTTTTGGCTTCTACACACGTAAACTTTGATCCTGCACGCTCTAGTTAACCTTCCCCACGCCTCCGAAGTCATCGAACTCCTCCAAAACACTCCATGCATGGCAAACACACAATCAAACTCGTGTTACAGGACACGTTGCTCTGTTTTGAGCTCGTGACTCAAACCAGGATTTCCAGCCAATTCCGATCGAATCCGATGCCCACAATGTGTTCCCTATCCCATATCACAACTTCCCACCAAATTTCAGCGATTGAATCGCACTAAAACACCTTCATTTTCTCGATCACAAATCTGCTAGTTTTGAATATATTTTTCCCGCCAAAAAGCTGTTTTTGAATTTAAAGAGAAGATGGATGCCCCTTAACCAAAGCTTGGGTGCGAATAGCAATTGGGTGGAAATAGTAATTTTTGGGTGGAAATAGTAATTTTTATGGGTTCCTCCGGGACATTTCTGGGATGCTTCCGGTGCATTTCTGGGGTGCCTACGATACATTTCTCCGGGGTGTAAAACACTGCTTTTCGAGCCCATTTCGCCGCAAGGGCTTATTTCTCTAAAAATTCCTACAAAGACATAAAAGAACACAATAAATACAAAATTGAGCACTAACAATACATACAATAGAGACATATTAGACACATAAATGCGTCTATCAACACCCCCAAACTTATTATTTGCTAGTCCTCGAGCAAATTTATTCTAGAAAGGAAAATCATTTGAACCCCTAGGTGGCCCTAGTGGCGGAGTGTTGTCTCCGGAGGGTTTACCAGAGGTGTACCCACAAAACATTTATACTCCAGACCCTAGCTATCTACAACGAACCTTGGAAGGCAGTAAAAAATCTCCTTGGTTGGCATACTTATTGACTACAAGAGGAAGTACCCTGATGCGAAATTCCAATTGATGTACACGAGTTTGCACTCAAGCATACTAAAATTCTTATATAAGTGACAGAGCTCTACTCAGATAGTTGCACTATGGACATCATATTCGGAGTCAAACTAATCACATGGAAAGATTAAGAGATGGATATAGAAAAACATATATGGTTTTGATGTTTACTAAGTGAACGGCGTTTCCCATATCTGTCTGAAGGCTTCCGCTAAAATGAACCTATCCTAATGGATTGAGATACTAGTCTGACTAATATCAACACACTGGCATATACAAGGGAACCAGTGGTCGATAACCTAACTCTAGGTCAACACAACTGGCATATACAAGGGTAACAGTGGTCGACTTTATTGAATTTATTCCTTTTGGTCAAATGGTCTGGTCTCAAATTTTATTTTATTTTTTTCATCTTTTTTTTCAACCTTTTTTTTTTTTTTTTTTGGTATCTCAATCACTCTAATTCACCCTAGCATTGGTAACAACTTGAATCGTGAGCCCCACCTAATCACTTAGAGTAACATAGTTTAAAAACAAAATAAAATAAAAATAGAAGTGAAAAGGACTCAACGAGATATGGTGAAACTATCATGTTATTTATAACACCTGAGCTCTGTGCTTTTATGAATAGACTCTTTAGATGTTGCCATCTAATCAGATTGGTTCCTCAACTCCTACAATCAAAATGCTTCCATCCACTTAGATTGGTTAGTGTCATCCTTAATAGGGATAAATTTCTAGGCTCTGGAGTTTATTTATTCATACTGCAACTAAAAAGTTTCTCCCATACCCCCAAACTTAAATCTAACATTGTCCTCAATGTTCTAAAGATGAAATTAAAAGCATGAACAAGGAGAAACTGTTACCATTTGAAGCAAAAGAGATAAGGAAAGATATTACCGTGTTGCATGAGATTGGGTTACCTCCCAAGAAGTGTTAAGTTTAATGTCTTCAGCCAGACTTAGGAAAGATTAGTCACCTCGAATCATATAGTATAACAGTCGAAATAACTGTGGGTCTTCAAAACCAAATAGAGATGACCAAAGGAAACTGCAATAAACCAAGAAAATGAACAAGACTAGCAACCCCTTACCTAGTTTCCTGATTAAGATATCTATATCTAATTGTGGTTCAGGTTCAGGTTCTATAGAAGGGTCTAAATATATTTCTTTAGGCTGCAACTCCTCAAAATTGAGATCCGAATTATTAGGTCCTAGAGTCTGTAAATACTCAAATAAGAACTTAGTAGCACATAATAATAACCTAAATAATTGAGGATCCTCTAAGTCAATCAGGTTTGACTTACATAATTGACCAAAATGAGAGTAGTGGTCATTCTTAAGCAAATGTGTCGATTTTAATTTCCTAAAGCATTTAGGTTTAGTCTCACAACTTAATATTCGACACATTTGGAATATAAACGTTCCCACAGTTGGAAGAAAACTATTTGGTGGGAAAACAAAGTCAATTTGGGGATCATAGCCTGGGCAAACCACATCAACCAGAGGATGGGTTTCTAACGACTGAACTTCTTCCTGGACATCATTAGGTTCGGGAAAACGAGTATGAAGGTAATCTTGTAAAATTGTCGAGGCAGAGATATCAAGTCCTAAGTGAAGGGACTTTCTGAGATTTAAAGGTAAGGCACTAGGAAGGTGATAATCACCCCCAAACTTAGAGTTTTCAGTGTCTCTAGATAGACTAGTTACAATCTCCCTAATTTCTGGATCATTAGATTCTTGAAAATGGTCAATTGATTCTTCTAATTTATTATCAGGTAGTGCATCTTTACTCATCTCTACGGGTATATCTTCTTCATCTAATACTATTGTTTCTAAGTCGCTAGACTCTAAAACAGCATTTTCGGAATAAACCCGTTCCTCTAAACCACTATCGGCTTCGTAATCAAAAGGAAAAACTACATCGTCTAAAACGGTGGTATCCCTAATCAAATCCTCGTCCTCTTGAATAGGTGAATAATCATAAAAATTATTTGGATTTGAAGTAGAAATAATATAATCACTATAAAGCTCAATTGGATTACTAGATTCCTGATCACTATGCCTACATATTTCAGATTCTTCATCACTACTATCCTCATCATCATAATAGTACGAAGATGATTGAACCTTATCTAAATAAGTAGTGTCTTTTATTCTAGCCTCGTCCTCTAAATTAGGCAAATATTCACTATTGATATCAAGGGTAGAATTAGAAACCCTATTTTGGAATTTTAGATTATTTCGAGCAGCATTAGCCAACTGTTCATTTTCTGCCTCTAGACGTGCCTGAATTTCACTGATCATAACACTTATACGTTCACCACTCTCGTTTATCATCTCATAATATCGTGTACACTCTTCTTTTGAACTATTCATTGCAACTAAACGTTTATACGTCCTTTCAATCCGTTGTTGGGTCTCTTCTAGTGATGGAACAGGTTCAGAAATATCATAATCAGGACTAGTTTCCAAAAACGAGTAACCAGTATTACAGTGTTCCTTATTTTCTTGCTCGTAAGACCAATTCGCGTGTGGATAGTAATTGGGCTCACCATGCTATGAACCATAACCTTGAAAAGGTTGGCGTTCCCAACTACTATTTCCACCATGGTCATAAAACTGATGATGTCCATATTCAAATTCAGGTCGATACTCATTGTATTGGCTTCTATCATACCAGTTCGACATTCTTAATTGCAAGGGAATTCTACACAACCACAAACAGGGCTGACTCGACCAAATCAAACCTATAAAATCTAGCAAACAACAAGCATGATGGCTCCACTTAGATTGTTTCTAGACTTGCTTCTATCTCTCGAAGGGGAATTCGTTACAATTTAAGCAAACCCCTCTGGAATCAATCCGAGTCAAAGTAAGTTGAATTGAGGCGAGGGAAGCTCAGTGGAGCTTTGATACCCAAGGCCTCACCGCTATCACAAGGCGGCGCAGTCACGCATTCAACTCACAGAAACCATCATGAACTTCGAGGTGTGCTTAAGAAAGTAACCAATATCCTTCGAATTTTTTTCCTGATAAGCGCGATACCCTATCGGTCTCTTTCTAATCAGATTTTAAAGCTTGGGTTCGCGTTAGGTTTTGTTCTCCTAAAGCGGGCAAGAAGGGAGCGGTGATGAAATCCGAACCCTTATCTTTTTTAGGCCAGGCCTTGCCCTTTACTAGGAAAATAAAGACAGTCTGGTTCGTCCTCAAACAATTAGCACCTTAAGGAGTACAATAACTCGCTTGCAGGGGATTCGCGAGTGTTTCGATTGGACTTACCTCCCGTACCAGACGGGGGATGAACCGTTGTCGTCGACTAGGGCCACGAATCCTATGCCGTGTGCGAACCCGAGGGGCCGAGGTGATATTGTAATCACCGTCCTTCCCTGCACACAGTTTGTATTTTAGGGTACCCTTCCGTAGGGTTTAAAAATTAAAGTCCAAATGTCCAGTCCAATTTAAAGTTCAAAAAAAAAAAATATACAGTTTTCCTCACACACTCAAAAAGAATTAAAAATTAAATCCTAAAATTGTCCTCTTTTCTTCTCTTTTCGCTTTTCGCTTTAAGCTTTTTCCACTCCAAGTCCTTAGCTCACTTTGAACCTGCAAAATAAAGACAAAAAGAAACGTAAAAAGGAACAAACAATTCTAAAAAAAAATTCTACCTAAACACAATTCCGCGTCGGCGGCGCCAAAATGATTATGATTTTTCTGGGGTTGTAGTAGTGAAGGTTCAAACTCTCGGATTTGTGAAGGATAATTTTTTTTTAGACTTAATAAAAATAAATAAATAATTTTATATGCACAATATTAACAAAATATGGGAGAGAATTTTTACCGGGGATCAGGATTCCACCATTCACCAAAATTTATGTGATTCAATAACAATTCTTATCATGCAATTCTAGACAATATAACTCCAATCAAAGGAAATTGTGATTCTAATCATTGCCTAAATTAGATTTTGAAAACATCCATTGTTAATCGCGAGCATGAAGTATCAAAAGCAATTTACTAAGCATACTCCATCAAGAGAAAACACAATTGATTAATAAAAATCATTTACTCCATTTTTATTCGGTGCAATTAATCATAAAAGAGTTGCATAAATAAATTTAAATAAATTTACCACATAACTTTTGGAAGAATGGCTTCCTCCATCACCCCTGGGATTGGGTTTAGCTACTCATGATGAAAAACCTCTCAAATTGATTCATTGATACTCAAAAGTTGTTTACAATCAAGAGAAAATGGAGAAAAACGGTTTACAACAGTGTTTGTGACACATATAGAGCGTTCAAAAAGAACGATACAACAGAGGTGTTGTTGTTCCGAAGTCGGGAAAGGAATTGAGTATTGTCGCAATTAAGCGACACTAATCAACGACTGTCCCTGAGGGTATTATGTTCTTCGTGTTCTTCCTTGCACCAGCAGCAAGCTTTTCTCCTGCGTGACTTTCTTTCGATTCTTCTCGGCTCCTAAACTCTCCCAAAGACTCTCCAACTCTTCTAAACTCTTTAGCCTTGTATTTATAGTGTTTTAGAACAAAAATATCCGACCATAACACCGTATAATCTCCCATTAATCCCGTCATTGCTCGCTGCCCATATTTAACAATAATTTCCATTTTTGGCTTCTACACACGTAAACTTTGATCCTGCACGCTCTAGTTAACCTTCCCCACGCCTCTGAAGTCATCGAACTCCTCCAAAACACTCCATGCATGGCAAACACACAATCAAACTCGTGTTACAGGACACGTTGCTCTGTTTTGAGCTCGTGACTCAAACCAGGATTTCCAGCCAACTCCGATCGAATCCGATGCCCACAATGTGTTCCCTATCCCATATCACAACTTCCCACCAAATTTCAGCGATCGAATCGCACTAAAACACCTTCATTTTCTCGATCACAAATCTGCCAGTTTTGAATATATTTTTCCCGCCAAAAAGCTGTTTTTGAGTTTAAAGAGAAGATGGATGCTCCTTAACCAGAGCTTGGGTGCGAATAGCAATTGGGTGGAAATAGTAAATTTGGGTGGAAATAGTAATTTTTATGGGTTCCTCCGAGACATTTCTGGGATGCTTCCGGTGCATTTCTGGGGTGCCTACGATACATTTCTCCGGGGTGTAAAACACTGCTTTTTGAGCCCATTTCGCCGCAAGGGCTTATTTCTCTAAAAATTCTACAAAGACATAAAAGAACACAATAAATACAAAATTGAGCACTAACAATACATACAATATAGACATATTAGACACATAAATGCGTCTATCACACTACCTTTACTAGCAACCAACATTCCATTTAAACCAAACCTAGTTCATTCAAACAGCACCATCATCTTCTTCTTTTAATTCCATCTTGACAAAGACCACCCATTATAAATCAATCAACCTCAGTCTAAAGTTAGCATCACCATCAGCACAAGCAGTCCCATCTTCTCATAAAACCAACAAAAGCGTAATTCGTACTTAACCCATGTTGTTGCTGCCAGATTTAAGCTTAAACCCCCAATTTCATTTCTCAGTTCTCCATTGTTTCTTCTTCCTCAAAAACACCACAGAATCCAAGAGAGCAACCTCTCTTTGCTGATTTCTCTATTCGATTCAATTGCAGCAGCACACATAAACCCCTTTGAATCTCCTTCATTTCTTCAATCAAAAATCACCCCTATCTTTTCTTACACAGCTGCGGCAGAAATTGAGAAAGAACTGATTTCTTCTCGACCTATCTAGGTCAAAATGAATAGGATGGCTATCAACACCCAAGGGCGCTTTTAGCAATTCTCACTAAACTCCAATAGTTGTCCCTTATCCTTGACTGGGCTCCAGGTATCTCTCGCCTGTAATTTTATCAACTTGGCTAGTATCTCCTCCTTTTGCTCTCGGTGATTCCGACGCACCTAAAAGCTCAAAACAAACATAAGATACATATTTTACAAGAGAAATAACAAAGAAAGCATAAATAATAGGTATAAAATCAAGGTGTTTTCGACACCTATCAAGTGACATTTACGCAACTCGACGTGAACATCTCCAAACTCTCCTAAAAGAAATGATGCAATCACTCGTTCTCAAAGTAGCATATCAAATTGAAAAATTTAGATTAATCAGGAGTAAATCCCGAGTATTATACCGTGCGAGAGAGACCCACTTCCCAAAACTCACTTTTTTGTTATAAGTCAAAATTTGTATTAATAGATAACAAAATTTACAAAAAAATAGCTTACAAGAAAAGAGGTTACAACAATCCCAAAAACTTGTAAACTACTTGAATCTATAATAAGGAACATTTGGATATTCAGCTGAATTCAAAAAATGAGGTATTCCATTATAATGCATTCCCTCTTCATTAGCTAGAAAGCAACCACGCTTGGCCATGTTGTCTGCTAAAACAATCGCCTCCCTAAAAGTGTGAATGAACCTTATAGCCTCATAATGTCTACAAATTTCCATCCACCTATTTCTTGAAAACCAAGGTATATTTGAATTTTTGAAAGCTTCCACCACACCAAAAGAATCTGAACGTACACAAATACGCCCAAAACCCCATTGCATAGCCCACTCAAATACAACAATAATTCCATATAATTCAGCCAAGTATTTTAAGTAACCCCAAGGCCGATGCACATAGCTCCAAGGACTGAACAGTTTGCGTCTCTGGCCACCACCCCAGCACCGGCAATGCCTGGATTTCCTCGCGCTGCACTATCACATCAAATCTGGAGTTCATTTTCATCCGGAGGCTGCGAAAAAACTTCAACTGGTTGTTGATGCTTCATGCTCCTATGTCTCACTCGAAAGTAATCAAGAAGGATCACATCTTCAGCACAGTTCCGCATATGGCCTTTTAGAAGGACAGGTAATCTTGAATTAGCTTCAGCACCCGCTTGTAAAAAAGACTCCAATTAGCCTTTTTGCGCTCAAAAACACATTTGTTTTGCATAGCCCAGAGCTCCGACTTGACGACCAGATTGGCAACCAACCACATGTCACGAATTATTTTGCTTCCACCCTTGGCAACTTAATTTGAAATAAACAACAAGATTAAAATTAGCTGTTAAACCAAAAATATCTGAAATCCAAAGCCATGCACGAGCAGCAAAAGTGCAATGAAAAAGAATATGTTCCAGAGATTCTTCTTCAATACCATACAGCGCACATCTGTTGGCCAACTGAATTTTGAACCTGGTTTGAATAATATCATAAGTGGCGCAAGCTCCACGAAGGAATTTACTTTTTTGTGCAGCTAAAGAAGGGTGCACTTCTTTTTTCCACAAAAGTGACGCTGCCTCAAAATTACCATGCCCCTGTCGAATAAGATCTTTAGCTGAGCTTACACTAAACTCCCCCTGAATAGTCCGGCATCCAAATTCCGGTATTAGCTTCACCTGAAAGAGTTGGAAGTTGATTCACATTCATACCAACAGCTAACAAACGTTCCAAATGGTCACCGGTAATAACCCATTGATTCGCAATCCAAAAATCACTCACCAGCACCAATCTATCCAGCGTGTGGTCATTCAAGATATCTACAATGCATATTTTCCCATACCAAGCTTCATAATCCAAAAATCACTCACTTCCCAAAACTCACCCATTTCTAGAATAGAGGCCATACATGCCCTTGATATTTCCTCTCTGGATTTCTCAGAGGATTAAACCTGATGTGATCAAATTATGTCACAAACGATATAGACGTCCAAGAGAAGATATGCACTACCCGACGATATGCACTACCTGTAACATGACAAGTGCATTTATATGCTGGTTAACAAACCCTTCAATTCATTTGGCTTTGGCTTTTTTTTTTTTTGCTAAGTGCAATAGTTTATTAAGCAAAAAAACGTAATTACAAGTTTTCCATATCCCTTAGCTTTCTTCTTTGGAGTCTTCATTCGTTTTGATTGATGTTGTGTTCCCTTGACATACTCCTTTCGGAACGATAAATCTTTCAAAAACTTTTGTTGAGTATCAAATTTTGTAATTATACACAAAATCTCATGTTCTTCTTTTGTTAACTGAGTAGAAAAACTAGCACTCGCCTTCGGCTGTGCTTCCTTACCCATATTTGTAAACCCACAATTCACTTGCAAGCCCAAATTATCCGAGCATACAGAGTCCATGTATTGTACAACCTCTTTACTACATAATCCAACTGAGTTGGGAATTCCGCGTCTTCCTTGGACTCTGCTACAATCGTTTCATCTTGTAGCACACTAAACTTGTTCGGAGATAAAACCACTCCAGAACTATTTAGTTTACCTAACGACTTTAAGGAAAAATCCTTATGCGCCTTCTTAACTCTCTCCACATCTTCACGTGCTTTCAGCAAATTTGCTAAATCATGTTCCATTTTTTCCCTAGCTCCAAAGCTATACGCTCATCAGCACTTAATTCAATACCTTGATTAACTTGAGCCTTGAGCTTTGGCAACCACGTACATTATGAAGAACCCAACTGGGTATAAATAGACGTCCAAGAGAAACACATATGTAGCACCACGGGAAACAAAACTTCGAATACAGTGGTAGGCAGCCAGCCCGACATCTTCCACAATGGGGGTATTTAAAAGTTTTGTGTGCATTCAGACTCTTTGAGTGCAGTCACGGCTTGAAAAGATGTTGTAATCTTCCTAATGAGGTGGGAGACACTGTGTTGGAAGACCATATCTTTTAATTTCAGTTGGATAACCTAAACACCCAACCACATCTCTCACACCACATTGAGAGTTGCGCTTACCTCCCCTCCCATTGGCCGGTGAACAAAATCCTCGCTCCTGATTGGCCGAAATACAAGTTAGCCCCCTTACATTTCGTAGCCGTCAATTTCTAATTAAATTTATTTAATCTAATGTTCCAGATTGAGCGATAACGTTCACCCTCTTTTATATTGGTAGGTCGACGAGACCCTTGATTCTGATTGGCTGAAATTTGTTGAATATTCTCACACCGCGTTTACATGATTTTAATAAAATCCGGATCGTAAAATCGAATCAACAATAGAGGGCTGAGATATTTTGAAGCCGTGAAACATATTAAAAAAAAAAGAACGTAAATATACAAAAGAATCTGATTCAGTTCTATAAACAGATTATTTTGCGTATTTATGGGTACCAGGATCTTCCGAATTGTGAATGAGAGAAATATATCCATTTTTTTGTTAATATAGCTATTATTGTTGAATGCCGGATTTTATTTATAAATATTAAGATATGAGATCTTGACAGCCATCTTACTTGAGAAACAAATCCATCTTATGCCGAATTAAGTTAAAGTATTTTCAGTAAACTATGTCAATTTAATCGGACAATATCTAATATATATAATCGTGTATATTTGTGTTTTGAGAAACAAATCTAAAACTTCTGAATCAAAGTAGGTACTTATAATTTCGGTTAAATCTAATTTGTGAAGCAAATATATTTTTTTGCCAAATTAGCGACCAAAAATAAATTATATTCAGGAAAACTATTTCAGGGAGTTTTCTCGATGATTATGAGGCAGAGTCGTGCCATGACACGCACGCGCGTGACAGTAGAAATACAGTCGCATCTTTGGGCCGTTGGATTACTTCAGATTAGTACATCTCGGAGATGCACAAACCTCAATTTATTATTATTTGCACACAAGTCCTTGGGTTTGTTTTCGTTTTTCCTCTATCCCACGATGAACCAGTAGAAAATCAAACGTGAAGATGAAATCAGAAGTCCGAGCCAGTTTTATTTGTATCATCATGATCTCAATATCGATAAGCATTAAAAATATTTATATGTAGATGAACATCAATAACCTAGAATGAGTATGCTTCAGAAAAAAGAAAAACAAAACCTAGAGTGAATTTGATTCATTTGAACCGAGAATTGTAATAGATTCAAAATTTCTCTGATCTACTTCATATCAGTGATGTTTCCTTAATCCAATTGAATGATTGAACTATCACTAACCCATTTTCCTTAATCCAATTGAATGATTGAACCGTCACTAACCCAAAAAAAAAACCCAACTTTTTCTGCCACACAAGAACAAACATATAAGTATTTTTAACTTCTTATTTCCTAGATCTCCATTAAAATAGCTATTCTTCTGATCACTTTTTTTTATTTTGATTGGAGTTCATATCTCCTTCTACCGAGACGATAAACGATGTAACAATGAGTGATATATCTTGGATCAGTATTACCTACAGATTACAGTTAGTAACTTAAAGGGCTAAGAAATAATTAAGAATATATTAGAAGTATCTAATCTACGTATTTTGATGACTGGAAAATCCAACGGCCCTAAGGTACGACCGTTTTTGTTCAGTTATGCGAACGACCGTGTCATAGCACCACTCAGGCACGAGATGCATCGTAATCACCATCTCTTTCTTCAATATCTCTTTTGTTTTGTTCTCTTTAATTTATTTACATCATAATCATCGTCTCTTTCAAATTACGTTCTAATATTCCCTTTATACTTATTTCAGTGTTTCTTCTCTGTTTCCAGGCCCTAATCTTTTCTAAGCCCTAATCTTCGACCAACAACATCAGAGCAGGTAAATCCAGTTTCTTCTGTTATTTCTAACTGTTACACCCTTTTTCTCCGTTTGTTTTAAATTTTAATTTCTTATGTTGCCCGGAATGGTTTCCCAATCCAACAAGACAGAAACTAGGGTTTCAGTCATCATGTTGTTATTTCTTATTGCTTACTCTCTTTTTTTCTTCGATAATGTAGGTTTTTTTTTTTTTGTTATGATTTTGTTTTGTTTTTTTATTTTATAATTATAATTATTTCTTGATGTGGATTTTGATTGCTTCATATTAAGCTTTGCACCTGAGATCCAAGGAACATGAAGGATAAGAAAAACAGGTGTTTGCTTTTCCACACTTTTTTTTTTTTTTTTCAATTTTGTGTAAATACAGATTCTTGAAAATTCAATGATGTCTGATAGAAGATACAGATTCTGAATTTTAGGTGGTGAAAAATATCTATGAATTGTATAAATTACTTTTATGTAGTTCTTCTGATGGATTATTCTAGTGAGTATCTCCATCAGTTTCAGTATAACATTTTCTATGGAATATTTGTTGTTATGGCTGAGAGATAAAAAAAGGGTTTCTAGGATTAACATAAATTATTGTTCATAGTATGAACTTGGTACTCCTATTTTGATTTTGTTGTTGAATATTACTGAGCTTTCGGTTTGATATTTCTGGCATATGCTTCTTATATGGTGGGTGTTTTCCTTTTTGAACATGAAAATTTGGATACACCGTTGATAAATTAAAGTACGTCAGGAACATTCCCATCGTAAATCAAAATTGGCTTATTCTAGACATCTTTTTCTCCCTTTTGTTTTTTTACATATTATTATTGACTAACTATGTAAGAATTGCAGGGCTGTTTATAGGAAACCTGGCTTATACAATGACACATAAAAACAAGTTTTATGTCGCCTGAAGGCCTTCAGAAACTTGCTGAAGCAATAAAGCAATACATTTGGACACGTTAAAAGAAAACCTGCAGGTGATGTTCTGTTCCAGCTAGCGTAGATGTTAACTATGTGTAGGAAGATATTACCTATTTTCTGACATGCATTGAACTCCTACTGGTATAAATCTATAAACCATAACTTTTGTGTTTTTCATGTTTGTTCTGCTGGTTGTCATGCATAAGGTTAAATCCCAGCGCGATGCATCCATGAAAGTTTTTAAATGGCATGGCGGATATCCAGTTGCAAAGGTTAGTGATAGTTGGAAAAGATTTTGCTCTCGTGCTGCTAGATCAATTTTGATCTAGCAGCACCGTGGCCAATCATTTGGCCCTTCCTGACATCAGCAAACCGGGATTTTAACCTCAGTTAACTTCCCCTATTTTAGGTGATATTTTGCAGCCGTTTTTTTAGCTAACGTACCTTCAGTTTAGCAAACCAAGGAAAATCTTCTCCTTTTATACTGATTTGGTAGAGAACAAATCCAAATTTATACATATTTTCTTTGATCTTAATTAGATCAAAATTTTCTTCTTTTGCTTGCGAGAACTGAAGCATGCGCATACAGTAGTACAACACTTCTTAAATTTTTTCTTTTTGCCATGTGCCAAATTTGCTCATGTCCAAAAAATGGACCTCCCTTCAGTGGAACTAAGTTATTATAGCCGTATTGAGAAGTTTTTTAAGAAGATGAAAATAGTCCCGTGTGTTCTTCCTCTCCGTGTCTACTAATTGTAAGAGACTATGTTCAAAAATGCACCACGAATCCAGTGAAATACTTCACTATGTACACAGGTGTAATATAGACTCAGTGGTAAGAAACTGAGCAACTAATTCAAAGAAAAGAAGAACAAAAAAGCAATGGTTGGAACTAGAAAGGGTTACTTCTTCTACTTATGAATCATTGTATATTACTTCTTCTATGTCTGAATGTATATGTAAATTCAAATTTATGTCAGTCGTATAAAAGGCTCTGAAGCAACAGAGGAGAAACCGAGAAACTATTGCATTTTATATACAGCTACGCAAATAGCATCCCAGTTCTAGTGGTTGAGGACACCATGTCTGAATTTGAGAAGCTGCACGAGAAGTTCCATGTTCCAGTACCCGCGTACTTATAATATGGGGAGCCTTTCAAATACTGATGTGCACTTCTTTTCTGAGGTGCATGCATGTCCCCTTGTTCTTGTTGATTAGATAAATGAATTGGACCCTGTTTCTTTCTCTTGAAAAATTCCATCAACCTTTTATATGCAGTCGAGCTGAGCCGTAAGCTTGATTTGGTACTCTTGTATATTTACGGATTTGTCAACATATCTTGAAGCCAAGTTCGTTCAGGAGGATGATAAATTTGTTGGTTAGAGTGGAAGATTTTGATGGTGCTTACAACATGCTAAGTGATATGAAAGAAATGGGCGTAATGCATCAACAACAGTTAGGTACATTTCTCTCTAATGGCAGGATAATTCGAAAAACATTCCTTAAATATTGATGGTGCTCGACCAGATGAAAAATGCATATATACCATAATTAGGGTATACAAATTCCGGTATTTGCTAATGATAAGTTAGCTAAGAAAACAGCTGGAGAAAGAACACCTAAAAGAAGGGAAGTTAACTGGGGTTAAAATGCCGGTTTGCTGATGTCATGAAGGGCCAAATGATTGGCCACGGTGTTGCTAGATCAAAAATGATCTAGCAGCGCGAGACCAAATTTTTTTCCGTGATAGTTGTTCTTTCAAAAAAATAAATAAATAAATGAAACGCTTGCTGGAAGTAGCATAAATTATTTGTTGAGATTACTTTCTTTCTTCAAACAAACAAAAGTGTTTCCTGATTTGAAATTAACAATCCATGGAGAGGAGACGATGCTACTAAGTTTTCTTTTAAATGCAAATGAAAAATTCCAAGTATTGATATTTTGCATTTTCTTTGGCTTGATTAATTTGGGTTTATGCCGCTGTATGGGACATAAGTTTTTCTAAACTTCATACATAGTACAGATTTTTCCTCTAAGGACTTGGGTTTTAGTTCAACTTATAGAATCACCATCATGGTATACTGCTCGCTAAAAATGGTATACTGCTCGCTAAAAGGGAGATCTGAAGTTGTTTTAAATTATTTAGAACAATAGTTACAACTGTTGTCACATAGCATGAAGCAGAGAGTTTCTATAGTCTTTAGCCTTTCTTTGGTAGCTTTACATTATTTAGTCCAGCATGCAACTAGAAGAAGTAATTTTTACGACATTTCTTTCCTTGAATTTATATACATTTCAGTCTTTATTTTCGGTGTGAATTGGCAAGAGATACTCATCCCAGAGATTAGTTGTGTCATTTATCTCATTTATCTTTCTTTAGGGGTCTCTACTGCACGTATTATTTTATTCGATCGCGGTACTAAATTTTTCGTTAGTTCAACAGAAATTCCAGTGCTTTTTACGCACTTTATCTTTGCTGTTTTTATTATATTTCATCCCTTCCAAACCTTGCCGACTTACTTTCCCTACATGCCTATACGATAGTATCGATTTCTGATTTTATCGTAAGTTAGCTTGCTTTTATATTTTCCTTCCTCATATTTTGGTTAGTTTTTAATTAATAACATGTTTCGCCTTAAATACCACACATCATGTCATCTCCATGCTTATGTAGATTTGGAGTCGTGAAGGTGAAAGGTCAAGAATCTTATCAGGGTCAGAAAAAAAACCTTCAAGGGGTCTCATGGTTTAAAATTTCTCTTAATTCTTATTATATTTTTTTTTCATAATTTTTCCTTCCTCATGTTCTATGATTTCCATTAAATACGAACTTCTGTGTAGTTGACGAATATGAGCGACATTTGTACCCGTCTGGTGATAATCATTTCGATGAGGTAAATCACGCGTGGTAGTGGAGATTTCAAGGTCCTAATGTATCGCTTACAAAAAAAAAGGAAAATATTGAACAATCAGTTCTAGAAGATACCTGAAAATGGTGTTGACGTGCATGTAAAAGGGTTTCTATTGGAGAAGCATACATTCTTTTGTTACTTTTACACCATTATTTTGATTTCGTCGAGAGGAATCACTTATTAAGGAGATGTCGCTGGAGTTGGTGTTCCTTCTTCTTCTGATTTTTTTTTGTGAGTTTCACTTCATAACTAATCCTATTTTGCATATTGATTTTAATTTTGTTTACTTTGCAAGGTAATGTTCGCCCATTAAAGTGGGGTTTCAGTTTGATTAATAAACAACACTCTAATTTGCAGAACAACAATTGATTTCGGTGTTCCAGTGCTTCAGGGTTGCCACATTACATCAAAACTTCATAATCCAAGTATTTTTGGTATCTTTCTTAATTTATCAACGTGTTTTCGCCCTTGCCAATTTTTGTATCTCTTTATCATCATAATGATTCAGCTTAAGAATTAGTTGTTAGTATTGGTTGAGATTATACACGCTTATTAACTGTTCCCTCAAAAGGGTAAATTCTATGAAATGTAACTCAAGGTTCTTAATTCGCTATCAAATTATAGTATGAGCCATCTATAGGTAAATTATAGGTAAAATGGCACCTGATGGTCTCTTCTCTTTGTTTACAGATGGTAGCCTAGCTACCAAGGTGATTAGAAGGAGCGTATCTGTGTAAGTATGTCTTACACTACATTGTTCGTACTATCAAACCGTTTTACTGACTCTTTTGGTTTGCTCTAAAGCATTTCAATACATTATCTTACTTTTTTTATTTTACTGATATAAGCATTTTGGAACTTATACCGTTTTCTGTTGTATAATGGTTCTGGGATAGTGTTAATATTGTGTGTTGCTGATCACTTTGCAACATGCCCAGTTCCCATTATCTCCGAATACGCAATAAGTATGCATTTTTGACATCCCTATATTTTTTTGTTTGGCTACTGCAATTCATGGATTTGGTTGATACAGGGATGTGCCTCAATGGTCATCGTTCAGCTTTGTGAATCTTAAATTTGTAAGTATTGCTGCTAGCTGTCCTAAATTAAAAGATGTATCATGGTTGATCTATTCTCAGAATCTCGAAACACTTGAATTGTGTAACATAGATAAATTAGATGAAATAATCTTACTGATAGGTTTGCGGAGTAACGCATGTTGATTAATAACGTATTTTCAAGATTAAAATATCTGAAATTGAACGAGCCAAGGAATCTATAGAAGATATTTGAGAAAAGTTAAGATTGATTCAAGGTGCCAAGGAGGCAAAAAAAAAGTACAAACAATAATACACTCTACCATCGAAGAGACTGGAGGTGCCAAAAACGAAAGTAAAGTGTTTGGGAATCTAAAGAAAATATGTAATCATAATGTGAAATTCTTAAGTTTGGAGTCTATTACAGTGAAGGCGTGTCCACAACCACAACTGAGGAAAATATGTAATCAAAATGTCATTCCTAACACTTCACAATGGATTGAAGGACATCGATGAAACTACCGAATCTAATCTTTCTCCTTATTTTGGTAGCCATGATTTATTGACAGATATATGGATAGTCAAGCTGCAAGGTAAGGTAGGAATTTATGCTTCGATTGTATATCAATTTAAATTAAATTTGTGTTTGCTTATTTTATCCTCGCGTTTTTAGGGGCCACCCGAAAGGATTTAGGGGTCATCAATTTATACCCAGCCAAAGACTCTAGTTAAGGGGTACCCTATGTGATATTGAAGTTACATAAATGCCCTTCTGGTAAAACTGTATAAAAACCAAATCAAAAAATTCTACTCATTTCAACTGTATAAGAACGCGAAGAACGCGTACTCGGCAATGTAGTCGGTGGTGGCGATTCCGATAGTCAAACACTTCGTCAACTTCAAATGGCCCCAATTAGGTAAGAATCTATCATTTTTGGGATTTATTTCGCTTTAATTCGTCGAATCGAGAAAAAAAATTCTAGGGTTTTCGGTTATTTATCCAGATTCGGGCGATATTCATGCTTATTTACTTCCGAATGCAGTCGTGTTCTTCATTTCTCAAGAACATCGACAGTATTCGGGAGAAAGATTTGATAATTATCTGCCGAATATTGGTGGCCATATCTTCCTGGATACAAACTGCTAATAATCGGTAGTTTAATGAATTTTTTGGCTACCGATTATATTTAAGTAGACACACAGTATTCGGAAGAACACTCACTACCGAATGTATACATTGAAAAAATCTCAAAATTTTTGATATAGGAAAAATCCCATTTTGGGGCCAGTATTTGGGCCATCGTACATTCGGAACTTTACAAAAAACCTATCCTACGAATATTACAAGTTCAAAACAAACCACGCCATGGCTCCAGGTGGTTCCAAGGGCCAATATTGAAGGTTAGACAGCCCATATTCGGAAGTTTTGGTAACTAATTTAACTTCCGATTAGTTCAAAGACAAAATTTGAAAAGTATAAGTTTTTCCAAATTCTGATTTTTGGGCCATCGTACATTCGGAACTTTACAAAAAACCTATCCTCCGAATATTACAAGTTCAAAACAAACCACGCCATCGCTCCAGGTGGTTCCAAGGGCCAATATCGAAGGTTAGACAGCCTATATTCGGAAGTTTTGGTAACTAATTTAACTTCCGATTAATTCAAAGACAAAATTTGAAAAGTATAAGTTTTTCCCAAATTCTGATTTTTGGGCCATCGTACATTCGGAACTTTACAAAAAAATTATCCTCCGAATATTACAAGTTCAAAACAAACCACGCCATGGCTCCAGGTGGTTCCAAGGGCCAATATTGAAGGTTAGACAACCCATATTCGGAAGTTTTGGTAACTAATTTAACTTCCGATTAAGTTTTGGTAACTTCCAACTTAATCGGTAGATAAGAATTTAAGTTTGCCACTGAATGTCTTATTCGGGGGTAATACCTGTATCGTTAACAACCGATTGTAGTGCACCAATGATACGAAACCTCAACGACCATATTTTCAGAAACCTCAACGGCCATATTTTCAAAAATTAGATCCGTTGGAACTCTAATCTATATAAGGAGGGTAACCCCTCTCAGTTATTATTGAGTAAAAAATCGGAATGAAAAACCTTTTCAATGGCAAGTCCATCATCAATCGACAACATACTTCGAAGATGCAAGCGAACAACTACATCAATTGCAACAATGGAAGAAGAAATACAAAAAAGGAACAAACAACCCAAATAAATTAAACCATCGTTAGTGGCAACGGAGGAGGAGGAAGAGGAAATCAAGGCTAAGAAGCGAGGTCAAGAACAATTCCATCATAGAGAAAGATTAAAACAAGTTGAGGAAGAGACCGAATGGATAAAAAATTATTACATTGTGAAAGATCTACCCAAAGAACAGCAGGACGATCGTATATTTTGGATTAACGTTTCATTGGATCCTTTTGTTGGTAAGTACAAGAAGCCACGCCACAATTATGAACCATCGCATGTTTCTTCAAGGGTGCACCATGTTATAAAATTGTGCACCGAGTACAACCGTATTCTTGCTAGGCACAGAGACGACAGGTTTGCGGCACAAGATGCTTATTCCAAGTGGAGAGGAGAGTCGTTTCTACATTTCGAAGCCGCGTTGATTGTTGCATCTCGGACTGGGAAAAAAGAATAACATGTGATGTTTGAGTGCTGTAAATTCAAATTTTTAATATTAATCGGCGGTTTGATAAAATATGGAATTCCCGAATATGATTAATCGTATTGAAGTGTTATAATACTGTTGTTCCGATTACATAGTTTCAAAAAAAAATTATAGTAACTCAGCCGATTCCTCGAAAAAAAACGATCAAACATCGTCATCATCCGAGGGGATCAATTCGAGTAACTCAGCGGGAAAGTTGTTGTCCATAACACGATCCCAATCAACCATGTTGGACTCATATTGTTTCACCCAATCCTTGCAATGGTTCATCGGGAAGTAATCGTGCCACTTACTCAAAGGAGGTAACGGGCAATCTTTCTTTACTCTTAAACCGATAAAATGCATTTCATTCACAAATGCCATTACGATTCTTCTACCTTTAACCGACTCGTCGCAAGACGTTCTTGTGGGTGCAAACGTCATGCTAAGTCCATACATAGGAGGAACAAAGAAATGTACCACGCAATTCAAAACGTCCGCTAGGAGATATCCAAATTTAGGCATTGTCATCCAATACTTGGATCCGATTGTCTTCAATCCCTTTCGACACTTCACACGCGCAACTAAGTGTTTGAACTCTTGTTCTTTGTCGTATCTATCTCCTCGCCTCATCATATCCATATAAAAACCCTTGTCCTTCACTAGTTGTACCCCCATCTTATTTCTTAAATATTGGCATAAGGTGACATCTTCGATATCCGCCTCTCTAAAGTAACCCATTTGTTCCGTAGCAACGTGAAACCCACAATTTCCATCCCCATCAACCTCGTCGGTCGACAAAACAAATGGAATGATAAGTGGAGGGAGTTGTTCCAAATACTCTTTGTATATTGTATATGTGGATCGATTTGGTCTTCCATTAAGATCTCTAGGGAACGAAGAGTACCTTTGTCCTCTTTTATAGTAAGAATTTCCATTGGTTGGGTTTGCTGCGAGGCGTTCATTTGATCAACAACTTCTTCAACAACATTGGGTTGACTTACTTGTCGGGTGGTTGGTCCACTTTGATCATTTCTTGGACGACCTCTTTTCTTAGGTTCCGGCTCATCTTCAAATTCGGCTTCCGAACGCTCGTGCCTAGACAATATTCTTTTATTAGACAAATACTCCTTCAACTCTTTTCTTTGGATGGTCCTCGACACTTCCGTGTTCGGCCTACCGGTGTTCTTTTGCTTAATAGGTTCATCAACCTCCCTTAAATAAGGGTGAAGGGCTTCCTCCAAATTATGCATCAATATTTGCTTTTTGGTGCCGTTTGATGTAGCGTAACGCTCGGCTATTCGTGCACACAATTCCGACTCGAAGAAAGACGGACCATCAACTACCGGGGTGTTCGGAGTGAAATTTAATTGCTTCCAAAATGGGTGAATATCATCGATGTCAATCACTTCAACATACCTACCCAACTTATGACGACATGGGAGTCCAATACCTATCATATCCTTGCAAACACAAACCGTATTCTCGTCATCATAAGTTTTATATAACTTCAATTGTTTCATCATGCGACTTATTGCCCATTTTGAAACTTTATGAACAACTCCCATTAGAAGCAATTTTTCCTTAATATGTTCCATCGGGAATTGGTGTACACTAAATTGCATACATTTCCTAATCTTTACGAGATCACGATTGGTGAATTCATGGATTGCTTCTTGGATCGACACAACTCCATTTTGACTACCAATTAGTATTTTCTTTAGTCGACCATGAGACCCCTCCGCAATGCTTGTCGCCTCGTTCTTGAAGTTACGATATTCATATGTCCATGCAAACACAAACCTCTCCTTAATCGTTAACCATTGTTTTTTACAATACTCAACCGGTTTTGGGTAGTCCGTGCCGTATTCATCCTCAAATTTCTTCAAGTTACATTCGTAAATTTCCTCGGTCATCGACCAAACAATTTTGTCCCATGCTTTCATGAACATTTTCCAAATTATTCCATCCTTCTTCCACTTTTCTTCAAATAGCCTATCCTCTTCCTTACGTTCTTCCATGGTTAATTTACTAATGCGCTCATCCTCTTCCTTTGACCTCTTGGTACCCTTCCTTGGTCTTTTAGCTTGGAAATGATGATGGCAATTGGTTTTGAGATTGCATTGAATGTGCCACGTACATTGCAAGTTTTGGGCTTCTGGAAACACTACCGCTATTGCATGCATTAAGGATTGATCGTTATCCGTTACAATAACCCTTGGAAAATTATCACCGTTATAAACGGACCTCAACGTCTCCAACATCCAAATGAAACTCACATTGTTCTCATGATCCATTAAACCCCATGCAATCGTAAACGTGTTTTTGTCCGAAGTATGGCAAGCAATGTTCAACAACGGCATGTTATACTTGTTTGTCTTATAAGTAGCATCTATCAACAAAATTTGATGAAAGCATTGAGCCAATTGGATCATTTCGGGATGTGCCAAGAAAATACGAACCACTATACCATCATTTTCTTCCCTTCTCAAGGTGTAGCCGTGTAACTCCGCTAACCACTCCGATTGTTGCATGACCGTTCTACCATCCCAATCAGTCCTTTTGATCGTAGCTAGGGCCGACTTAATTGTAGACAAAGAAGACAAGTTGTCGGGATCGTCCGCCTTTATTTTACTTAAGATCGCACTCGCTTTTTGGATCCGCATAGACCTCGCCGTCTGCATTTGATGTGGTTTTAACTTGGCAACCATTACATGTCCAATTAAATCCAACGGATCATCATGGTTGTGACAACCGTTATCAACTTTATACATTTTATACTCTTTACCTTTAATACCATCGGGATTATAGAAGACAATCTTAAATGGGCATCCTATCTTCTTGGTATTGCTTCGGTATTTCCTATTCGTCTTCCGTATGTACTTACTATTCTTTCCCTCGTGACTCTTTCGCGTACCACCTCGCTCACAAATCATTTTAAATCGAGTGTCACTAACATGATTATTTTGAACTACCACGCACATGTTATCTTTTGCCTTGTTCATAAGCCATTCCTTTGCCTCCTTCTTACTTCCAAATGTCTAAACGTGCATAAAACAAAACAAATCTAATAAGCATAACCATTTAACATATAAATTTTGAAAAAAAGAAAAAAGTAGTAATGAGTATACCAAATCGTTTGCATAGTATAGGGAAGTGTCGGGCCTCAAATAGAAGTCATCAACAAACTCTTCAACGGCCTGCATATGAAAGCAACAAATTATTATACAATAATCGGAGTTATTAAATAAGTCAAACTTCCGAATACTCTATATTCGGAATCCTATCGGTTACCCAAAACACCCGATTTATGCAAATGAATGTACACAGTTTACTGAGTGCAAAAAATGATATAATCGGAAGCTAAAATATATAGTAAACCAGCCGAATATAAATAACCGGAAGATAACTTTAATCGATAAACATCTGATTTTCAAGTTTTCGGAAATTTTATTTCGAGGCCACTGTTATATTCGGCAGTCAAAGAATGTTAAACTATTACCGATTGTAAAGGATAAGAATACTGAGTTTTGAAATTTTCTGAGGAATTCGTTTTTGGGGCCATTCGGGGGTAAATAACTCTACATAACTACCGAATGTAGATATTTTTGGAAAACCAGTTTGGGGTTTTTTCTCATCTTCGGCAGTAAACTAGTATCTTGTAACTACCGAATATACATATTTGGTACTCAGTGTGTTATATTCGTAGGTTTATTCTACAAATTATATACCGAATCTGGGTAGTTCATGGCATTCAATGCATGCAATAATCGGTTTTTCTTGTTTACAAAAGCACACAAACGCATGCAAATACCTGTGTTTTACATGCATCGTTAGCTTCAATATCGGGCGATTCTCCATTTTCTTCCATGAAAGGGTCGTCTATGTTTTCCTCTCCACAAAAGTTTGGATCATTCAACATATACCCCAAATCGTCTTCTCTAAACGGTCGTGAATCCTCAACATTTTGTTCTTCGTCATGATTCTCACCTTCTTCTTCATATCCATCCATTTTTGTAGTGATAAAATGGGTTTTCTCTTTTTTTCCTTCACCTTCTTCTCTATAACTCTAACAACTCAAAAATGAAAAAGAAATGGAAAAAATGAAACACAAATCATTCTAATACTGCACCGACTACAATCGGAAGTCTGAGAAATATTTTGGCTTCCGATTGCAATCGGAGGATAACAATGTTATCATATCCTCCGAATATATAAGGATAATTTCGCTATTACAAATTACGCGAGATAAGGGCTGGCTACATTTTCCCTTTGAGTGACCTTTTCTGTTTTATTGTTGGCCCCTAAATCCTTTCGAGTGGCCCTAAAAACGCGAGGTATTTTATCAATGAATATGGTTTGCTTTTGATTGTATTTTAGCCGTGTGATGGCTAGAAAAATGGGTCATTTACTATTTGACTAAATGAGCTTTTCATGGTACAAGCCTGAGATGTAGCAACAACTAATAGCCGTTGAATTGGTATAAAGAAAAAAACTAATAGCCAACGGATGTGTATACTTATGACTTAACGAGCCCTGTCATAATAAACTTTGGACAATAAACTTTACTATGTTACTTTTAGATCTGAACTGAGTTCGAGGTGTCAATAACCAAAGCATGTACAGAAGTGGTGATCTTTGTTGCCTTAGTAGTGGTGACCCAGTTCGCCGCAATGAGATAATCAAGCTCAACTATGCATCCCTCCCTCAAGATCTGAAATTAGTTGTTCTTAATTCTTACTTTGGCGACGTATTTTGCAGATACAATCTTAGATGATGTTTGCCGTCTATTTTTGGTTACGATAATTGAAAACAATGTCTCTGCCATGGTGAGTAAAAATAAAAGGTTGGTTCCTTGAAAGCTTTACGGCACCATTGATAGATTACTATATATGCGTCCATTATTCTTAGGGTATAGTGTTTTTTTGGTAAGTTAGGTATTCATTGAACGACTAACTAAAGGCGTTAGCAGCCGTTACAACAGTAGAAAAGTCGACATAAATACATGGAAAGGAAAAGACATACAAAATTAAGTAAATGATAAAACCACCAAGAGGTGTTGGGCACACATATGTTGCCTCGTTAAAAACCTTGACAAGCAAAACCCTGGAGGATAAAACCTCGACGAAGGAAAAGAGCACAACGCGTTGAGTCCTAAAAAAGATCATAAAACTATTAATGTAAATATGACCATAGCAAATGTAATTCTGCATAGTCCTAGGAAGCATCTGTTCTCCTTTTGTACCCGATGAGTAGTATTCTAATACTGGCAGAATGAGCGTCTGAGCTAGAGATAATACTATCAAGATGGATTACTGATCCCTTCTATCACGAATAAGTACGATAAAAGTGTCACGATGGCTTGTACGGGAAAGATATGTCTTCTTAATGACTGAGGATGACGGTGTAGCCTTTTCCACAATCGAAGATTTGCTTGGTAGCGGTTGTATATTTGAAAAAATACAACCAAATAGAACACAGCCAGTATTGATTTCAACATCATGTTGTTTCACAGGAGTCCTCATTTTCCTATTCCAATAAGAACCACAAAAGTATGTTAAAATCCACAATAAGAACCACAAAAGTATGTTAAAATCCACATTAGCCTTACACAAACAGAATACGAAATAAAATGGAAAGCTAATAAAAATGAAGCAAATTATAATTACAGCAAACACTAAACAGGGATTTAAGGAGTGACACACAAGAAGTTCTCTGTAACAAATTAAGGATTTAAAGTAAAGTCTCAAGTTCAGCCCAGTTCAGTTGATACATATTACTAAAACTGTTTAGAATTTTTAGACATCTCATCTAAGGAAAATTCAACTAAACAGTAGAGAATCATGTAAAACAAATTATCCCTAATGAACCTCAAATATTGTCATCTAAATAAAGATATAGAAAGAATAATTGAAATAATTTAAAGTTCAGAAGAAAAAAAGGCTAAGATACAAATCAGCACGGCAAAACGTCACCGCACTCCTGGGCTTGAGGTTATAAGCAGATTCTTTCATGTCAAAAGAGAGCAGGAGCATATTAGATTGGGTTGAAGAGATAGAAGCAAAGAAAGCAAAGAAGGACTTGCCTGGGGGTTGATTTAGGATCAGCGGAGTTAGGGTCTGGAATTAGGGGAATAACAATTATTTTTATTTATAATTACTATTTTTCCTAAGCCACACAAAGGATTTACAGAGAAAAATCACCAACATAAAGTAACTAAGAGAAAACTTACGATTAAATCAAGAAATAAGGAGAAGAACAGAAATGCAAATACAGATCACCAAAACCAACAACTTAAAAATCATGACCAAAATTGGATCAATTCCTAAAAAGATATGACAAATCGATTTGATTCAAGTTCTATTAAAGAAGACAATCCCAAAAGAAAAAAAAACAATCCCCATCCGTGTTCACAGTAAAATTTAAACATGACCATTTAAGAAGAATATAAGGACAACTTTAATTAGAGATTTTTTAAATAGAGAGGAGAAACAACTATTAGAGACCCTCAAATATATCTTTTTTCGGTCCAAAATCAGGAAGATCCAGGAAAGGAAACAATAATTGGAAGGTTAAAGGAAATTTTTTAGAGACATAGAAGAGCCAGATGAAAGGGAGATAAACTAAATGTGATCCAGAAATAAGGAGAATAATCATGATAGTCACCATTTTGAAATTCATTTTAAACTATAAGAAAACATCAGAGAAGAGGAGAAAGGAGGGTTTTTCATTTGAAGACTTTAGCTTTCTTACTCGCTAATTCATATTTGTACTCTGTTTCTAGAAAAATATTACTTTCACTTTTTCAATTTGGCCTAAAAAATAGGTCAAATTAAAAAAGTGAAAGTAACACTTTTCCAAATACGGAAGGAATATTTATTAATACATATTGGATTTACCAAAAAAAAAAAAAACAACACGATTTTATTTAATATATGGAAGTAAAAGATTGGACAAGTCGTTAAATTACAAAACATACTAAACGACAGCATGACTAACAAGCTAATTGGGAAAACACTAAGAAGAAAAATGAAATGAAAAGAAAAAACGTGGATCAAAGTTATATTTACTTGTTGTTGCTTTTTAAAGCGCTGCATTCGTACATTCCAAATTGAGCAAGATGGAATATGGAAATAAACAAGCCTTAAAGACTTAGAGAGGTTGAAAAGACTTGACACATAATGAGGATTAGAGGAAAAAGAAGAGAATAAAAGGCTGAAATATACAAGCCAATTATAGCAAATGACACTGTGAAATAACACTTTGCAACATGCAGGGGATTTAACACTTCAGATAAAAAAAAAGCAGAAGAGATTACATGTCACTGAAGATGGGGATACAGACTCCTTTTTCTCTTGATGTAAAAAGAGTATGCAATGACATCTTGTTGCAAGCGTCCTTTTTTCCATTTTCTAAGAGGATGTTAATAGCTTAAACCGTGTTATATCACATACATGTTCTGACTGGGAAAATATCACATCCAATATCTCTGTCCCTTGATGTAAGTTCGTCTTGCTCCTGCATGAGAAGAAACTCAACATTTTATCCAAAGTCCAAGAAAAAGACAAGGGAAATTATCAAATCAAGTTTATAAAGTAAACAAAAAAATTATGCTATTAAATATGATTGCACGAATTTATCAGCCATAACAGATATATAACAAAGATTGTGCACAACCAGCAAAAGGAAATCAAGGCGGATATATAGGTTAAAGAATACTAACAAGGTGTATGATTTAAGGCATTTCATAATACTTTTTATTCTAAAGTGCTTCATTTTTCATGGTAGCCCTACAAGACAGAAAATATATCCATGAATGAGCGATTGATGACCATAAAGACTCATCTTAGCACTTTAAGGATAGAGGCTAACTTTCCTGATTAGAGAAAGAAGGTGGTATGAATCCACCACCTTTACTCATATTACTTTCTCTGTTATATTTAGCTTATTGATAGACATGAATGAAGGTACACCACATATATAGTAAGTAAAAAGGCAAACTGGCTTATAAATCACAGCATCATTGTTTTATAATTTTTGCCTAATAATGGCTTTTAAAGCATAAATTCAACCAAATGGAAAGGAGACGTGTTGTCAGCATAGTTCAAGACTGCAAACAATCAAGTGACTCCAACAACTATAACTAAACTGTGCTGAACTAATCTAACACTATCCACTCATGCTCAAAAATCATAATATAGTCGATTAAAATGAGTACCGAGTGTGTGCAAAACAGGACCATGTACTTACCCGTTTAATCATTGCGCTCATTAGATCCTCCAAGGAGTCACAGCTATTAGACACAACTCCACCATGTGACTTATTCTGATCCAAGAAAAAATTTTCTGTCATGTCAATAGACAGTTTCTCAATCCCATTTTGTCGTGTTAAATGTGGAGTACTACCAGAATTTGGTCGTGACGTGGAAATAAAATCAGTCTTTCTGTTGCTCATTGTATTCTTATTCTGACCTAAGGCACCAACAACACCATGAATAGGTACTGATGGATTTGATGAACTAAACAGAAGATTTGAGTTTTGGCTGTAGTCTTGTTTATGACTAATCCATTTCTGCTTTGGAACTAAATTCATACTCTGGCCAACATCATCACCCAGATTCACAAAGTTTGAGAACTTGTCATGTTGAACATTAACACCAATAGGCCCTGCTTGTAAATCTCTTCTTGATTCGTGCAGAGTTGTTACACTGTTCGAAGATACGTCAAATGAGTTACTCCCGATAGAGGGGTTAATCGAAGACATATTTTCTCTTAAACTACCCGATGATAAATCCAAATGGCAAAAAGGATTGTCACCCAGTGGCAGAGGATTTGATGGAAAACAATTAAATGGAGCAGCACTCGGCCAATTGTCATTGCACCCACTCTGATCAGGTAAATGAGAAGAAGCACCAAACTCAAACTCAAAAGACTCAGAATTGACTGACGGCATTCTCCTAGAAGACTGATCTCCAAATCCAACCCTATTCTGGGTTTGTTGCGGCACTCCTTGTAACAGCAGTGAGTTGCTATGGACATTAAGAAATGAGTTGTTTGAATTACCGATGGTGACTCCAGTTTCCGAGAAATTACTAGGACCCGAAAAAGCTGTTGAATCAATGGATGAAGAGAATTCTCCTATACGAGAAATGCTCTTGCTCTTTTGCAATTGGTCAAGTTCCAGCGACATCGGCATCCCCTGAAGAAAATTCCCATTTTGGTGAAGCTTCCCTAGATCATGGACAGAGTTGGTCAGGTTCTGGGGTCGACCTAGTTGCATCATTCCAGACGAGGGGCCACGTAAGCCCAAACCAAGAGAAGCATTCAATCTTCCAAGCATCCCAGCAGACGAATATGATGCCAAAGAACCATTCGACAGCTGCCCTGGTCCCGCAAAGCCATGGAAATCTCCGAGCCCATCCAATGAACCCATGCGCAAATAAGAGGCATCTTTACCACCTAAAGCAGCAACCATGTTCGCTTGCTGGCTTGCCACACAACTAATCCTTTTCAGATAAAGACGATATTTCTGCAATAACAAAATGGGGCTTGTGAGCAAGGATGTGAAACTCATGGAAACATTTCTGGTTTGCAAGTCAATTTTATTTTTAATACTGGGATAAGGTCTGAAATATGAGTTGTCTTGTCTGTAATATCCATTTTAAAATTCTAACAATAGTTGGTGTGAAATCAAAAGGTATACTTTAAGAAACCATCATTCTTATTTGTACAAAAATTTGATCCTTGGTTCTAAACAATCACAATCATGGAAGATAAAAAAGAGCAGAAAAGAATTTGTGCCTGAAGATGGCTTGCCACATTTTCTCTGGTAAGTCTGTCCACATTCATCAGATCGAGTATCTTCTTAGGGACGGCTTCTGCATTATAAATCACAGGAAAAGAAAGAGTTAGAAGAAGAAGAAAATGCAAGGAACCATGATTGAATAGAGCTATGTTTGATGTGGGACAGCAACCATGACTCTGCCATGTGATTGTTGGAAGTTAGGCCATCTAGTGACCGTCTGAGTCCCAACATTCATGTGTTGCGATCTTTTTGACCCACGTGACACAAGGGCTAACTGAATCAGACTCATATAAACTACAGAACATTCACAATTTGCATCAAAAGACATACTATCAATTCCCAACTGATTAACTGCTGCAACGAATTTGCGATGAAGCTCCACCGACCAAACTACCCTGGGCTTCTTCTGCGAAGACGGGTCATCATTCTCATCATCATCGTCACACTCATCGTCATCTTCTTCATTCTGATCTTTGCGCTTCCTGTTGAGCTTAGTCCGATCATCGTTTCCAAAATTTTCAGGACCTTTTCCAGAATCACCCATTCCGGAGTCAAGCTTGTCTGAATTGTCAAGATTATTTTGGTCCTTGGGATCAACCTTCTTTTTCCTTAGTACATGTTGCCATATGTTTTTGAGCTCCTCAATTCTAACAGGTTTCAGCAAGTAGTCACAAGCACCATGAGTAATTCCCCTCATTACATTTCTTGTATCTCCATTCGCCGACAACACTAAAGATCAAAACTTTAAAACTCATTAGCTTATTGTGGAAATTAAAAGGATCTTCTGTATAAAATCCTAGCATTTACAAAATTGAACAGGAATCCCAAGAGAACAAAATGAACCACGATTAAAATGACTAGCACAAATGTAAATCAAATTCAACAATAAATCAAAACCGGGATATCTAATATAACTGATTTTTACCCACTTATTACAGGAAGGTCCATTTCAAGACCCACAAGCTCAAGAAGTTTGAAACCATCCATGTCAGGCATCTGAACATCACTGATAACTAAATCAAACTTATCTCTATTCTCTCTTAACATCTTCAATGCTGTAACAGCCTGAGTAGTAGTAGTAACTGCAAATAAAACAAAAATATCTAGATTTGAGAATCCATATACTAATTCTTTCTTGCCTCAAATTTAATGAAACCAAGAATCAATATCTAGTCTAGTGGAAATATCACAAACAGTATATATGATCCGGGTTGACAGAAACGAGATCCAAAACTAGTTAGCAAAATCAATAAATTTAACAAATAAATTTAGTAACTTGTAAGTCTTGAAAAAAGAAGAACCATCTCCACTTTACAATCCATGAAAAGAGAAGAAAATTGTAAATGAAAACAAGTCTGTACACCATAATTTCTGTTACTTTAAACAGAAATTCTCCATAAGTTCCATATTTCCATAATAAAAATAAAAAAAATCTAAAGTCAAACTATTCTGAAAAAATAAAACGAGGAAATTATGTTTACCGTGGTATTGACATCTCCTTAGAAGAGATTCTAAGACCCTCAAGCAAATAAGATCATCATCAACAGCTAAAACACGCATACCAATCGGAAACAAATCATTTTTCTGTTCATCTTCACAAAGAATACTACTACTTCTTCTTCTTACGAATTCCTCTTCTACTGTCATTTTTTGAGTAATGATCTTCAAAACCCAGAAATAGTAATTAACACTTTTAAGACCCAAATCCTTGAAATTAATGCCAGTTAAACAATAAAGTTTACCACTTTGAAGATTATACGTAATAAAAATAAATTAAAAAGAAACCCCAGAAATAAGTTAGTCACAGAAAATGTTTTTTTCTTAAAGATACTGATCTAATTTACTGGGGTTAGTATCAAGAGAGTTTGAGAGATTTTAATGTATTTAAATCTATGGGAATTTAGAGGGAGTGTGAGAGAGTCTAGGCAATTTGGGGGTTTAACTCAATCTCCCCATAAATTTCTTGTTTTTCAAGAGATTTTGTCTAAACACAAAAACATCATGAAACTCCCTCAAACTCCCTCAAATTATAAATTTCATATGACTCTAGTGTTTTACGACTAACAAGTAGTTTAAAAGATTATAATCAAATCTCTCACCACTAACAAGGAGTTTAAGGGATTTTGAGGTAGTTTTAGAAACTCCCTATAAATCTCTCACCACTAACAGAGATTTTAAAAGATTTTGACAAACTCTCTCACCGTTAACAGGGGATTTGTTAACTCCATTAAAATCTCTCAAATTCTCCCACGACTAACCCTTGTTAGGTTCGTCAAATCTAAGAAACACATGAAAGAATCTTCATCAAGTGAGTAATTATTTTGACTTTGATCATCTCATCATCATGATTTCCTCATTTACTTACTAAATGCTTCTTTTTCTCATGCCCCAATAAACAGGAGCAGATATAATGATACCACCACCTAGTGAAACAAATACCTCTCCTTAAATCGCTAATCATTGAATTTCTTTATCATATTCAAATCTCTAGAAACTCTCAACGGTCTAGATCTTTATCCGTAGTTCACAGTAATAGTCAATGGCATCTTTGGTAAATAAGCGTTCTCCGAAAGTACTTGGTCTCAGTCCGTATAACTACTCATTCGCTGTAAATTAATACGTTTCGACTTCTGATTGGGTTATAAGTGTGAGGATGAAGGTAACCAAGTATTTCCTATTAATATGTAAAAGAAACTGAGGCAGGCCCCACTCAGATTCTTTTGTTGTAGTACTAGTGATGGCTGAGAGGAGGTGATGCAGTTTCTAGCCGATAACCTGACACAGATATAGCCGGACCGATTAAAGCTTGAGACAGTAGATAATCTGATGGCTGCTGAGCCGTTAATTTCACTTCTCCAGAGTGGGACCCACTGATTTGGAATTTTGTTTAGAAGTATTCGTAGGACCAACGGAGAAGAGAGAGACTGTTTGTGCGACTTCGATCACAAGGGAGCAGACACGCGTGCCTAGCGGCTCATGGTTGTTGAATAGAGACTGAAACTCACAATCAAGAGAGAGACAGTGAGGGGAAGAAAAGGAGTTGGTTTCTTTCTGCCTTCCTCTGCCCAATTTGCTTACTTTTTATTTCTTTTTCATTGTTTTTGTTTGCCTTTAATCAGGTTCAGGTCAGTGCAAAAGTTTTTCAGTTTCCCGATAAGTAGACTCTTTCTGGTCATTTCTGCTATTGTTGTGTTTGGAATTTCAAATTAGGGTTGTGTTTGTACCCATTAAAATGGCTTTGGTGCAGACCGCACAAGTTTCATAACAGTGAAATTTGGCTTATTTTAGAAACCCCGTATGGTTTGATAAAGAAACCCATTTGGCGTAATATGGAATAAGTGAAGGCTTTTGATCATGTGTATTGGGATTTTTTTGGAAGAATTTGTTAAAATGGGATATGGGGAGATTTTGGAAGAATTTGTTAAAATGGGATATGGGGAGAAGTGGAGGAGTTGGATTAGATGTTGTGTGGAATTTGTCATATTTTCGGTTCTTAGGCCTATTCCTATGCACGTGTCAAATATCAGTTTTTGCCATATATGTACCCACTATGGATATGTCAAACTGCCAAACTCATATGCCTATATACCAGGAATAACATATAGGCATACATGATGCAGTTTCCAGCGAGAGATAGAGTGTCCATCGCTTGATGGTCAAGCCAGCGCTCGCTGGTCTGATCAACGCTTACCAGGTCTTCATCCAACGGCTACCAATTCCTCCCTATAAATAACTAGGTTCAACTCATTCCAACCCAACTTCAAATTCATTTCAACATGCCTAGTGCTCGCATAACCGAAATGGATTTTACTCCAGAGGAAGATGTTTCTCTAATTCGATGTTGGGTTTCAGTTGCAAGCGATAAAGATTTTAATTTAGAGACTTTTAACTCATGGGACACCGTGTTTCAAAGGTTTACGACGTTAAGTAACGTAAATCCAAGAAGAACAAATGAGTGTCTTCAAAATCGTTATTGTTTCATCAATAACAATGTTCGAAAGTATTAGCAAATTATGTGGTTGATAAAAGGGGATAATCCTGGGTTGTCAAATGAAGAACTAAAAATTAGAGCTCGTACCAAATTCGCCGAAGACAACGGAAGATGGTTTAGTCACGACGAATGTTATGAACTCTACAATGTTCATGCGGGGGGATTTAAATTTTAAGTATCCTGTTATGCTATCAAGGTTAATTTTTAATGAAATGTAAAACTAGTATTAATCTAAAAAAAGTTTCCATTAATTTTTTTTAAAAAGATTACATTTCAACTAAATTGCTTACATAATTAAATTGCTTACATTTAAACTACTCATTACCTTGTCCATTTCCTCCCTGACCAAAGATCCAATTGCCCGCATTTTCTGGATCAAGAGTATTGTTCAACATATCAGTTAGCGAGACGGTTTGAGACTTACTTGGTGCTTGAGTCTCATCAGAATCGCCATAACCTTGATAAGCAATGGGTTCAGGGCGCATGGAAACATGATACAAATCTTGAGATATGTGTTTTTGATATTCTTGAGGAGTTTGCTGCAATGGATGCTGGAATGGTTGAAATGCTGATGAGCTCGAGGAAATTGGGGGTGGAGGCAATTGGGGTATACAGAGTCGATTGCCTAATTACTTCCATGTTCACACCACCACCTGAAGTCATTATGTCAGTTGGAAAATAAATAAACTTACGTATAATAGTTGTATCCAAGCCAATGTTTTCTTCACTACCACGTACTACTTGACTATCTAACACTAGGTTCGGAGTAGAACTTTCTGGTACCTCCTGCATAGAACGACATCTCAAACTTCTTTCACTTCCACGACTTTGTTGACTTCGAGTGGGACTCATTCCTCCACCACTTGGAATCAAATGAGTCATTCCTCTATCATTGGGACTCAAATGAGTCGTTCCTCTACCAGCTCTACCATTGGGACTCATTCCTCTACTACTACCTGAACCATCATTACTGTCAAATCATGGATCATGTCAAACATCATGCTTTCCCTCAGTTTTTGCAACTCATCCAAGTGAAATCTCTAAAATCCATGTAATAGAGCATGATAATCTTTCAACTGGGTCTGATACTGCAACTCTGTAGCATTGACCCCCCCAGTATGGATAAGTCCGATTAAGTGCACTGGAAGCAATTGGATAAGTAACAATCTGTCCAGATATGGTGGATATAGTCTGTACGTCCCAAGAAAATGCTAGCATGGTTGACGATGAAATTTGACAAGGATATGCAAATGCGTCACCCGTCTCTGGTGGAGGTTAGGAATGAAGAAATTCATCGGCAAGTGGCATCCTACCTAAAGCTGGGAAATCCACCTGACCCAAACTTTGCGGTTGCATAGCAATATCGGGATTGAAAATAGTGTTATACCCAGATAGGTAGGCATTTTTGTCCATTGGCTCCTGGATCAATTCATCAGCTTCTTTCCAATGAAGACCTTCCCTTATCAATTTGAAGTAGTCGTCTTCGGAAACCTCTGAACTTGGATAAGGGTTTATGACTATCACTGATCTTCTTTGCAACTGAAGAAGTTGTCTTTCACTATAATACCAAACACCCCTTTCAGAATTAGGGTTGTATAACACCATCCTTGTAAGGCTTAGCTGTACCATTCTCTGAGCCTGTTCTTCTTCGAACTCAGGTATTGCTTCATACGGCTGGGAGATAAGGTTAAGGCTTGTTCAACACAATTATGTATAGGTTGACCATCTTCAATCTGTATATGATGCCAATTCTCGGAATCGTACTTCCGTATGATCGCAAAAACATTGGTATGATTCTTAAGAGAAGGTTCCAAAACACGGAACCACGTATACTACCAATACTGAAAATAATAACATTATTGGTTATTAATAACATTATTGGTTCCATGTGAAAATAACAAACAAATAGTGTGAAAAATATTGGTTCTTACCTCTAGAGATCCCCCAAAAGAATTAAAACTATCTTTGACACACGTCGAGCAATCACCGACGGACATGTAAATCTCTGATAAAATCGGAGACCCCCAATCATATGTTGGTGCTTGCTTTAAATCTTCTAATGCTTCGAGAAAACCGATTAACACCACTGAGCTAGCATTTGGAAATAGGCATTGGCCCAGTGTCCACAATACAAACAGACGTTCGAGCTCCTCATAATGGCCAGGGAACAAATATTGATTACCAGCTCCCCTGTTTTCACCCATTTTCCTAACATAACACTTCAAAAAACTTTTCAACCGAATTGGTGGGCCCGGAGGTGTGTGAAAATTAAGCGCAATAAAAACGAGGGCCTACAGTAATACCGCAAGTGCACGGTCGTCAGTTGTAGCTCGTGCAAGTACGGGTCGATCCACAGAGACTGGGAGTGTTTTGGAGTTTTCTAGCTATTTTGGGCTCCTAAATTGTTGTTGGTTAACTATGAAGCCTTTTGGGCTTTGGGCTTAGGGTACCTTTGGATTATAGGCTTGTTTGACAATGAAGTGAACTGAGCTTGGGCTCAGTTGGTCTTGAAGTGCACTAGGCTTGGCCTTTGAAGTGCACTGGGCTTTGAGTGTCAATGGGCTTCTAGATTAACCCAAGACTGAACTGGGCTTTGTAATGAATCTGGGCTTCAGTAGTCTTTGAAATGAACTGAACTGAACTGAACTGGGCCTTAGGCCTTAACAGATACAATGGGCTTTTGTAATGACTGGACTTGTAGCCCAGAATTGAACTGGACCTGGAGCAGCAGCAGTGGTGGCTTCAGCAGCAGCAGAAGCAGTGCACAGCAGCAGCAGACAAGGCTGGGCTGGAGAAGAAGCAGCAGCAGCAGCAGGGGAGGAAGGTAAGCAGGCAGGGTTGCAGGGCAACTGAGCAGAACTGGAAGCAAGGCCAGGGAAATAAGAAGATGGTAGGGGAGGTGGAGCAGACTAAATGTAGCAGTGGCACTAGGCCAAGGTAAAACATGGATATTTACAATGGCAAAAGCAAACAGCAAACAACAATGATGATGGTGAAGGTGACAATGGCATAAAGAATGACAAAGAGATAAACCAAGGCCTAAGCCAAGGGCAATGGCAGGGGAGCAAAATTACAGATACAAAACAGAGAAACAACACAACTAGGTTATGAATCCACCTTGTGACCTAGCCATATAGTGTAATTCTATGTTAAATCCCTGTCCTTAATGGAGCTAGGTGAAGGTTCAAGCCTGCCTATGTTCCAGGGCATACATAAATGGAATGGAAGGAGAAGAAGCTTGCTCAACTGTTTACTCCTAGCATTGACTGTCTTTTGACAGCACAATCAATCACAAGCACAGTTGAGCACTAAATTCCTCCATTTCTCAATCAGCTCAATTTACATGAATTATAACCTAACATTCCACCACTAACAGTAACTTAAGGCATCATCTCAGCCTAGCTATACACATACACATTTGAGCTCACATAACAACAACAAAAACAAAACATTTACTAAACAGAGAACTACAAACTAACATGTGAACTAGAATGAAATGTGAATTAAAACATAAAACAAACTGAATTGAAACAAGATAAACTAAAACTGAATTTGGAATTAAAATTGAAAATTAAAATTAAATCTACAAATACAAAACAGGGAAGAAAAATCTACCCAAGAGGAACTGGCTAGTCCAGCCCTCATGGGGATACACTGGCTAGTCCAGATATATCCAATACAACACCCCAAAGCCTCTATTTATACCCAATTCCCCCAATTTGGGGTTTTACACAATTCCCTCAAAAATTCCCAAAAAAGTTGAAATTAGGGTTTGGTATTCTCACCTAATTCGCTGAAATCAATCCCAATTAACGTCGACTCATGCCTTGTAATCTCTTCCTGCTCCATTCCCATGCGCCAACTGCTACTCTAGACTCACCTATTTGACTGATTTCTCACCTAGGGTTTCAGAGAAAAGAATGGTGAGAAATCAGTGAAATAGAGGGCTAGAGAGAGGGGTATTAGGTGGTTTAGGTAATATAGGTGGTTGTGATGATGGTATGGTGGTTGCATGGTGGTTGTAGCAGGTGAAGAAGGTGGTGGTGATGATGGTGGTGCGACAGGTGAAGGTGGTGGAGTTGCAGAGAGGGATGAGGTCGATGGAAAGAAGGGGAGGGGCTGTTTGTTTGGGTAGTATAGGGTTTGGTGTTAGAGTGTTGATCGGGGATATCAAGTTGGATGATCTTCAAATCTAGGCCGTGGGATGTGGAGTTGATAGAACAATCTGACGGCGAGATGGAGTGGAGCTTGTAGCTACCGTCGGATGCATAGATACAACGAAACCGACGGCGCAAGATGGAGTTAGGTACTGTGGTGTTAAGCGGAAGTATTGAGATTTGATGCATAGTCAAAGAAGCGACCGTAGGATTCAAATGCAATCTAATCTGAAGGCTTAGAATTTAGGCACTATGATGTTTGACAAGAACTTCAGATTTTGATGCACTATAGTGAAGCGACCATCGGATTCAGATGTAATCTAATCTGACGGCTGAAGATGGGGGCGGGTATGGATATAGAAAATGGGTTTGGGTAAGGGTTTTGGGCCTTGGGTATGCCAATCCCATATCTTCTTTAAGAACAATTCTTCCTTCTTGAGCCCATTCCTAACTTTTTGGTCTTGTGCGCACCATTCTTTGCGGCTTCCTTGCGTAATTTCTTCCGGCTTTTGACCACTCTTCAGCTCTTTTCCGCTCCGCAAGTCATCCAGACTTTATTTATTACCTAAAAATATAAAATTAAGTAAGAAAAATATTTATTCTTGAAAACAATGAAAATACAGAATATGGGATAAAATGTAGAATTAATGCACAAAGGATGAGTTAAATGCCAACAAAAAGGGATAAATATATACAATATTTGGCACTCATCACGAACCACCTTTGTTAGAGCACTGCTCGGTCGAACTCGCAAGTGTTTATATCTCAAGCTTGTTGTCAAGTTTAGTTGCCAAAACTGTAAGTCTTGATTTCTAGTCTACTCATAGCTAAGTCTCAGACTAGGATAGAAAGTGTAGTCGAGCTCTAGACTCCATGGAGATCATCATACAAAGACGAAGAAATACTCAAGCAACTAGCGAAACTTCATCAACTAAAAGGTATATGTAGACTTGAACTTATCTATCACTCAAAAGTATATCTACTTTATCTCCTATCTTGAGACAAAAGTCGTATTGCTATATAAACTATGATTATAGACATTTTCTATTTCGAGCCAAGTTTATCTCGCTTATCTACTTCTCGAAATATGTGTTGGTAAGCTTTCGCTTTGGCCAAGTTCATCTTTACTAGTGAAGAAAGTCATATTAGTTTCAATTACTTGAAAATCGCTTTGACGAAAAATAGCTTGTGAACAACAACTATATAACGTCCTCTAAGAATGTTTCAATGATTGAAATGAGAGTTTAAAACATAACTTTGAAAAGATATAAACATTGTGTGATAACTCATACGTGTGTAAGTCCTTATTCCTTGAACCAAAGTATGCGTAATTTGCTGCTCAGGAAAACCGGAACAGAAGTCCGCGTACTGTCGGAAGTTCACATCCCGTGAATTTCTGCTGGAGTTTGTGAACTGAGAACAAACTTATTCCGGGTACTTAAGTCCGCGTACCAGTATGCGTAAAGTGGGTTAGTTTCTTAAAACAATTATTCGTGAACTTAAACTTATATAAACTAAGGAATGCATGTTTGCAAACCGTGGCTATAAAGTTCATGAATTGATTCGAGTGAATCAAATCGTTTTTGCTTCGATTGTGTCTTGTATGCTTCTATGAGTTCTAAGCAATTGAACAACTCTCTAACTAGTTCTCTTGAGTCATTTGAACTAGTTATGGTTAAGATGAATATGGTTGATATGAAAGTGCTCATATGGCTAACCATTTGGTTAGCTACTATTGAGCCAACCAAGTGTACATGTTTGGGTACGGTTACACAAACCTAAATAAACGTGCATTTCATTTGTGTGTAACAAACTAAGTTCGATATAACGGTTGAAAGATATTAGCTTGAATCTAATCAGGTTTTCATCTAACGATGAATATTGAATGCTTTGTTACCAAGGAAACTTAGATTGCAAACCCTGATTTGAAAGACTACATAAAGGAGAACTCTTGCAACTGGGAAACCTAATCCCCACACCTTCTGTGTGATACTAGTTGTATTAGCTAGAGTCGATTATCCTTTAACCTTAGGTTTCTATCGAGACCCTGTAGGTTAACAACTTGAAGATTTCATTGGGATTGTGAAGCTAGACCCAACAATTTTCTCTGTAGTTGCGTGATCTGATCTTGCTATTTCTATCGTGTTTGAGTACAATCGTAAGATTGGATTGAGATTTATTTCCCCGATAGGAAAGATATAAAAAAAAGTCATAAATATCTTTGTCTCATCATTTGTGATTCCGCAATATCTTCTTTCGCTAGTCGATTAAGATTATTGTGAGGTGATTGATAATTCTAGGCTATTCTTCGGAAATATAAGTCCGGGTTATCAATTGGTTCCTGTTCGCCTTGATTTATCAAAAGACGGAACAAAAATTTGTAGGTATTTATGTGGGAGACAGATTTATCTATTACCGTAGACTTTTCTGTGTGATACAGATTTATTTATTAAATTCCTCGACTTTGGGTCGTAGCAACTCTTAGTTGTGGGTGAGATCAGCTAAGGGAATCAAGTGCGTAGTATTCTTCTGGGATTAGAGATGTAAGGAGGGTAACGGTACCTTGGATCAGTGTGAGATTGATTGGGGTTCAACTACAGTCCAGACCGAAGTTATTTTGTAGTAGGCTAGTGTCTGTAGCGGCTTAATACAGTGTATGTTCAATCTGGACTAGGTCCCGGGGTTTTTCTGCATTTGCGGTTTCCTCGTTAACAAAACTTCTGGTGTCTGTGTTATTTCTTTTCCGCGTTATATTTGGTTATATAATTGAAATATCACAGGTTGTGCGTTGAATCGATCAATTGGGAAATCCAACCTTTGGTTGTTGATTGAAATTGATTGATCTTTGAACATTGGTATTCGATACCGTTCAAGTGATTTCTCTTGTATTCAATTAGACTCGCATATTTCTATTTGCTTGAGTAAGTACTGAATCAAGAAAGTGAGATATAACTCTTTGATATACTTTGATTAAGATTGAGTCTGACTGTCTAGTTGATTCTCTTAAAAGTATATTGGAGTTTGTCCATACAGATTGCTAAGCGAAATATTGGGTGTGGTTGTTATACCCCCGCTTTTTCAATTGGTATCAGAGCAGGCAAACACGTTTAAAGACCTTACAAGTCTGTGTTTGTAGCGTTCTGAATCTATGGACATGAATTCTATCTCCATAAATGTACCACCAGTCTTCGATGGCTCAAACTAATTATGGTGGAAAATTGCTATGCGTGCTTTTCTTCAAGCTCGTGATTTTCAAACATGGGTACGTGTTGTTAATGGCTATGATCCTCCGGTTAATACAGAAGGTGATATATCTATACCTAAGGATATTGGTAGATATAGTCCGGAAGAAATCCTTGCTGCAAAGCAAAACTCTGACGGATTAAATGCTATCATACATGCCATGCACAAAGTCTAAAGAAGCCTGGGATATCTTAGAAACCGTATTTGAAGGGAATATCAGTGAGAAAGAAGCTAGGCTTCAAAACCTAAATTCTGAGTGGGAAAACCTTCGTATGGCAGATGAAGAAACATTTGATGAGTTTAATCACAAAGTGTCTGAAATTGTTAATGCATCTTTTTCATTGGGTAAGACTATTCCTGAAAAGGGCATTGTGATGAAAATTCTTAGATTTTTGCCATCTAGATACGATTCTAAGAAGCATGCCATCGTTGGAGGAAATAATCTCGCAACGCTATCCAGAAATACTTTGATTGGGAAGTTAAATATCTTTTATCATGAGCATACGTCCAAGTCTAGTAAGGATGTTGCTTTCAAAACACTAAATAACACTAAATTACTTGATAAAAGTAAAAGTGTTTGCATCTCTGAAGATGATCTTTCTGAGGCTGATTCATTAGATGAAGATATTGACAAGTCAATCTCGTTGATCACAAGACAGTTTAGGGATCTTCTTTTGAAGATAAGTAAATGGTTCTACAGAGATAAATCCAGGTCATCGGATAAACCCCATAATCGTGTTCCTCCTAAAATAGGGATAATGATGAAACTGATGACGAGGATATGCCTCAGTGCTTTAAGTGTAAAGGTTTTGTTCATTTTGCAAATGAGTGTCCTAATCGAAAGAAATACACTGGGAACAAAGGTTTTGCTGCAACTTTTGATGAAATGTCTGACAACTATGATTCTAATGAAGACGAAAAATCAAGTGTTGCACTTCTTTGTGAAGATATTGATTTTCATAATTATAGCAATACATATATCAATCTTGATATCCTTCCAGAAGAAGACTCAACCAATCTGTAAGAAAAAATTAACCTTTCTGTTGGAAACTCTATGTTTGATTTTCAAGTTCCACTTTATGCCTAGCAGCTTGCACATCTCGTGTATCTGAATCATCTTATCCATGGACATGTTCTTATTGTTCACTCAAGGGTCATGAACTTACTAAGTGTTACAAGTATAAACACAAGATGAGACATGTCAAGAGACTTCAACGAAGAGAAAATCGCCTAGCAAACAAGCTCAAACTTGTTCAAAAAACCGCTGAGGTATGTAAGATTTTATCCTCTTCAAAGAAGTTGGTTTCCAAAGATAGGTCAAGACCACTAGAGAAAAGAGTATGGTCTAAACAATTTGATAGACAGGGTTCTATGAATTCTTTTTAAAGAGGAAATGGTGGACAAATTGTTGTTCACCACAGCACAACTTGATTGTGTTGTTTTAGTGCATCTTATCTCATGTGCCTGATCAAAAATCGACAAGATTGTGCACACCTCAAGCTTAAAAAAGAAACTCTTGTTTTTTGTTTTCTTAGTTTTGCGGTATGTTTTGGAATTCTTTCATATCTAATTAATATTGGAAAGGACTTCACTGTGCTTTCAATAAAAGAGGGTTATTCTCGTCAATTCCACTCTCTTCAGGGTCGTGAATTGAGTGTGCTTGAACCTATGTGGTTAAAGGGTTCCGTAACCCTACATTCGTTTTTCCTCTCTGAAACCCTTTTCATCTTAAAACTGCATGTTGAGTTTAAATTGTGATTTCCTCTCACAAACCCATACAAGTATGGAGACTCCAAGCATCATGTGTTCTGATGGAAAAGATGTAAATATGATTGTTAAGCCATCAATCATGAAGGAAAAAAAAAATCTCCGTTACCTCCAACTTTGAAAAGAAAAAGAAGGAATGTAAGGAAGCCAAGAGCTATTCCTTCAAATTCTCAGAAGTTTTCTGATGTTCTTGAAGAGTTGAAGGAAGAAAGAGAGGAGATTCAGTAAATAAAGGCTTTTGTTATAAGAACTCTTGAAATTCAGAAGGCCCTGATTCGATATCATCAGCCTAGAAGGTTTGTTGGAATTGACTCCTTTCTCCATGAACCTTATGTTCCCATGGCTATTGCCGACAAGGAGTTCGGGGACGATAAAGAATTCTTCAGAGGTCTCAATGTCTAGTAAATCTTCTTTTAGAGAATTATTTCTTGTTTTTGAAGAATAACTAGAGTTTGGAATAGCCATTATTGTGATTACACATACCTATGTCCAACGTTTTGATTTCTGCAGTATTTATCTTTATGGTTTTATATATTGCAATGTGTTATAGGATATGTATCTTTGCGTCCGTGAACTATGATTGTCCCATACTTTTTCAAAAGTTAAGTCTTTCATATGTCGATATGCAAGTATAGATAAAAGAATGAATGAACTTTTGACATTACAAAAGTTTTTAAGCCTATTGTATGACATTATGCAGATATTGATGAACTTTTATTTACGAGGATTATGTCTATTTTTATGTCATTGTGCAAATAGTGATGGAAAATAGAATGAATCCTTGTCTATTCCGCAGTATTGATCTTCCCTGATCCATATTTTTATGTATATATTGTGCGGCTCCATAAGTTCTCTTATGTTGAGCATTTCCGATTAAATTAATCATGGGTTTTCTTGTGGTTAATTTAATTGAGTATTTTGGATTCAAATTCATATTCGTATGTGATTTGTTATGTCCAAAGAAATCCTTCTTTTCTTGTGAAAGTAAGGTCGCTCTTGTTGTTCTTTCGGGAATGACATTTTATGGGGGGGAGTTCTTAATTGAACTTGTGCTTAATTGCCAAATTTTGGTGGGGAGTGCGGTTGTGGAATATTATAGGGGTTATCTTGTATCTTTATAAACTCCTTGATAAATGCATTTAGCTTCGGCTATATAATGGCATCTAAAAAGTTGATATGTTCTTTCTTTTGGTCATGTCTCTATGGAAATTTCATTAGGATTCCACTAGTTTTCGTACCTTTGCTAATTTTATTGACAAAAAGGAGGAGAATTAATGTGTAGTTCACACTACAAATACATATGGTGTTCGGATCATTATGTAAGGGGGAGTGGTTTCCATGTGAGATGGAGTATTGACTAAGGGGGAGTGATACATATCACCATAGTATTGTTGTCGAAGTTGTGATACAATTGGACTTTGATGTTGTGTAATAATACTATGACACTGTGTAAAAATGATTGAGACCACTTGTTTTCTCATTGTTATAGCTACGGATTTTCAACAACGATGATGCTAAACTTACAACCTTTGGAATCGTTGGAGTAATTGGAAGTGACGAATATTTAGAGTAATGTTGAAGAACCAAAGAGATCATGCATGTAGAGGAGAAGCAACAAAAGTTTATTTATTTATTTTGTATTCCATATGTATTGATAGTTTTGTCACTAAAATTGACAGGGGGGGGGGATTGTTAGAGCACTGCTCGGTCGAACTCGCAAGCGTTGTTATCTCAAGCTTGTTGTCAAGTTTAGTTGTCAAAACTATAAGTCTTGATTTCTAGTCTACTCATAGCTAAGTCTCGGACTAGGATAAAAAGTGTAGTCGAGCTCTAGACTCCATGGCGATCATCATACAAAGACGAAGAACTACTCAAGGAACTGGTGGAACTTCATCAACTAAAAGGTATGTGTAGACTTGAACTTATCTATCATTCAAAAGTATATCTAATTTATCTCCTATCTTGAGACAAAAGTCGTATTGCTATATAAACTATGATTATAGACATTTTCTATTTCGAGCCAAGTTTATCTCGCTTATCTATTTCTCGAAATATGTGTTGGTAAGCTTTCGCTTTGGCCAAGCTCATCTTTACTAGTGAAGAAAGTCATACTAGTTTCAATTACTTGAAAATCGCTTTGACGAAAAATAGCTTGTGAACAACAACTATATAACGTCCTCTAAGAATGTTTCAATGATTGAAATGAGAGTTTAAAACATAACTTTGAAAGGATATAAACATTGTGTGATAACTCATACGTGTGTAAGTCCTTATTCCTTGAACCAAAGTATGCATAATTTGTTGCTCAGGAAAACCGGAACAGAAGTCCGCGTACTGTCGGAAGTTCACATCCCGTGAATTTCTGCTGGAGTTTGTGAACTGAAAACAAACTTATTCCGGGTATTTAAGTCCGCGTACCAGTATGCGTACTTAAGTGGGTTAGTTTCTAAAAACGATTATTCGTGAACTTAAAATTATATAAACTAAGGAATGCATACTTGCAAACCGTGGCTATAAAGTTCATGAATTGGTTCGAGTGAATCAAATCGTTTTTGCTTTGATTGTGTCTTGTATACTTCTATGAGATCTAAGCAATTGAACAACTCTCTAACTAGTTATGGTTAAGATGAATATGGTTGATATGAAAGTGTTCATATGGCTATCTATTTGGTTAACTACTGTTGAACCAAATAAGTGTACATGTTTGGGTGCGGTTACATAAACCTAAATCCACGTGCATTTCATTTGTGTGTAACAAGCTAAATTCGATCTAACGGTTGAAATATATTAGCTTGAATCTAATCGAGTTTTCATCTAACGGTGAATATTGAATGCTTTGTTACCAAGGTAACTTAGATTGAAAACCCTGATTTGAAAGACTATATAAAGGAGAACTCTAGCAACTGGGAAACCTAAGCCCCACAACTTTTGTGTGATACTACTTGTATTAGCTAGAGTCGGTTCTCTTTTAACCTTAGGTTTCTATCGAGACCCTGTAGGTTAACGACTTGAAGACTTCATTGGGATTTTGAAGCCAGACCCAACTATTTTCTCTGTAATTGCATGATCTGATCTTGATGTTTCTATCGTGTTTGGGTACAATCGTAAGATTGGCTTGAGATTGATTTCTCTGATAGGCAAGATATAAAAGAAGTCACAAACATCTTCGTCTCATCGTTTGTGATTCCGCAATATCTTCTTTCGCTAGTCGATTAAGATTATTGTGAGGTGATTGATAATTCTAGGCTGTTCTTCGGGAATATAAGTCAGGGATATCAATTGGTTCATGTTCACCTTAATTTATCAAAGACGGAACAAAAACTTGTAGGTATTTCTGTGGGAGAAATATTTATCTATTACCGTAGACTTTTCTGTGTGATACAGATTTGTTTATTAAAGTCTTCGAGTTTGGGTCATAGCAACTCTTAGTTGTGGGTGAGATCAGCTAAGGGAATCAAGTGTGTAGTATTCTGCTGGGATCAGAGATGTAAGGAGCGCAACTGTACCTTGGATCAGTGTGAGATTGATTGGGGTTCAAATACAGTTCATACCGAAGTTAGTTTGTAGTAGGATAGTGTCTGTAGCGGCCTAATACAGTGTGTGCTCAATCTGGACTAGGTCCCGGGGTTTTTCTGCATTTGCGGTTTCCTCGTTAACAAAACTTTTGGTATCTGTGTTATTTCTTTTCCGCATTATATTTGGTTATATAATTGAAATATCACAAGTTGTGCGTTGAAGCGATCATTTGGAAAATCCAACCTTTGGTTGTTGAACATTGGTCTTTGGTACCGTTCAAGTGATTTCTCTTGTATTCAATTAGACTCGCAGATTTCTATTTGCTTGAATAAGTATTGAATCGAGAAAGTGAGATATAACTCTTTGATATACTTTGATTAAGATTGAGTCTGACTGTCTAGTTGATTCTCTTAAAAGTATATTGGAGTTTGTCCATACAGATTGCTAAGCGAAATACTGGGTGTTGTTATTAGACCCCCGCCTTTTCAAACTTTAACCCATGCGCTTTTATTTGTCTATATGTATCATTTCTTTCTAATTCATTTGAGTATAAAGGAAGTCTTTGTTTCCATTTATCTTCTGATAACCAATTTAGTTTGTTAAATGGAAGTAAGTTTCCAGAACATGGAATTCCCGTTAACATGTATAAATCTATCGGTGTAATTCCTATTAACAACAATCATTCACAATTAGAGTTTGTTGATCTTTATAAAACAAAATACATGATTTAAAAATTAAGTTACTAGAAAAAACTAACTTACCGCATTCAAAGTCCTTGAAAAAGAACGTGTTTATAGTCTTCCACCATTGTTCTAGTATAACTTGAACTCCTTGAGTATTGTGGTTTCTAGGTTGTATATGATATAAATTTCGCCAAGGATATCTTCTAACTCTCTCTTGAACAACATGGGGAGGTAACTGAAAAATCGTATGTTACTCAGATCATCCACCTCTTATATTTACCGAATTAACTCGCTCCTCATGATCAGATAGGTGATTAGATAGCATACCTTCACCGGCTACTTGTCTAAAATTATCAAACTCATAATTTGTATCCACATTTGATTAGATAACATAATGGTCTATGCTTGAAGCTGGGGTACTAGTATATCCTTTGGATTTTCTGTTTCTTTTTCTTTTCTCCATATTTGTTTAAGAAGTAAAACGAAAGATATTTTTTTAGAAGAGAACAAAAGAGTTGAGAAGGGAAGTGTGAAGGATATGTAAACAAGGTGCGGAATTTATAGGCGGTAGAAAGTCCTACGTTGGAGATATTGATTATAACGCCAGCGACCGAGTTAACAGCGAGCGTTATTGACAATATCGCCAGCGATAAAGTCTTTATCACTGGTGATATTGTCAATAACGCTTGCAAGAAACTCGGTCGCTTCGTGGTTTTCCTATAATAGCAAAATTGGTTTACCATGCCAGCTGGTATTCCAAAGAGCTTTTTTTTTTGCATGTGCATAGGAATAGGCCTTATCAATGGTTCTGCAGCTGGTTACTTCAAAAGTTGTAAAGGAATTAGACAAGGAGATCCCTTGTCACCTTTCCTTTTCTACTTGTTGGTGAAGCTCTTTCTTATATGATTAAGCAAGCTCAAATTTATGGTCTTATTTCTGGATTTCAAGCAACAGAGGGAGGTAAATTTGTTAGTTATCTGTAATTTGCAGATGACACTCTCATTTTTATTGATGCTGATATTGAACAAATTAAACAACTTAGACTGGTTCTCTTATCTTTTGAATTGGTAACTGTAGATGATGAAATTTGGATAAGGGGAAAAAGTGTCATTTTAAGACCATAGACAAAATTCAACTTTCAAGGGAGAGATTAAGCCCTTGGCCCTCAAGGAATCCTTAGACACGATTTCTAGTATACGTCCCCGCGAGACACCGCTGGTCGTGATGTCGTGACTTCTAGCGCACATCCTCGACGAGATATTGATGGTCACGTAAGTTCTGTAGAGCGTAAAACGTCCCCGACATACTTATGAACTAGAACAACCACAATTCCAACATGTCTTCGTGAGACACAGCTGATTGTGATGCCATGAATCCTAGTATACATCCTCGAAGAGATACTGCTAGTCATGTAGGCTCTGTATATGCGTAAAGACGTCCCCGACGGACTTATGACCCAGAGCGGAGATATGCATATCTCCTGTAACTCACCCTATTTGATATCAAGGACTGATTCCTAGTACATCATCGCGAGATACACTGGTCATGTCTGATCTAGTCTCTAACTCGACTTATTGAGGTTTCCGAATAACTCTTAGGACATCCCCGCGAGATACGTTGGTTATTCTGCCTCCGGGCCCTGTCGACAGACTCCTAGAACATCCTTTCGAGATACACTGGTCTTGCTGGCCCATCATATGGACACACAGTTGATTCCTAGCACATCTCTACAAGATACGCTAGTCAAAGACAAGTGAGCCAAAGTCTCGCAGAGGAATTAATCGGGCGTACAAAGCCTTTTCTTTCTCTCCAGGACGAGTCCCAGCTGACCACAGAGAGATTCAGATCCGTTAAGAAAACCTTCGTAGAGATTTTAAAATCTTGGAGTGATTGAAATCTCTCTGCAAATCTCGGAGAGATTCCGATACTTCTGTAAAATCTCGGAGAGATTCCGATCCCTCTGCAAAATCTCGGAGAGATTCAAATCTCTCTTCCAAATCTCAGAGAGATTCAAATCTCTCGGGAAATCTAAGATAAGGCTGAATATTCCTCATGTAGGAATCGAGTCTCCTTTCCACAGGAATTCTGAGGCATCCCATGCCTTTTCACGTGACTCATCCTAGTCATTCTTACAAATGAGAGAATATCTCTCTATCTCGGCCGACTCGGCTAAAAGAGAATATTTCTCTCTCTCAACACGTCATCACAAAGGCTGACTCAGCTTCACACAAATGGGGGGATAACAATTAGGGTTTTGGTCTGGCGGTCTATGGCACATGTGAGACATACCCGACTTATTTTCTCACCGCAGAAGAGAGTAAAGGCGGTGGAATAATGAGTTAAACTCAACCTACTTTATCTCTATCTATTCCTGAAAAAACGGGATAATTGCCCCGCACGGCACGGAAAGCAATCCTTATCTTCATCAACCTGAGATTAGAGAATTCAGCTATAAATAGGTGATAAGTAGATAAGTGCAACATTTTATACCCATATTTATATTAGCTAGGACTCGATATTTTGGCTAATAACACTATTTTAGTGCTTTTGTAGAAAGTACAAGCAATTCCAATCATCTAGAGAATAAATAGCTAAAAGTAAAATGGTGTTTGCGACGAAAATGACAGATTGTGGCTGGCCTGGAATTTCTATATATCAGCAGCACTTTTATATCACGGCAGAAACCAGTGCGTGGAACAAAAATTCTGTTGTGTACTCTTAGCAGTGAAGCTCTTAGCTTAAGAGATGAGTGGACGTTGGAATATTCTTAAGCACCAATCAACATTTTATGTTCTCTGCCAAACACAAAAACGTGCATTTCTTATTAGACAAGAGAAGAGGTTCCAATACGAGTATTACTGCCATTGCCTCATGGCTGTAAACGATGGGTTTGCGAAGAACTGGTCGAGCGGTGCAATGGTGGATTGAATCTGCAGGCAGTTGTGGTGGTTGGTATAGAAAGATGGTGCTGTGAACTGAAATTGGGGTTTCTGTGGTTAGTCGACTTGAGTCTGTGGTGTGGGTGATTAATTTGTTTCGCAATCAATTTAATAAGGTCCGTTACATAGTGATGAACAGTGATGATGCTCGACTCGGTTAACTGAATACGAGTTAGAAGAAATGAATAGTGATGATGCTTGAAAACAAGGAGAATGGAATGGAGTGGTCTGAAGCTATAAATACGTGTTTGAAGGGGCAATAGTCTGTTAAGGTTTTGAGCTCGAACTGGTGGTCGAATTCAGGGGTTGTAGCTGGTTTCTGAATTGAGCAATCTCTGCCGATGGAGTAAATGGTTGTGGCTGGTTTGCACTATGAAGTGGTACTCGAATGGAGGTGGCAGCAAAAGGTCGGATCGGAACTCGTGTTATGGTTCAGAAAAAGATGGTCGAGGAGAAATGAAGCAGCAACGGTAAGATGGAGCTCATTGTATGTTGGCTGGATAATCGTGAATGATGGAAAGAGCCGTAAGAAGAAGAGGCACCAGTCTGTTGTGGTTTTGCTAGGGCTGGTGTTGGTTGTCATCTGCTGGTGGTTCAGGAGTTTTGGAATGAGCTGGCAATTAGCAGTGGCGAAGTGGTAGATCAACTGGTTGGTTCGAGACAGTGAGAAGAAACGAAAGTGGTCAGTGACTCAGTGGCGTTCAAGATCAGTTCAGGGAGGAACGTGAGAAATGGAGGTATTGGACGAATGGAGTTTAAGAAGTGGTGCTTTCCGGATTGGGAAGGAAGCTGGTGAAGTATGAAGTGGCCGGAGTTGGCAGTTGGTCAAGCTTAGAAATCTGGGTTTCGGTGTTACATATGGACCGGGCCTTGGCACATTTTCGTTATCTTGTTAGGTTTTAATTCTTAATCAAGACTAGTCACATCACGGATATGAAGAGTGGATGAGAAACTCAACAGAGGGCCGGCTACTGGAGCCGCAACTGGGGAAAAAGAAAGGAACAGAGATTGAGAAGAGGAGTCAACCGTGAAGGTTTCTGGCCGCGCAACACAAGGAGGAGAAGAAGGGTTCCATTGCCGACAACAGTGAAATCTCCCTATCTTTTTCTTGTTATTTATTTTTATGGATTTTAAGAAATCCATAACCATGTTTTGCTAGATTTTTTGTAGCTAGGGTTTTTGGTGGCAATTGCTTCAAGCATCGACCATTATGAAATAATTTGGATTAATTTGGTATTAGGCTATTTTGAATAGAATTGTCGAAATCCAGTGTTTATGATTTATTGATTTTATAAATACTATTTGTTATTGCTCCACCGGCTTTGTACGAAGTAAAAGCTTAAATGCATAGATGTATTTCGTGTTCTAATTTTATTTGTTACAATATTTGATAATCCATGCTTAGGTTAAATCATTTGACGGGTTATGCCTAAACGATACAGATAGTGATTGTGAACCGATAATTATATTTTCAATTATCTTCTTGTCATTATAATTGATAGTCCATCCTTAGGAAACTCTGATGGGTTATACTTAGGAGATGCGAGTTTATTATCGATAATTACAACAATAATAGGTGTTGCAATCAAACGAAAATATAACTACATATTTGGAATTCGAATGCTTTTCGGTACTCAATTAGAAATAGTAGTGGAACCCATAAACCCTGATTATCGTCTTTCCTATTGATTTTATTTTATTAGATTTATTATATTATTTCGTTTTACATTTCTCGTTCTAAAAATCCTAAAATAATTTCTGGTTAGTTCATTAGAGATATTGATTAGAGTATTTCCACCGCCCTTTGTGGGTTCGACCCGTACTTGCCTTTGTCTACTAGTTAGACACCGTGCGAATGCGGTTATTACATATAGGGTTTCCTAGAAATCTTATCAATAGGTCATCTATTTCTCCAAGCTATCACAATCTTTCTCATAACCTCTCAGAGCAATTCTTCTTCAAACCATAAAATTCTCTGATCTCTCTCTTCATCTACTTCCCTCCCTAAGACCAGCCCTAAATCTCTTCACTGTGACTGGAGCAGCCTTTTAACGACCACAGTGCGTGGTTTAGGCGAAGATTGTTCTTGCTCAACCTCCCGTAACTCACTTTCAGAAACCCTAGAATCCCACTTCTAACCTCTCTCAGATTTTAGGTAACTACATTTTGGCGACCACAGTGGGAGGTTGTCCACTCAGTTATAGATCTCAATCATGGTCACCATTACGAAGGAAGCTGATTCCACCAATCCAAACGCAAAAAAGACGTTCCATTATTTCAGTATCTGTAAATCCATTATATATTTAGCCGAGAGAGTTATCTCTACAAGTAGTTTTTTTCTCTCAAACGAGTGTTTGACCTTAGTGAATAAGTTAATGACGTCCCGAATCACCCGAAACTTTCCCTCTATGGAAAAACGTCCCAGTAACCTATTTCCATAAAATCTACTACTAATCCTTGAAAACGTAGGGTAAGGACCAAGGCGAGCTCCTGGGACTCAACAGAATCTTGCAGAACCTCAGACCGACATCCAGACTTATCTGAAAACGCCTTTAGAGTTACCAGTAGGGATAGATCCAACAAAATAAGATCGAGTACATGTTTCCTAAAGAAGGAGTACTAAAACTGATGAAAATAGCATAGAAGGGATCCAGTATATCTGTAATCGACCTCACCGGAGAAGATGAAGCTCGTTATGAACGCGACAGATCAAAAGAGAAACCATCCAGTCGAACTTCTCACTCTCAAGTACTTCAAAGACCAGATGATGCTCTAAAATTAGAGATTCTGACGAATATTTTCTCCAAAATTCGTTTAGGCCAAGGACCCTCAATCTGATCATAAGGGACTCGGGAAGTTTACCTCACTTTACTATTTTACTTATAACTCTTTCATTCTGTATCCGATTGACCTAGTTCTTTTTCTGTCGGATTTTCCTTTTCATCGTCTACAAGATGAACTTAACGAAAACTTGGAAAGGATCCAAAAAATTCGGAACCTAGTAAAAAGCGTTGCAGAGCCATATAGGGTCATATATCGCTAGCCAAGATAAATCTTGTCGTTCTTCCTGCTTCAGAGGATCATGAACAGAACGCGACAAAGTATAAGAAGATACTAGATTCCAAGAGGATGCTCGGCCAAAGCTCATACTTATCCGAAGATGTAAAGCCGTCGGTCGATATGATATCTCAACACCCATCCCATCAGAAAGAAGGGAAGTCCTAGCAATTGTACGACCAAGTCTTGATGAACCTACATCTTAGCTACACCAACGATTATCCAGTATCATTTTTCAATGGGACCTCAGTTCACCCAAGATGGAGAAGCATAATATCTTTGCAGTCGAATCTATCAAGGAAAAAGAGATGTGTAGTGATGAGGTTAACTATTTAGGATACTCATCCAGGTGTTTGCTAGAAGTTCCCACAGTCAAAGCCTTTTATCTTTGAAAGATCAGCTCGATAAGATATCCCATGTGTCAGACTCGAACGTGATGACCGAAAAACAAGATGCGACGACCACTTATGGCTCCCCAAATCAGAAAACCACTACCTCAAGTTGGGATGTACAGTGGGGACTTTCGAAGAACTCCATCATCAGCAACCTGAATGCAAAACAGATTTCTATTATCCTTAAAACACGTATCTTGCATTACTAGCTCTATAATTCGTTCACCGTTGTACTGGTCCTATGACGTGTCTACTTCTCTTAATTTTGGTTTACCATCTCCCAGAAGAAAAATAGGTCTCGGTAAATGATTTGTCTAAACAAGTTCACATGAATCCCTGTCAAGGCACCTAGTAGAGGAGGAACAACAACTTCATCTTGTCCAGGAAGACACATGCGGCCAGATACTCTACACGACTCTCCACAAACGTATCCAGCCTGCAAAGTATCGCTTTCTCGCCTTTAAGACTCAATCTCTTACACTACAAGGGTTTTACTTCATTTTTCCAAGCGTCTCGAGTCGATAAGAATCTTTAGTCATATATCAAACTAGGGACTAACGGAAAACCGTGCTACGCACCTTTGCATGACCAACAAGAGGTGACCTGACATCCAGTTTCCAGATAAAGATTTATAAACAATCAAGGCAAGAGTCTCTAAAGATTGGGACACATTGAGACCATTCAACTACTCAAACCCACATTACAACGTGTTATTACTTGGGGACTATGAGATTAGAGTTCGGCCTTCAAAGTCGTGAAAGGGAGTCTTCTGTGACTCGATAAATCTCGCATCTCTCTTCAGTATCGTCGAATTCTCCTTCGTCAGCATCTTCTCTGTATTCAGAAGTTGTTGCACTATGTCCCGGATCCTGACTGAAGATGTGACGGTTCAAATCTGGATAGTTTCGTCCCTATAAGATGTTTTAGGGTTTTATATGCGTGCAACATGACTATATCAAGTAAAATAAGCATTCAAATCATTCTTCAACAATGAACGTATGCAGGAGATAAACTAGGGTTCGCAATCGGTTTGAATAAGAGTATACAGTTTCCAGTCTACTCGGACGCGGCTCATACTTTAGTCACATAACTCGAAAATCTAAGACAAATGGGTAGAGATTTCGATAACGCTCCATTGATAAAAATATCCGTCCATGTCTCTCCTACCACGTGTTAAAAGGGAATTATGTTTCAAAATACGGTCCAAGAGATGTCATCAAAACACTTAAAGGAATTGCTGCTAAATATTTGAATTCCCGGTTTCAACTTAACGTGGGTTTATCACCATAAAAAAAATCTCCAAATCCTAATTTTACTCTAATAAATGAAATTCGGGTCTTTTATGTTCGGTAGTTGGGATCAACCACTGAAATCGGATGTCAAACAAAGTTTCTACAGCTTCTGGAGTGAAGGCCGCGCAAAGGAGGAAGCCCTATTACAAATTTAACTTAGGGTTTTCACCTACTCACATACATGACGAAGCAATCTAGGGTTTCCATCAAGTTTGAACTCATGAAGGTCCCCTTCCTTTAACAGGTGCATAAGGGAAACGTTCAGAGAGAGAAAATATCAACCCTGAAGAAAATCATCCAGCAAAGGCCCCCAGAGAAAATCTTTTTCTTCAAGTTCAGCTGCTTCACTTAGGCCTCTGCATCTCGAGCCGCCTGCTTAGCATGTTCCATCTCTTCATCTACCATACGCAACTCAGATTAAGAACCTCCCTGAACTCAATTTACCCAAACAGACCCCGACAGAATCGATCCACTCTCGTAACCACCTTATATTGAAAGCAAAGATTCTCATGGGTTTTCACCGAGTTTCCCAAGTTTACAAGATCATCAGAAGCAAGACCATTCGGAGTTATCATTCTCACGATATAATCCGTCACCCGCCTCATCCGCATGCTACCAAGGTCGAACTCGTTCTCACCATGAAGAGTACTCTACAAACAAAGAGAAGATCAGACAAGGATGCAAAGTTCAAAGTACATAAGTTAAAATCAAGGGAACAACAACACATGAGTATGGTTTTATTTACATGAAGACCGATCTTTTCCCCTAAAGCCTTATCCTCTCCTAATCTCTTCAAGCGTTGTCTTATCCTAATCCCTTCAAGCATACCCTCATGCCTAGAGTCCTATACTTATCAAAAAATCCATCTCACATCTCAATAGATACTCGTGTATTTGTTTGGGTCCACACTTTAACAAAGGATTAAGGGAAATACGTTTTCTTCACGACAAAGGGTATAAACATAAAATCAAATGATGGGCATATCTCTGCCCTTAGGATACAAAATTTACAACCTAAACCAACCTAATGAAGGTTAGTGAAGTCATAATCTTTCTCATAACCTCTCAGAGCAATTTTTCTTCAAACCCTAGAATTCTCTGATCTCTCTCTTCATCTGCTTCCCTCCCTAAGACCAGCCCTAAATCTCTTCCATGTGACTGAAGCAGCCTTTGAACGGCCACTATGCGTGGTTTAGGCAAAGACTGTTCATGCTCAACCTCCTGTAACTCACTTTCAGAAACCCTAGAATCCCACTTCTAACCTCTCTCAGATTTCAGGTAACTACAATAATTGGCCTTAAAATTAATTTTCACAAGAGCCAAAATTTTGGGGTGGTCTATGAATGAGATCTACATCAGTTTGCTGATTTACTTGGTTGTTATACTATCAGTCTTCTCACTATCTATTTAGGTTTTCCTTTAGGTGATAAATACAAAGGTATATCCAAATGGGATAGAGTTATAGATAAGTTCATTTCTATGCTTGCGGGTTGTAAAGAATCACACTAATTAATAATGTACTTATTAGTTTACCGACATATTATATGTCTCTCTTTGAAATTCCTGTGTCTGTGTCGAAAAAATTGGAGAAGCTGATGAGGGATTTCTTATGGAATGACAACAATGGAAAGTAAAAAAATGCGTTATTTAAAATAGGATGTTCTCTATAGAAGGAAAAAGTTTGGTGGTTTGGGCATTAAAAATCTGACAAAGATGAATAAAGCTATTCTCACAAAATGCCTGTAGGGATTTGCAAATGAAGATGATGTTCTTTGGAAGAATATTGTAGTAAAAAAATATGGCACAAATGTTGTTGATTGGCTTTCTAAAAATCCAAAAATCTCTTTTGGCAGAGCTGTTTGGAAATGAATTATAAAGCTTTGCAGCATATTCAAATCAAATGTGAAGTTCAAAGTGAACAATGGTAAGAAGGTGAGATTCTGGATTGATAACTGGCTTCTTTCTTCTCCTCTACAGGATGTTTTCCCTAATCTTTATAACATACCTAGAAAGAAAAAGGCTTTTGTGTCAGATTGTTTTACAGAGGTTGCAGGGAGTATTGTGTGGGATGTGGGTGTTCCAAAAAGATTAAATTCTAATGTTAGAACTGATATGAGTTGGCTACAAAGAGAATTGAGTACTGCTATAATTAAACAAGATGATGAAGATATTATGGAGTGGTCTTTGACAATCAAAAAAATGTTTTCTGTCAAGTCTACTTGTGATAAGATTGCAAATGAAGAACTGGAGACGCCTGTTAATAATATTTTTAGAATTATTTGGCAGTTAAAGGTACCTCATAAGATTGGTTTTTTCTTATGGACTTTATCTCATTCAAGACTTCCAACAAGAGACTTGCTCGGAATAAAGGGGATGAAGGTTCCTACTAGTTGTTTGTTCTGTAATGGTATCGAGAATGCAGATCATATCTTCTTGCATCGTGTTTTTGCACAAAAGGTTTGTACCCATTTCAGCTATAAATAGGTCATCTATTTCTCCAATATATCCCAATCTTTATCATAACCTCTCAGAGCAATTTTTCTTCAAACCCTAGAATTCTCTGATCTCGCCCTTCAAAGATTGAGCACAAAGGTGAGCATGCGCATTCCAACACAACTAATTTGTGTTGAGTTGAGCCTTGTCTTGTCTGTCAGAAATGACTAAGACAGAATCATCATTTTCGACCTCTTGCTTGATTTGTTCATTCTTGTTCTATCTCTTGTTTTTCTTCTTTGACTTGTGATGAAGAGTGTCATTATCACAACGTTCACTAGTACAAGAGATTTCAGTCATGATATCTTTCTTTACTCTTTCAAGAAAACTCTTGTAATTATTGTCACCAATAATTAACAGTTGAGAGTCATTCTTGTGACTAACTTTTGGTCCCTTCTTGTCTATGGAGGACTTAGGGACCCATTTAAAGATGGGTTTCGCAGGAGCAGCTTTCTCCTTCATACCATTAGGACCATAGCCCTTTTGGATATTTTGCGAAAAAACTTTTCTCCAATTTGGAACATCAGATCTTGTCTTCGCATTTACAAAGTTATCTTTATTTTTATAATTGGGTCTTATATGAGATGACCTTGTTGAGCGGTAGGAAAACTTGAACTATCATTATAATAATTCTTTTGCCTAAACTTAGGACAATAACAATCTGAGTTCTTTCGGGGAGCAAACTTAGCCAATTCGTTTGATACAAAAGAGAGTGTATCTTGCATCTTACGAACTTTGCATCCTTATTGCAAGTGTCCTTTATTACCACAATAATAATAATAATGCTTAGTAACATACGAAGACTGAGTTTTAATGTTACCTGTTTGTGGAAGCTCTTCCATTGGAGATAGACGAGTTTTATTCTTCTTCATATCTTTGTTCAATATTGTTGCTTTCTTGACATTAGCAAAAGTGTTTTCTTTGATTGTCACTGGTTTGAAAAAGCAAGGGTCTAACAACCTCACCCAACATTTCACTTAGTAATATGTATGGACTAACTCCAATATACTTTCAAGAGAATCAACTAGACAGTCAGACTCAATCTTAGGAAAAATATATCAAAGAATTATATCTCAATTTGTCGATTCAATCCGCAATCAAGCAAATAGGAATTTACGAGCCTAATTGAATAGAAGAGAAATTACTTGAACGGTACCAAAGACCAATGTTCAAGGATCAATCAATTTAAATCAACAACCAAAGGTTGGATTTACCAATTGATCGATTGAACTCACAACCTGTGATATTTCAATTATATAACAAAATATAATGCGGAAAATAAATAACACAGACACCAGAAGTTTTGTTAACGAGGAAACCGAAAATGCGGAAAAACCCCGGGACCTAGTCCAGATTGAACACCATACTGTATTAAGCCGCTACATGCACTAGCCTACTACAACTAACTTCAGTCTGGACTATAGTTGAACCCTAATAAATCTCACACTGATTCAAGGTACAGATGCGTTCCTTACATCTCTGATCCCAGCAGGATACTACACACTTGATTTCCTTAGCTAATCTCACCCAGAACTAAGAGTTGCTACGACCCAAAGTCGAAGACTTGATAAACAAATCTGTCTCACACAGAAAAGTCTATAGGAATAGATAAATTTGTCTCCCACAGAAATACCTACGGGTTTTGTTCCGTCTTTTGATAAATCAAGGTGAACAGGAACCAATTGATACACCAAACTTATATTCCCGAGGAACAGCCTAGAAACATCAATCACCTCACAATAATCTTAATCGACTAACGAAACAAGATATTGTGGAATCACAAACGATGAGACGAGGGTGTTTGTGACTACTTTTCTATCTTGCCTATCAGAGATATAAATCTCAATCCAATCTTACGATTGCACTCAATCATGATAGAAACAGCAAGATCAGATCACACAACTACATAGAAAATAGTTGGGTCTGGCTTCACAATCCCAATGAAGTCTTCAAGTCGTTAACCTATAGGGTTTCGTGAAAAACCTAATGTTAAAGGAGAATCGACTCTAGTTTATACAACTAGTATCACACAGGAGGTGTGGGGATTAGGTTTCCTAGTTGCTAGAGTTCTCCTTTATATAGTCTCCAAATCAGGGTTTGCAATCTAAGTTACCTTGGTAACAAATCATTCAATATTCACTGTTAGATGAAAACCTGATTAGATTCAAAATAATATCTTTCAACCGTTAGATCGAACTTCGCTTGTTATACACAAATGAAACGTAACTTCGTTTAGGTTTGGGTAACGGTACCTAAACGTGTACACTTAGTTGATTCAACAATAGTTAACCAATGGTTAGCCATATGAGCACTTTCATATCAACCTTATGCATCTTCACCATAACTAGTTCAAATGACTCAAATGAACTAGTTAGAGAGTTGTTCAATTGCTTAGATCCTATAGAAGTATACAAGACACAATGGAAGCAAAATCGGTTTTGATTCAATTGAATCGATTCATGAACATTATAACCAGGGTTTGCAAATATTGCATTCGTTATTATATAAATGTTTTAGTTCATGAACAAACCGATTTTAGAAAGTAACCTACCTAAGTATACAAACAGTTACGCGTACTTAAGTAACCGGATTGAGTTTTTTTTCACTTTCAAACTCAAGCAGAAATTCACGGACGTGATTTTTCTGCCAGTATGCGTACGGGTACGCATACTTACCCGGATTTCCAACAACCGTCAGTACGCGTACGGGTACGCATACTTTAAGTTCCGGTTTTGGACTTTTACACAAATGTGAGAACACACTATGTTTATATCCAAAGATGGTTACATGTTCTAAACTCTCATTTAAATCATTAAAACTTTCTTAGAGGATATTATATAGTTGTTATTCACAAACTATTTTTCATCAAAGCGATTTTCAAGTTACTGAAATAATCAACATGATTTTCGTCACGAGTAAAGATGAACTTGGCCAAAGTGAAATCTTACCAACACATATTTCGAGAAATAGATAAGTGACATAAACTCCGGTCGAAATAGCAAATGTGTATAATCGAAGTCTATATAGCAATACGACTTTTGTCTGAAGATAGGAGATAGAATAGATATACTTTTGAGTGATAGATAAGTTCAAGTCTCCACATACTTTTTTGTCGATGAAGTTCTACAAGTTCCTTGAGTATTTTTTCGTCTTCGCATGATGAACTCCGTGGAGTCTAGAGCTCAACTACACTTACTATCCTAATCCGAGACTTAGCTATAAGTATACTAGAAATCAAGACTTATAGTTTTTGGAAACTAAACTTGACAAACAAGCTTGAGATAGCAACGCTTGCGAGTTCGACCGAGCAGTGCTCTAACAATCTCCCCCTTTGTCAATTTTAGTGACAAAACTATCAATACATATGGAATACAAAATAAATAAACTTTGTAGCTTCTCATCCAAGTGCTTGATCTCCTTGGTTCTTCAACATTACTCGAAATCTTCGTTACTTCCAAGCACTCCAATGATTCCAAAGGTATTCAATTCAGCATCATCGTTGTTGAAGATCCGTATCCATAACAATGAGAAAAAAATAGCTCTCAATCATTGTTATACAGTGTCATAGTATTATTACACTGTATCAAACTTCAATTGTATCACAATTTTGACAATAATACTATGGTGGTATGCATACTCCCCCTTAGTCAATACTTCATCTCACATGAAAACCACTCCCCCTTACATAATGATCCGAAAACCATATGTTTTTGTAGTGTGAACTAAGTTCTCCCATTTTTTGTCAATAAAATTGGCAAAGGTACGAAAATTAGAGGGATCCTAATGAAATTTTTATAGAGATACTTCATGACCAAAAGAAAAGCACATATCAACTTTTTAGATGCAATCATCCGAAACTAAATGCATTCATCAAGGAGTTTATAAAGATACAAGATAACCCTTATAATATTCCACAGCCGCACTCCCCACAAAAATTTGTCAATTAAGCACAAGTTCAATTAAGAACTCTCCCCCATAAAATGTCATTCCCGAAAGAACAACAAGAGCGACCTTACTTTTACAAGAAGATAAAGATTTCAGCGAAAACTTTGATACAGAACAGAATTGTTATCTACGTAGAAACAAATAGAAAATTGAAACAACACTACACTGGGGTTCGAAGCATTATTGTCCAAAGGATATATATGAGTCCATGGGCAAAAGGCTAGAGAACTAATGAACCAATACAACACATATAAACTGTCGTAAGTGTTGAAACGTAGCAGTATCTAAAGGATTGGTGAGAATATCAGTCAACTGTTGCTCTGAAGGCATAAATTCCATATTGATGATACCATTTTCATAGAGATTGATGGTATTTTCAATGATGTTGTAGTAAAGAGTTTGTTGAGGCTGTGAAGGCAATGAATTCTAGACTTAATAGAACTTAAAAATATAGAAAACTTAACTCAAAATTGATTTCAAGTGATTGGAAAATAACCAAGACACTAGAATCCACTATTACACACGAATGATGTCAAATATTTCATAACTCTAGTTATCCTTTTAATCCTTTATTTCTTAATCCACAAATACATATTCTCAAAAATTAATTGTATCCCCTAAGCATAGATTATCTAACCAAAGCGTAACTTATCTAATTGAATCACAACTAATGAAGAAAATTATGTAAACTTTTAAGAACTCTGCAAAAGCAGTGATGGAGTGAATTGTAATTAAATATTAGAGAAAATGAAATAGTTACCCATTGTTCATGTGTGAATAGCTTCATCCATTGCCTTGGTTACGAGAGAATTAGTCGCACATCATGTTGGAAATACGCTCAAAAGTTGATTTCATTTATTCTCAAAGGGTTACAAATGATGAATAAGGGAGAATTATAATAAAAATCGGGTTTGCAACGCTTGTAACTGTTGCAAAACCGTTACAAAGAGCCCTACTGTTGTTGTTGCGTTTTTAAGTCTGCCTATAAACTGCGACCCACAAAATGAGTTGCTGTCACTGTTCAAAAACGACTGCTGGTGCAGGTCCGTTCTTCGTGTTCTTCAGTTTTGCAGCAACAGAAATGGCAGCTCTGCAAATTTGATTTTTCGCTCTGTGGTGCTCTTTTTCTCTCCCAATCTCTCCGTCTCCGTCTATGGACCTGGAGCCATCTATTTATACTCCTAAGCCTCATTTAATCACACCATATCTCCCAAATAATCTTCATTCATCATCATTATTCTCTACGGCCAAAATTTCCATTTTTATCTTCACCACGCGTTAAACTTCTTCCAGCACGCTCCAATTCTTCATGTACACGCCTCAGATGTAGTTATACACACTTCTATCTCACGCCATGCACAGGAGAACACGTCCAATCCCGTAAAACACTTCTCCCATTGATGTGCTGCCCTGTTTTTTTCTTGCGAGTTATCTAGCCAAATTTAACTGAAACAATCAACCATACCACGTCTGTTATGCTCAATCAAGTCTTCCCATAAAATTTTAGCCATTGAATCACACTATAACCCCTCCAAATCACGAACTGAAAATCTGTTTTCTAAAAATATCTTTTCCTGCCAAAACCAGTTTCAAATGGAGAAGATGGGTGTTGTGGATTAATTTGGGCTACACATAGCCGTGGGTGCTGAGAATAAGGGTGCCCCTTAGCAAAAGTGGGGGTCCGTATAGCAATTGTCCTCCGGGGGTGCTCCGAGCAACTTTTCGCGCCGAATTTTCCAACAATATTTATTTTCCAAAAATACCTAAAAACACACAAAACACCATAATAAGTACGAAAACGAGTACTAACAATACGAAACATTGAGGACAAATTAGACAGATAAATGCGTCTATCAAATACCCCCAAACTTATTATTTGCTAGTCCTCGAGCAAAACTAATAAAAAAATAAAAATAAAACCGAGTTAATCTCGGGAGGGTTTACCAGAGGTGTACCCACAAAACTATTACTCCAGACCCTAGATATCTACGCAGAACCTTGGAAGGAACTAAAGAATCTCCTTGGTTGGCATACTTATTGACTACAGGAGGAAGTACCCTGATGCGAAATTCCAATTGCTATACACGAGTTTGCACTCAAGCATATTAAAATTCATATAAAGTGACAGAGCTCTACTCAGATAGTTTCTGGACATCATAAACCGGAGTCAACCAATCACATGGATAGATTAAGAAGATGGATGTAGAGAAAAACGTGGATGATATTGACTAAGGTGAACCTATCCTAATGGACTGAGATACTGGTCTGGACTAGTATCAACATACTGGCATATACAAGGGAACCAGTGGTTGATAAACCTAACTCTAGGTCAACACAACTGGCATATACAAGGGCACCAATGGTCGACTTTATTGAATTTATTCCGGTTGGTCTGGTGGTCTGGTCTCAATTTTTTTTTTTTATCTCAGTCACTCTATTTCACCCTAGCAATGGTAAAAAGAAAAAAAATAAAAAATAAAAAGAAGTGATCAGGATTCTTTCGATGTTTCCATCATGAGGATATGGCGAAACTACCATGTTTTCTTTTTCTAACACCTGAGCTATGTGCTTTTATGAATAGACTCTTTAGATGTTTCCATATAATCATATTGGTTCCTCAAATCCTGCAACCAAAATGCTTCCATCCACTTAGATTAGTTAGTGCCAACCTTAATAAGCATAAATTTCTAGTCTCTGGAGCTTATTTATTGCAACTAAGAACTTTCTCCCATACCCCCAAACTTAAATCTAACATTGTCCTCAATGTTCTAAAGATGAAATTAAAAGCATGAACAAGGAGAAACTGTTACCAATGAAGCAAAAGAGATAAGGAAAGATATTACCGTGTCGCATGAATATTGGGTTACCTCCCAATAAGTGCTAAGTTTAAAGTCTTCAGCCATACTAAACAAGGATTAGTCACCACGTAGAATCATATAGTAGTATCCGGAATAACTGTGGGTCATCTAGATCAAAAAGTGTTACCCACAAGAAGAGGAAACTACAACAGACCAAGAAGATACCGAACATACCCTTGCTTAAGACAACTACATCTAGTTGTGGTTCAGGTTCAGGCTCTATAAAAGGGTCTTAATAAAAGGTTTTCATCGGTTGGATTTCCTCAAAGCTAAGGTCCGGTTCAGGTATTAGAGTCTGGAAAAACTCAACCAAGAACTTAGAAGCACATAACAACAACCTGAATAACTGGGGATCCTCTAAGTCAATTAGATTTGACTCACAAAGTTGACCATAATAATGGTCATTCTTAAGAAAATGTGTCGACCCTAATATCCTAAAGTAATTAGGTATAGTCTCAAAACTTAATAACCGACACATCTGAAAATCATATGTTCCCACAATTGGAAGAAAAGTTTTTGGTGGGAAAACAAAGTCAATCTTGGTATCATAGCCTGGGTTAACCACATCAACCAGAGGATGGGTTTCTAACAACTGAGCTTCTCTATGGACATCATTAGGTTCGGGAAAACATGTATGAAGATAATCTTGTAATATGGTTGAGGCATAAATGTCAAGTCCTACACGAGGGAACTTTCTAAGAGTAAGCACATGGAGAATGATAATCACCCCCAAACTTAGAGTTTTCTGTGTCTCTAGAAAGACTAGTCACAACTTCCCTAATTTCTAGGTCATCAGATTCCTGGAAATGGTCAACTGATTCTTCTAAGTCAGGTTCATCCGCACTCATCTCTACGAGTTCATCTTCTTCGTCTAAGACTATTGTTTCTAAATCGCTAGACTCTAAAACATTATTCTCAGAATAAACTCGTTCCTCTAAATCATTATCGGCTTTGTAAACAGGAAATACTACATCGTCTAAAACGAGGGTATCTCTAGTCAAATCCTCGTCCTTTTGAATAGGTGAATAATTATTAAAATTATTTGGATTTGAACTAGAAATAATATTATCATTGTAAAGCTCAATTGGAGTAACCATTTCCTGATCACTATTCCTACATAAGTATGATTCTCCATCAACACTATCCTCATCATAATAACATGAAAAAGATCGAACCTCATCAAAACAAGTAGTGCTACCAATTCTAACCTTGTTATCTTGATTATGTAAATAACTATCTTCATTCTGAAGGGTATTATTGGATACACTATATTGGCAATTCAAGTAATTTCGAGCAATTCTTTCGTTCGTCTCAGCTATCCGCTTGAGGTTGTCTTCTAAAGAAGGTTCACTCATTATTGTAGTTCTTTCATCTATAATTATGCTATTCATCTAAGATAACTTACGCGTCGACTCAGCTAACTTCCTGAGGAACTCTTCTAAAGGAGGAATAGGAACAGAGGGATCATAAAAAGGACTACTTTTCAATAGTTTGATTGTATCCTCTAGAGACGAAGAACTAGTACTATAATCTTCTTTCTCGTAAGACTGATGCATGTGTGGATAGTAATTGGGCTCACCAGGGTATGACCCATATCCTTCCAAAGGATGGCGTTCCCAACCACTATTCCCAACATGGTCATAGAAAGGATGATGTCCATATTCAAATTCAGGTCGATAATCATTGTATTGGCTTCTATCATACCAGTTCGACATTCTTAATTGCAAAGGAATTCTACACAATCACAAACAAGGCTGACTCGACCAAATCAAACCTATAAAATCTAGCAAACAACAAGCATGATGGCTCCACTTAGATTGTTTCTAGACCAGCTTCTAATCCTTCGAAAGGGAATTCGTTACAATTTAAGCAAACCCCTCTGGAATCAATCCGAGTCAAAGTAAGTTGAATTGAGGCGAGGGAAGCTTAGTGGAGCTTTGATACCCAAGGCCTCACCGCTATCACAAGGCGGCGCAGTCACGCGCTCAACTCACAGAGATCATCATGAACTTCGAAGTATGCTAAAAGAGTAACCAATATTTCTCGAACGACTTTCCTACTAAGCTCGTTACCCTATAGGTCTCGTTCTATTCCAAATTTTAAATCTTAGGTTCGCGTTTGGTTTCGTTTTTCTAAGGCGGGCAATAAGAGAACGGTGATGAAATCCGAACCCTTATCTTGTATGGCCAGTCCTTGCCCTTTACTAGGAATTTAAAACAGCCGTTTTCAGTTCCTCAGCATATATGCAAACGAAGGAATACAGTAACTCGCTGACAGGGGATTCGTGAGTGTTTCGACAAACTTACCTCCCGTTCCATACGGGGGATGAACCGTTATTGTCGACTCGGGCCACAACTCCTATGTTGTGTACGAACCCGAGGGGCCGAGGTGATATCGTAATCACCGTCCTTCGCTGCAAACAGTTTAATATTTAATCTACCCTTCCGTAGGGTTTAAAAAAATTAATGTCCAAATGTCCAAAGTCCAAAAGAAAGGTCCAAAAAATAAAGTGCAAAAAGAAAAAGAAAAATACAAAATAAAAAGAATTCCTAATACAATCTCTTTTATTTCTCTCTTTTTCTATAAAATAAAAAAAAATCTTCTTCTTTAGCTCCTTTCGCTTTGCCTTTTACTTCAATTCTTTAAATATTCTCCAAAAGCTTTGGCAAAAATTCCTTTCGCTCCAAATTTCCAAAATCTGAAAGGAAAAGACAAAAACCCAAAAACGTAAAGAAGAACAAAAAAAACTAAAAAAAAAATCTAAAAACTCTATCCTAAAGACAAGCCCGCGTCGGCGGCGCCAAAATGATTACCAAGACACTAGATTCCACTATTACACATGAATGATGTCAAATATTTCATAACTCTAATTATCCTTTTAATCCTTTATTTCTTAATCCACAAATAATCAAACATATTCTCAAAAATTAATTGTATCCCATAAGCATAGATTATCTAAACAAAGCATAACCTATCTAATTGAATCATAACTGATTAGGAAAATTACGCAAATAATTTAAAACTCTGCAAAAGCAGTGATTGAGTGAATTATAATTAAATATTAGAGAAAATAAATTAGTTACCAATTATTCATGCGTAAATAGCTTCCTCATTGCCTTGGTTGTGGGAGAATTAGCCGCTCATCATGTTGGAAACACGCTCAAAAGTTGATTTCATTTATGCTCAAAGGGTTATAAATGATGAATAAGGGAGAACTATAATAAAAATCGGGTTTGCAACGCTTATAACTGTTGCAAAAACCGTTACAAAGAGCCCTACTGTTGTTGCGTTTTTAAGTCTGCCTGTAAACTGCGACCCACAGACTGAGTTGCTGTCACTGTTCAAAAACGACTGCTGGTGCAGGTCCTTTCTTCGTGTTCTTCAGTTTTGCAGCAGCAGAAATGGCAGCTCTGCAAATTTGATTTTTCGCTCTGTGGTGCTCTTTTTCTCTCCCAATCTCTCCGTCTCCGTCTATGGACCTGGAGCCATCTATTTATACTCCTATGCCTCATTTAATCACACCATATCTCCCAAATAATCTTCATTCATCATCATTATTCTCTACGGCCAAAATTTCCATTTTTATCTTCACCACGCGTTAAACTTCTTCCAACACGCTCCAATTCATCATGTACACGCCTCAGATGTAGTTCTACACACTTCTATCTCACGCCATGCACAGGAGAACACGTCCAATCCCGTGAAACACTTCTCCCGTTGATGTGCTGCCCTGTTTTTTTCTTGCGAGTTATCTAGCCAAATTTAACTGAAACAATCAACCATACCACGTCTGTTATGCTCAATCAAGTCTTCCCATAAAATTTTAGCCATTGAATCACACTATAACCCCTCCAAATCACGAACTGAAAATCTATATTCTAAAAATATCTTTTCCCGCCAAAAACCAGTTTCAAATGGAGAAGATGGGTGCTGTGGATTAATTTGGGCTACACATAGACGTGGGTGCTGAGAATAAGGGTGCCCCTTAGCAAAAGTGGGGTCCGTATAGCAATTGTCCTCCGGGGGTGCTTCGAGCAACTTTTCGCGCCGAATTTTCCAACAATATTTATTTTCCAAAAATACCTAAAAACACACAAAACACCATAATAAGTACGAAAACGAGTACTAACAATACGGAACATTGAGGACAAATTAGACACATAAATGAGTCTATCAGAGATCTCTAATAAAATTATACCTTATATCAATGTGCTTAGTTCTTGAGTGCTCAACAAAATTCTCAGTGATGCGAATCACACTTGAGTTATCACAAAATATCTTCATTATTCCAGTGTCAATTGCATAATCAGCAAGCATTTGTATTATCCATAGAAGTTGAGTACAACATGAACCTACAACAATGTATTCTGCTTCGCATGTAGACAAGGATTGTGAGTTTTGTTTCTTGCTGTGCCAAGCTACAAGATTCAACCCAACATAGTAAAATCTCCCTGAAGTACTTTTTCTGCCTTCCACACATCCTGCCCAATCTGCATCTGAATAGGCAGTAAGATCAGTGTTAGTATCAAAAGTATAGGATAGACCATACCCGTTAGTATGTTGAATATATTGTATGATCCTCTTCGCTGCTGCAAGATGAGATTCTTTTGGATTAGACTGAAATCTAGCACAACAACCCACACTAAACACAATTATATAAAAGGACACCAATGATAGATCGGTAAAGTTTTTGATCCACATTTACTCATTTCTCATCTCTATGTAGTTTACCAATGGTGGGCATAGGTGTCAGTTTTGGAGTTGACTTATCCATACCGAACCTTGAAACAAGATCCTTGGAATATGTTTCTTGAGATAAGTAAATTCCATCCTTATGTTGCTGAATTTGGAATCCCAAAAAGAACTTTAATTCACCAACATTGCTCATTTCAAATTCTTTGCCAAGAGAGACTTGAAAATATTTTGAGAGTTTCTCAGAAGTTGAATCATAGATGATGAGCAATGACAACATCTTTACCACTCCATTTGGTAAACAAGGTTTTATCAGCTTCGCCTCTCGAAAAACCTTTCCTAAGAAGAGAAGTAGTTAGTTTTTCGAACCAGGCACGAGGTGTTTGTTTTAACCCATATGATGCCTTATTAAGCTTAAGGACATGATCTGGGAAATCAGGATTTTCAAAACCCTTAGGTTGAGCGACATAGACCTCTTCTTTTAAATTTCCGTTTAGGAACGCGGATTTTATGTCCATTTGATACAGCTTAACCTTGAGAAAAAAAGCATGATCTAATAACAACCGAATGGACTCAAGATGTACCACAAGAGCAAAGGTTACGTCAAAGTCGATACCCTCAATATGTGAATATCCTTGAGCGACAAGTCTGGCTTTATTTCTGAAAATAGTGCCAAATTCATCAGACTTAGTCTTGAATATCCATTTGGTACCAACAATATTGATATTGGAGGGACAAGGTACTAGGTCCCCTACATCTTGTCTTTGAAATTGATTCAACTCTTCATGCACTGCATTCACCCAAAAGGGATCGCTAAGAGCTTCATCAATATTTCTCGGTTCTACTTGAGAAAGATAACAACCAAAATTGCAAATAGTTTGAAGTTGTCCTCTTGTCTTAGCAGTAGAATCTCTTCCTCCAATAACACTGTTGGGATCATGGTTCCTTTGAACCCAGAGGTGTCGTGGAGGGACATGTTCTTGTTCAACATGAGCATCTTGATCAGTGCTCTTCTCCTCGTCACTAGAAATGTCAGGATCAGTAATAGTTGGGACGACTTCAACTGATTCTGGGATTTCTTTGACTTTCTCAATTGTCTCAGTTGGAGGCAATTCAGCTGGAGGATTTCATGATGAATATTACTAATATCATCAATGATAACATTAACAGATTCCATCATGGCTTGGGTTCTGAGATTAAAAACTCGAAAACCACGACTATCAGAAGCATAGCCAAGAAAGATACCTTCATCGCTTTTAGTATCAAATTTCCCTCTTTGTTCTCGATCTTTTAGAATGTAGCACTTACTTCCGAACACTCTGACATAGTGTAAGTTTGGTTTTCTACCGTATAACAACTCATATGGAGTGTTTAGGGTTTTACACCGTAGGTAGACACGGTTGATCAAATAACATGCTGTGAAAACAACTTCTCCCCAAATCCTTAATGGTAAGTTTTTTTTGTGGAGCATTACCCTGGCCATTTCCTGAATGTTCCTATTCTTTCTTTTTGCAACTCCATTAGATTGAGGAGTAATGGATGGTGAATGTTGTTGAATAATCCCCAGTTTGTCACAAAATTCAAACACTTTCGTGTCCTTGAATTCAGTTCCACGGTCGCTCCCAATTTTCTTTAGTTTGCGACCTTGTTCATTCTGGATTCTATTAACAATAATCTTGAATTCATCAAGGGTTTCATTCTTATGCAATAGAAATGCTACCCAAGTGAATCTGGTGTAATCATCTACCATAACTAAAGCATACTTCTTACCCGCAACCGTAGGTTTTTGAATATGTCCGAAGAGATCCATATGAATTAAATCAAGTGGAGCTTTAGTGAGAATATCTCGAGATGATTTATGGTGTACTTTCGTTTTTTCACCCTTTTGACAGGCACCACATACACCATCAATCTTTGCATTGATTTTGGGAACGCCTCTAACAAGTTCTTTATTAATGATCTTAGTTAGAAGGCGATAATTGATGTGACCAAAACGCTAATACCAAAGATGTGTAGCTTCCACCTTAGTCAAATTGCAACAGTTACTGAACTGAGTATCCAGAAGATAACAGTAGTTTTTACCACGAGTTCCCTGAAAATTACTTTTCCAGTTTTGTCTACAATGTCACATCCATTCGCATTGAAGACAAATCTATGGCCTTTTTCACAAATTTGACTAATAGAAAGTAGATTTGCAGTCATACCTTTAACGTATACTATATCATGGATTTCAGGAACACCGGGAAGTTTGATCGTCCCCTTCTTGCTTATGTAGCAACAACTCCCATCTCCGAATGTTACCGGACCTCCTTCAAAGTCGCTTGAAGTTTCAAACCACGAGAGATCACCAGTCATATGTCGGCTACATCCACTGCCAAGAAACCATTGAAAAGGCGATATTGATTTTAAGGCAAAATCTCCCATACTAACACTACTATCCTGTTTAGGATTTCTTGTTAGTTTTGTACATCCATTTTAGAAAAGTAAACAGTTGTTCAGCTTTCTTATAAAAATTACATGCAACTTTTAAACTTTTCCGAAAGGATATACAGGTATGTTAAAAGTAATTGTAAGAGTCACAGAACATACATGGGCCAACATCATTAATCTTGATTGAGTAATTATGAGTCCTATCATATTTCACGGAGCCTAAACCTCGTTTATCATCTGACTTACGACCATTCTTCAGAGAAGAATAAAAGGAGTTATTCAAATCCATTGAAGGAGTTTTGAAAGAGTTCAAATCCTTATACATTGCAATTTCTGCAACAAGATCAGAGTTGATTCGGATTTGTTCATCCAACTTTTTCTGGAGAATAACATGTTTTTCAGAACTTTCTCTAAGATCGGAATTTAATTCTGGTGAAGCGTTTATAGAGACATTACTGTCCATAGAATCAGATTGCTACAAACACAGACTTATGATGTCTTTAACGTGTTTTCCAGCTCTGATACCAATTGACAAAGCGGGGATCTAACAACCTCACCCAATATTTCGGTTAGTAATTTGTATGGACTAACTCCAATATACTTTCAAGAGAATCAACTAGACAGTCAGACTCAATCTTAGGAAAAGTATATCAAAGAGTTATATCTCAATTTCTCGATTCAACCCGCAATCAAGCAAATAGAAATTTGCGAGCCTGATTGAATTGAAGAGAAATAACTTGAACGGTACCAAAGACCAACGTTCAAGGATCAATCAATTTAAATCAACAACCAAAGGTTGGATTTACCAACTGATCGATTCGACGCACAACCTGTGATATTTCAATTATATAACAAAATATAATGCGGAAAAAAAAATAACACAGAAACCAGAAGTTTTGTTAACGAAGAAACTGCAAATGCAGAAAAATCCCGGGACTTAGTCTAGATTGAACACCACACTGTATTAAGCCGCTACAGATACTAGCATACTATAACTAACTTCGATCAGGACTGTAGTTGAACCCTAATCAATCTCACACTGATTCAAGGTACAGATGTGTTACTTACGTCTTTGATCCCAGCAGGATACTACACACTTGATTCCCTTAGCTAATCTCACCCACAACTAAGACTTGCTACAACCCAAAATCGAAGACTTGATAAACAAATCCTCCTCACACAGAAAAGTCTATCGGAATAGATAAATCTGTCTCCCACATAAATACCTAAGGGTTTTCTTCCGTTTTTTGATAAATCAAGGTGAACATGAACCAATTGATATACCAGACTTATATTCCCGAAGAACATCCTAGAATTATCAATCACCTCACAATAATCTTAATCGACTAGAGAAACAATATATTGTGGAATCATAAACGATGAGACGAAGGTGTTTGTGACTACTTTTCTATCTTGCCTATCGAATATATAAATCTCAAGCCAATCTTACGATTACACTCAATCACGATAGAAACAGCAAGATCAGATCACACAACTACAAAAAAAATAGTTGGGTCTGGCTTCACAATCCCAATGAAGTCTTCAAGTCGTTAACCTATAGGGTTTCGTGAAAAACCTAAGGTTAAAGGAGAATCGACTCTAGTTTATGCAACTAGTATCATACAAGAGGTGTGGGGATTAGGTTTCCCAGTTGCTAGAGTTCTCCTTTGTATAGTCTCCGAATCAGGGTTTGCAATCTAGGTTACCTTGGTAACAAAGCATCCAATATTCACTGTTAGATGAAAACCTGATTAGATTCAAGCTAATATCTTTCAATCGTTAGATCGAACTTAGCTTGTTATACACAAACAAAATGTAACTTCATTTAGGTTTGGGTAACCGTACTTATATGTGTACACTTAGTTGGTTCAACAATAGTTAACCAATGGTTAGCCATATGAGTACTTTCATATCAGCCTTATTCATCTTCACCATAACCAGTTCAAATGACTCAAATGAACTAGTTAGAGAGTTGTTCAATTGCTTAGATCTTATAGAAGTATACAAGACACAATCGAAGCAAAATCGGTTTTGATTCACTCGAATCGACTCATGAACATTATAACCACGGTTTGTAAAGATTGCATTCCTTATTATATAAATGTTTTAGTTCATGAACAAACTGATTTTAGAAAGTAACCTACCTAAGTATGCAAACGGGTATGCGTACTTAAGTAACCGGATTTAGTTTGTTTTTCACTTTCAAACTCCAGCAGAAATTCACGGACGTGAACTTTCCGCCAGTATGCGTACCGGTACGCATACTTACCCGGATTTCCAACAACCGCCATTACGCGTACGGGTACGCATACTTTGGGTTCTCGGTTTTGGACTTTTACACAAATGTGAGAACACACTATGTTTATATCCGAAGATGGTTAATGTTCTAAACTCTCATTTCAATCATTGAAACTTTCTTAGAGGATGTTATATAGTTGTTATTCACAAACTATTTTTCATCAAAGCGATTCTCAAGTTATTGAAATAATCAACATGACTTTGGTTACGAGCAAATATGAACTTGGCCAAAGTGGAAGCTTAGACGCATATACGTTGCCTCATTAAAACCTTGACAAGGAAACCCAGTATGACAAAACCTTGACGAAGGGGAAAGAGTACAACGTGACAGCTTCAAGTAAAAGTGATATGTTAAAGATGATCACTTTGCTCCGTTGAAGTTGACTAGTTGCTTCACAAATCCTAAGGCAGAAAATCCTCGTGGGAAAGACAATAGCCTTAGTTGGGAAATTACATTCCCGGTATTTGTTGTTATCTCATTAAAAACCTTGCCGAGCAACAAAACTCTGTGGGAAAAAGTAACCTCGGTGAAGGAAAAGAGTTCAACACACCATTAGATGCTCCCCCTGATGTCATACAATTTTCATTAGTCTAATGCAGTCAAAAGGAGTTTATCACACATTACTTTGGTGACTTGAATGTTTATAAGACCTTGTTGTTGATTCTGGAAGTTACGTTGCTTAACCGACTATCGCGTTTCATTTATTTGATTCAGATATTTTCAGTAATATGAACACGATATTTATGTCTTCAACGTTCAACATACTTGATGTTTTTAGTGTTGTCTCGCTAAAAACCTTGTCGAGTGACAAAACCCTTTTGGGAAAAACTATTCTCGATCGAAGGTAAAAAGAGTACAACAAATCTTCAATTTCGAATCAAAATATGTCGACATCATATCCTTGGATCCTCCACCTGATGTCGGCATCTCCCCCTGATTACTTTCAGAGTTGTTCTACACAGTTCCTTTAGTCATGTATTTTTCGAAACTGAATATTGGTGATGACTTAGAAAATAATCTACCATATCTCCCTCTGATTACTTTCGTTGGAGAAAAGATTATTGTTCCTTCATAATCAACAACTTTTGGATTGCACTTTCATTAGCATTTATTTTAATGTCTTTGTAGGGATAAAACAAATTTATATCAATGGTTACTTTTAAGTACATAATTACATTCACTATACCATTCCAATGATGCTGCGTTGGCGCGGAGCTATATCTAGCTAACAAGTTCCCTGAGGATGTAAAATTCAATCGAGTACATTATTATACTAAGTACAAAAATGCGTCTATTGTACTTAGATATGGGAATTTCATCTCCCAACACATCTTCGTCATATTCCTTTGGATGAAATGGTTACTTACTTACATTTGAACCTCGACAAATCATGGGAGTGCTACCAGGATGCATGTCTTTGTTAAATTGCCTGACAACTTTAGACATATGCAAACTAGTGGAATAATATACCACAAGCTCAGTATTCAATCGAGCTTTCCCTAGATTTTTCATCTCAAATTCGGATTTTAAATAGCTTTTACGGTCTCTTATTACATCAAGAGTACACATCATGTTTGTACCATCAACATAAATATCTACAATTCCAAATCAGGAACTTTCTTATGAATACGCAAGGAAAAATAACTTACTTGTCTATACCCTCCAAATAAAATAGCCACTTAGACGGGTATACCACATCCGCCTGATTGCTTGAATCTATAAGTGAGCGTTCTATCTAACTGTAAACGCACTCTGTGGTTTAGAGTCATTTGATTTGGGCAACAAAAGTCTATCAAGTACTTTTGTAAATATCTTATATCTCTTGATTCTTTCAGAGATACTAAAAACCACATAAGTATGCTGCATTTCAAGTTCTTTTGAAATTACCAAGCTAAAAGTAGCGGAACTCTATAATGTTCATTACAAGAGAACAATTACAGGGCTTTGTGAGAAACCTCTCGCCACAAGGCGAGTCTTTTTTACTTTAAGACTACTTTCTTCTCATTATTCTTTATGAAAAATTAATTATGTATGTCCAATAGGCTTTACATTTAGTTGGTTAGCACTACCACATCAAATACCCGTATATTTACCAAAGAACTAAGTTCTCCCTGGATTGTGTAGGACAAATATGCTATTTATTTGAAATTAATCAAAATAAAGCATGGTTCGATCTCATTGTGCTCTACTTCTGGAGCAACTATTTATGGATTATATCATCACTGTGCACGCATGATCCTTCCCTTGACTCATGTGCAATCTCGTAATCCGTAAGGATTTCATTGTTCTCTAGAATCATTTAAATCTTCGGAGCGTCCTCCAGTTTGATCCATGGACATATTCAGAGACAATCTTATGAGATGATTTCTGATGATATAAATAAGTTGTGCTTACTCACCTACTTCCTTTCTAGGTGCGGATTGATCGAACCAAGTGGCCTCTCCAACTTCCTTTATGGAGCCACGACCTCAACTACTTCCACCAAGTGTAGTTGCAAAACCTTAGTCTACGGTGTACCCCATACTGAGGATTTCTAGCCTTGCAGGAATATTTGCAGTTGGTATGTGTGATCTTGTCACTTTAGCGACATCAGTGTACATTCTGAAAATTGATTATTCTTTGTCACTTCACATTTACATTTGTGGAGTACAAGAATCAATATGAGACACATTGAGAACACACCACGACAATTCAAGTCGTTCCCTTAGAAAATAGTTTTTCTTATCTCCCCCTAACGACGGGAAGACTATCTCATTAAAGTGATAACTTGCAAATCTAGAAGTAAGAGATCTCCTGTCAAAGGTTTTAAAATGTGGATAATTGTTGAGAGTAAATATCCAACAAAATTACTTAATCATTTTCGTGACCCATCATAGTACGATTTAGACTCGTAATGGCACATATATAGTGCAACCAAAAATGCGTAAGAACACAAAAATGTCAGGCTTAAATTCAGTTACCAACTGGTACGCAGAACAGGTTGACTAATATTGGGTTCTAAAACCAATTAAGTAAAGATGCGCGTAATATTGCATATACCCAAAGAAATAAAAGGTAGGTTGGTACGCATAAACTATTCCTTAGACACCGTCTGTAACTTTTGATGGTAGCCTCTGCGAGACCATTGGGTATAAGATGCTCTATATTGATCCTATTAAACATTCAATGTTCATCAAGTCCTTTTGATGTAAATTCTCTAGCATTAACAATGGTGGTTAGCCTTTGCACTTTGCATTGTGTAATATGTGCTAGAAGTTTTCAAACGCAAATTTCTTGGGAACTATAACTAGTCCAAAATGTCAAAACATTCATCAGATCCATCAGTCACTTTAATGGTCTGCATTCTGCATGAATATTTTTCTAAATTTCACCCTGTTTCTTTGTAATATGGAATTTTACCATTTGCATCTTAGGATGGTCTCGATCCTGTTTTACTGAAGACTTTTTAAAAAATGAGTGATATGCTTTCTTACCTAAAAGCATAATGGGAAGGGGGGTTGTGCATCTAGTAATTTAGAAAACACTTATTGAGAGATATGACGTCACTTTGCATTATGTCAATCTTTTTCCCATTTTCATTCACTCAAATAAAGTGATATTTATATGAGTTCTTTCAAAACAATAATCATGTCACAACCAATGTTTCTTTATGGTTATGCCCAAAGCCTGTATGAGTCAGTTTCCAACATTTCATCGTTGGAGTCAATATGGATTCAATAATCCAAATATTATAGTGAAATTACATTACACTAGATTGACTCATTAGTTTCTCTAAAATATATTTCTTTCAAAATATATTAGAGACTATAAAAGATGCAATCAATTACATTCTCATCATTTTGATGTTCCACATATATCCATTTGCACAGATTACTTGGAAATTTAACAAGTTGTGATTATCTCTTGGTACATTTAGAGATTTTGCGAGGTCTTTGTTCTATCTTGAAAAAATAAATGAGCAGTGCTGCGCTCGATAAGATAGGGAATTGGCCAGGCAAAGTTCTTGTTGCCATTAAAGTTGATGTGAAAATTAGTTGTTACTATGATACACATTACATTTTATATACCAACACCTATGACCAGGTGCATTTCCAACTCTTTTAGTATGATGGGAGCTAGAATTACATCTTAGCTGATCCCATATTCAATTGATACCTATACTTTGGTGTCATTACTTCTGGGGGAAATTTTTTTTTTCGTCTCATGATATATATGTCCCTTTTCACATGCTTTATATGAGTCGGTCTAACCCTCATTACTTTGAGGTTATTTCCATTTTCAATTTTGCCACATTTAGCTTAATTTGAGAAATTTCTTTATCTCAATAGGCCAAGAGAATCTCACTACACATGTCAACCACTTACTTTAGGTTGAATATATTACTAAAGATAATTCTCTTGTTGTCATACTTCAATATATACTGGTGCATTAGTATAATGGATGAAGTAGAGAAATGGAATTTTTCTAACTCATATCATCTTTTGTGAGTTCTTCCACAAAAACTGTAATACATGTGATTTTATTTGCAATTCTTTAGAAACTACCGACTCTTTAATAGTCGATCAAGTGGGATTATATTTCTTGGAACATTCAAATTTTTTGGAAGAAAATATCATGTACGCAATAATGGTGTTCAAGTACTTCTACACCCAAAATAAATATATTTGAATCGAGTTGGTACAACCAATTGAAAAAAAAAATCATTCAGATATGACCAATATCATATTCAAGATTGAAATTGACTCTTCATAATATGGACTTATCTAAGACAAAAAAATGTTCTAAAAATAAATAATAAGCCCAATAAATATTCCATTAGTTACATACCTCGAGCTTTGGTTCCCACCTTACATAGGTGGAACAGGAATAGCCTTGATCGTGCATGGCCAGAAAACCAATAACAGGATGGAACGGAACAGAGGCTGGAACCGCGCTGGAACGGGACCGGGCCGTTTCGGGTTGAACCGGTTTGGGTTGGACCGTATGGAACAAGATTGGGTTAGGACCGGTCAAGAACAGGGCAAGGGAACATAAGAGTTTCTTTCTCCTCCGTCTTTCTTTCATCTTCTCTGTCTCCTTTGTCCCGCATATGATTTCACCGCCCACGAAATAATCATCCACATCACAGAGGCACACAGATCCAATCAAAATCATATTATTATAATATAAAATAATATAATAAATCATAATAATATCATAATTACTATACCATCATATGGCTTGTATCTGTGACAAGAATTACAACAGCCGATTAATCACCCTAACATAAGCATGCTCATATTATATTATTATAAAATTCAATCAAATCATTTGTTATAGAATTCAACAAATCGATTGAACATCAGCATATAAAATCAAATCAATTGATATAGGGTGCATATATGTAGCTTCTAGAGATCAAGTTAACTTACACCACAGATTTAATATACCCAAAATTGAAATCACAAAACAGGTCAGATTCCAAAAATGAAATAAAAAAATTAGGGGAAAGGAGGAAAAAAGAAAAATATATGAGACAAAACATATCCAACTTATTTGATTTGATTCCGGCGGTTTCAACATTAGCTTGATGGTAATTGCATAACTGCGTTGATCTAAATCACCCATGTAGAAGGAAAAAAAAATCTACCAAAAATCCCATCTAGCTCTGCGGTATAACGTGCTGTAGTGAAAATGTAGGGAAGACAAAGAGGCAAGAGAGTTTCCATTCATCAGTTTCTTAGGGTTACATGGATACAATATATATAAAAGGGAAACGCTAGGTAACTATATAGACCGCACATCCATGGGTTGTAGGCCCTGTAAAATTTTGGACATGAATATAGGATTAATCCGTAATATGGATCCAGTCCATAAAAAATCGTTTTTCCAAAAGAAAGACCTAGTCGGATTTATTTCCCCACAAGTCAAGGTTTCTGATTTTGGAAGAATTTCCAAAATCTAGTTATTTTCGGAATTTGATATCTTCAAGATTGTCCGGAACCGAAACCAGGGTTTTCCATACATTTTCGATTGTTGAAAATATGTGGAAAACGAAAAACAGAGAAGAAACTGAAACTGATAACCTGGATTTGAATCCGATATATTGAGAAAATCAAGTATCCCCACTTGATCAAAGACAAACATGAACTTACAATCTTTGTGGATAGTACATGTTTTGAAAGATATCAACCCTCAAAGGGCGTAAACTTCACTGCTTAGAAGAGGTTCGATTCAGATGTTTCCGAAAGCAAATATGTGAAGTTTGTTCAAGACCGAAACTGGGGAAATATGTTTGGGTTTGAAAAATATTCACCTGATATAGTAAGAATCTTTTATGCTAATATTCACAATATTGATCATGAAAATCTTACTTTTAGCACTCTTGTTGGATATACTTTTCACCATGTCGACAGAAAGATGATCTCAAAGATCATCAATTACAGAGTGAAGGGAAGTCACTCGATTACTGGTTTTGAAATTGAGCACGATAACATTTCAAAACGTATTACTGGAAAATCTGTTGGCTGGAAGAATGGAAGATTGCTAACCAAAGAAATACCCTTCTATTTAAGGGTTTTCGGTAAACTTGCAACATTTTTTTTTTTTGCTTGTACAAGAGATACATCACAATAGGACAAGGAATTTGCTGAGTTTATATACTTCCTTCTTGAAGGTAAAAAGCAAATTCATATATATGGAATGATTATCAATCAAATGATCAAGATCTTCGAATCTATCAATGCCACAGTGTCCCAGAGAAATCTTGGATATCCCTGTCTCATCACCAGCTTGTGTGAACACCCAATGGGGAATAAATTAGGAGATGAGAAAGTCACTAAAACTGTCTCTCAGGGAATTTTCAAGCAGATGAGTAAAACTCGAAAAGAAAGATGAATTATTGTTTCAACTGCTCAAATCTATAGCAATGGAGATCTCTTGTTTCATATTTTACGTCTTGGAAGACAATTAAACTGTATTTAGAAACAGTTAGCCTTTGCCGCTCAAAATGATCCAGAAACTCTTAAAGGAATCTTAGAGATCAATGATGAGTTTTTAAAAGGCGAAAATGACCAAGATTCTGACCAAGAATTTGTTGAGCAGTTGACAAATGAGGAATAATTGGGCCGACTGAGCGAAGCGAGGGAGGACCTTTATATGGCCACTTTTTCGTCAATATTAAGTGATCAATTGACACAAAAAGATTGGATTCGGTGTCCCAAATAGATTTCAATCAAAAATAAATTATCAAAAGAATCCCTTCATGTTTCCATTTCTCACTAAAACTACCGTAAATACAACACAAAATGAAGGATAATCGCATAAATTTGGCAGACTGAAAAAATGACACGGAGGTTGGAAATCTTTTAATTGTTGAGGGGAACTTTAGTAAAACCCAAGGTAGAGGTTAGGGGGTCGAATCCGACCCCCTCCACATTTTAATTTTTGAAAAAGCGGGGGTCTAACAACACCACCCAATATTTCGCTTAGCAATATGTATGGACTAACGCCAATATACTTTGCTAGAGAATCAACTAGACAGTCAAACTCAATCTAGATTAAAGTATATTGAGGAGTTAATATCTATCTCTCTTGTATTGATTTACTCGAGCTAATAGGAATCAACGAGTCTTTAATCAAACACAAGAAATAACTTGGATGATACCAAAGACCAATATCCAAGGATCAATCAATATCAATCAACAACCAAAGGTTGGATTTCCAATTGATTGATTCAAACGCATAACCTGTATTATTTCAATTATATAAACAAATATAATGTGGAAATAGAAATAACACAGACACCAGAATTTTGTTAACGAGGAAAACACAAATGCAGAAAAACCCCGGGACCTAGTCCAGATTGAACACACACTGTATTAAGCCGCTACAGACACTAGCCTACTCCAAGCTAACTTCGGACTGGACTGTAGTTGAACCCCAATCAATCTCCCACTGATCCAAGGTATAGTTATGCTCTTACGCCTCTGATCCTAGCAGGATATTGCGCACTCGATTCCCTTAGCTGATCTCACCCACAACTAAGAGTTGCTACGACCCAAAATCGCAGGCTTTGACAATAAACAAATCTGTCTCACACAGACAATTCTATCAAAGTATCAATCTGTCTCCCACAGATAAACCCTAAAGGTTTTGTTCCGTATTTTGATAATAATCAAGGTGAACATGAACCAATTGATAATCCGGTCTTATATTCCTGAAGAACAGCCTAGATTAATCAATCACCTCACAACAATCTTAATCGTATGGTAGCGAAACAAGATGTTGTGGAATCACAAACGATGAGACGAAAACGTTTATGATTACTTTTTATATCTTGCCTATCAGAGATATCAATCTCAAGACAATCAATCTGATTGTACTCGTACGATAGAAGATGCAAGATCAGATCACACAACTATGATAAAAGTAGTATCGGTCTGGCTTCACAATCCCGATGAAGTCTTTAAGTCGTTAACCCGATTTGAGAAAATAAAACCAGAGGTTAAAGGAGGACAGACTCTAGCACGCAAACTAGTATCACACGTAAGGTGTGGGGATTAGTTTTGCACAATACTAGATGTCTCCTTTATATAGTCTTTCAAATCAGGGTTTTTCCTTGGTCACAAAGCAAACAATATCCATCGTTAGATGAAAACCTGATTTAGATTCAAGCTAATATTTCTCAACCGTTAGATCGAAAACTTAGCTTGTTATACAACTTGACAATGCACGTTTCTAGGTTTGTTAACCGTACCCCAAACGTATGCACTTGTTGGTTCAATAATAGTCAACCAAAAGGTTAGCCATATGAGCATCTCATATCAACCATGTTCTTCTTCACCATAACTAGTTCAAATAACTCAAATGAACTAGTTAGAGAGTTTTTCAATTGCAAGGAAATCTTATGTACTACACAAGACACAATTGAAGAAAAGATGATTTGATTCACTTGAATCGGTTCATGAACTTTATAGCCACGGTTTGCAAACTGCATTTCTTAGTCTTTATAAGTTTAAGTTCAGAAATCATCTTCAGATATATAAACTTCTTAAGTTCTCAGACTAGGTTCGCGGACTTAACCAACCGGTAGAGTTTACAAACTCCAGCAGAAAACCTCGGAAAAGACTTTCCGCCGGTTCGCGGACTGGGTTCGCGGACTAGTATAGTTTGTCAACTCTAGCAGAATTTCTCGGGATGAGAAGTTCGGCAGTCCACGGACTTGGCAAATCCATTCTTCCGGTTTCTCTTGATCAACAAAGTTCGCAAACTTTGGTTCAAGGAATAGGACTTATACAACAATGTTTATGTCCACCATTGGTTATGTAATCTAAACTCCCATTTCAATCATTGAAACATTCTGAGAGGACGTTATATAGTTGTTATTCACAAACTATTTCTCGTCAAAGCAATTTTCAAAGTGATTGAAACATATCATGACTTTCGTCACTAGGTAAAGATAAACTTGATCGAAGCGAAACGCTTACCAACACATGTTTCGAGATATAGATAGGCGAGGTATACTCGGCTCGAAATACCAAATGTGTATAATCCAGTCTATATATATAGCATACGACTTCTTGTCTCAAAGAGTAGGAGATAGAGTAGATAGACTTTTGAGTGACAGATAAGTTCAAGTCTTCACATACCTTTTTGTCGAGAAGTTCCACCGGTTCCTTGAGTAGTTCTTCTTCTTGTATGATGAATCGCCATGAAGTCCTTGAGCTCAACTACACTTTTTATCCTAGTCCGAGACTTATCTATAATAGACTAGAAATCAAGACTTATAGTTTTGATCACTAACATTGACAAGCATGCTTGAGATAGCAACGCATGCGAGTTCGACCGAGAAATTCTCTAACAATCTCCCCCTTTGTCAATTTTAGTGACAAAACTATCAATACATATGGAATACAAAACAGATAAAGAAACTTTAGTTGTTCCTATTCCACATGTCTAATCTTCAACATTCCTCGAAATCTTCGTCATTTCCAGGTACTCCAATGATCCCAAAGGTTGTAAGTTTAGTATCACCGTTGTTGAAGATCCGTAGCTATAACAATGAGAAAGCATCGGTCTCAATCATTGTTATACAGTGTCATACTATTATTACACAGTGTCAAAGTTCAATTGTATCACAACTTCAACAATAATACTATGGTGATATGTATCACTCTCCCTTAGTCAATACTCCATTTCACATGGAAACCACTCCCCCTTATACAATGATCCGAAAACCATATGTATTTGTAGTGTGAACTATATATTAATTCTTCTCCTTTTTGTCAATAAAATTGGCAAAGGTACAAGAACGGGATCATAATGAAATTTCCGTAAGAGACATTTCATAGACTAAAAGAAGAATACATATCAACTAATTTAGATGCAATCATAAAGCTGAAGCTAAATGCATTCATCAAGGAGTTTAAAGATACAAGATGACCCCTCTAATATTCCACAGCCGCACTCCCCTCAAGATATTACCACTAAGCACAAGTTCAAAAGAACTCTCCCCCATTTGATGTCATTCCCGAAAGAACAACAAGAGCGACCTTAATTTAAAAAGAAAATAAGGATTTTAATGGACACTAAAAACCATGAGAATGATTTTCTATCTCCAAAACCTCAATCAAATTAATCACAAGTAAACCCATGATTAATTTAATCGGAATACGCAATCAAATTAAACACAAAAAGTGATCAACTTAATTGATTATGCTCGACATAAGAGAACTTACGGAGCACACGACTAACATAACCATTAGAAAATGAATAGGATAGTCATTCATATACTCAACATAAGAGGAATCATATGGAGTATGAAGATACTCAACTATATTAATTACAAGTGAACCCATAATTAATCTAATTAGAATACACAACCAAACTAATTACAAAAGTAATCAATTCAATTGTCACTTGTTTTGCTCAACATAAAAGACTTATGGAGCAATAACTAAATAACCAAACAAGATGATTAATTTAGTTCAACAATGCTCAACATAAAGTACCTTAAGAAACAACTAACAAAGCTAATCAAAAATTAATCAACTTGGTTGTATCGTGCTCAACATAAGACACATTACGGAGCCTCACATTAATACATAAAATATGGATCAGGGATGATCAATACTGTGGAATACACAAGGATTCATTCTATCTTCGATCACTATTTGCATAACGATATTAATAGACATAATCTTTGAAAACAAAATATTTTAACCTATCTTCCATCAAATAATTGACAATATAGGCTTAACTTTTGTATTTTTCAAAAGTCTATTCATTCCTTTACCAGTACGTGAATACCGATTATAAACGACTTTACTTTTGACAATATATGGGACCTTCAAGTTCACGGACGCAAACATACATATCCCATAACAAATTGCAATATATCAAATCATAAAGATTAATACTGCAAAAACATCATCCTCCAAATATTTTTAGAATTTAAACCAAAAAACCTAAAAAATAACAAGAAGATGAAAAATAATAGCTATGTGTAGTCACAATCATTGCTATTTAAGCACTAGTGATTCTTCCAACTAAGCCAAAAATAAGATATACTAGGAAACTAAGAAGCAACAAGCTAAAGAAAAACAGACTCTAGCGCATGCCCGAACACGAACTAAGATCATATGGACGGTTCAGGATCGTCACGAGTCATAGGGTCTTTGAGATTGTGATCGACAACAACCTCTGCATCTTTAGAGAGGACATCCTTGTTTGGAGGATCTTTTGCATGATGTTTCATGAGACTAAGGTCAGGATTAACCTTTTTCAACTCAGATTTTACCATATCAAGACACTTCTTTGCATCAACAAGTTGTTGAACGTCAAGAACCATATCAGTTGGAATCTTCTCCCCAATATCTGAGTAGGAATCAGGAGAATGAGGAAAATATCCTTTGACTTCAACAAAGGTTCCTTTCTTTTTATCAAACTCGAAATACACCGCATTATCAACCAAGTCTTCAGGTAAATCCCAAGAACATGAAGAAGAACCCATTGATAATAGGAAGCCTAGAGTGAGATATCTCAACTCGAGAGGAAGGGTATATAAACGATTTTGAAAGGACTTAGGGTTTACAAGACCGGTTTGTGTGGTCACCCAGGAACCGTGTGTGTACCCAGAGATAGGAGGGTTCACAAAACCCTAAACAAGAAGGCTAATTGTGAAAACAGACATCACAATGCTTAGAAGCAAGGCTAAACCAAATGGTTTAGTTAGCAAAAATACTAATGTAAATTGATTTGTAACTGACAATCCTTCTAAGGATGCTAAGAAATTAACTAGATAATCAGGGACCCTTTACCAAAAGTATACCTATCCAAATCTCACTCACTAGGATTTTTGTAGGTGAGACTTCAAACTTGTGATTAATTAACACAAGTATGAGCCTTTGGCTCATTAAATGAATGTTGATTATGATAATCCCCTTTTTTGCGAGACTTTGGAGGAAAACCATTATGATGTGAAAACTTATCATAGAATCTGCTAATGTAAACATAATATAGATTCTTACCTGAGGGAATTGACTCCTTTATAATCATTTTTAGTATGTCTTCCAAATTTCCTTATTTTGGTATTTTTTTCACATCAAGACTATCATTATCTCCCTTTTTCTCATAAGAAGATTCATGAGTTCTTCTTTGATGGAACGGTTTAGAGAGATTGTTTCGCTTTTGAACATTTGAGGAACCTATAGGAAAATTCCTCTTTTGTTCGGCATGTCCTTTTGAATCACAAAATGGACATACTTCCTGATCATTGAGATGACTAGAGGGAACAGTCTTAAAACCATCGTTGGGAGGCCTCTTCCTTCCTCGTGATGTAAACATTCCTCGATTAGAGGAAACAATCACATTTTTTATAACAGGAAGAGATTTTGAATTTACTTATGAACTAGAAACGTTTTCAGTCATAGCATAAGTACTCGGTATATTAGACTGCTTAGAGCATCCTTGAATAGAGAGTTTACTCAAGCGATGTACAATTTCCAAGGCATTCTCTTTTAGGCTAGCCTCAAGAGTCATACGTGAAGAATCATCTTCAGTATTTTCCTTGAATTTGCAGTCTCTTATTACACCAAGAAGAACATTGACATGGTGTTTCAACCGATTAAATCTATCAGCTTGGATTCTAGCAAGATTTAGAATCAATTCACTCTCTTCAGCTGTTTCCCGTTCATTGATAGAGATGGTTTCTTTTGAAGGGTAATCAGAATCACACATGTCAGTGTTTGTCTGTCTTGTCGGAACACAAGGTTCGTCTATATTCGAGATTCAAGTATCTTTCTATTTATTAAAATTAGACGAGACATAACTTTTATTTCTGGTGACGCGTTTATCAGAGATACTACTCTTGTCCAGAGAGTCATATCGCTACAAACACAGACTTGTAAGGTCTTGAACGTGTTTTCCTGCTCTGATACCAATTGAAAAAGCGGAGGTCTAACAACACCACCCAATATTTCGCTTAACAATCTGTATGGACTATCTCCAATATACTTTGCTAGAGAATCAACTATACAGTCACACTCAATCTAGATTAAAGTATATCGAGGAGTTAATATCTCTCTCTTGTTTTAATTTACTCGAGCTAATAGAAATTAGCGAGTCTTTAATCAAACACAAGAAATAGCTTGGATAGTACCAAAGACCAATATCCAAGGATCAATCAATATCAATTAACAACCAAAGGTTGGATTTCCAATTGATTGATTCAAACGCACAACCTGTATTATTTCAATTAAATAAACAAATATAATGCGGAAATAGAAATAACACAGACGCCAGAATTTTGTTAACGAGGAAACCACAAATAAAGAAAAACCCCGGGACCTAGTCCAGATTGAACACACATTGTATTAAGCCGCTACAGACACTAGCCTACTCCAAGCTAACTTCGGACTGGACTGTAGTTGAACCCCAATCAATCTCCCACTGGTCCAAGGTACAATTATGCTCCTACGCCTCTGATCCCAGCAGGATATTGCGCACTCGATTCCCTTAGCTGATCTCACCCACAACTAAGAGTTGCTACGACAAAAAATCGCAGGCTTTGACAATAATTTTTTTTTGTCTCACACAGACAAGTCTATCAAAGGATCAATCTGTCTCCCACAGATAAACCCTAAAGGTTTTGTTCCGTCTTTTGATAATAATCAAGGTGAACATGAACCAATTGATAATCCGGTCTTATATTCCTGAAGAACAGCCTAGATTAATCAATCACCTCACAACAATCTTAATCGTATGGTAGCGAAACAAGATGTTGTGGAATCACAAACGATGAGACGAAAACGTTTATGATTACTTTTTATATCTTGCCTATCAGAGATATCAATCTCAAGCCAATCAATCTGATTGTACTCGTACGATAGAAGATGCAAGATCAGATCACACAACTATGATAAAAGTAGTATCGGTCTGGCTTCACAATCCCGATGAATTCTTTAAGTCGTTAACCCGATTTGAGAAAAGAAAACCAGAGGTTAAAGGAGGACAGACTCTAGCACGCAAACTAGTATCACACGTAAGGTGTGGGGATTAGTTTTGCACAATACTAGATGTCTCCTTTATATAGTCTTTCAAATCAGGGTTTTGCCTTGGTCACAAAGCAAACAATATCCATCGTTAGATGAAAACCTGATTTAGATTCAAGCTAATATTTCTCAACCGTTAGATCGAAAACTTAGCTTGTTATACACACTTGACGATGCACGTTTTTAGGTTTGTTCACCGTATCCAAGCGTATCCACTTGTTGGTTTAATAATAGTCAACCAAAAGGTTAGCCATATGAGCATCTCATATCAACCATGTTCTTCTTCACCATAACTAGTTCAAATGACTCAAATGAACTAGTTAGAGAGTTGTTCAATTGCAAGGAAATCTTATGTACTACACAAGACACAATTGAAGCAAAGATCATTTGATTCACTTGAATCGGTTCATGAACTTTATAGCCACGGTTTTCAAACTGCATTCCTTAGTCTTTATAAGTTTAAGTTCAGAAATCATCTTCAGATATATAACCTTCTTAAGTTCGCATACTAGGTTTGCGGAATTAAGCAACCGGTAGAGTTTACAAACTTCAGCAGAAAATCTCGGCAAAGACTTTCCGCCTGTTCGCGGACTGGGTTCGCGGACTAGTCTATTTTGTCAACTCTAGCAGAATTTCTCGAGATGAGAAGTTTGGAAGTTCGCGGACTTGGCAAAGCCATTCTTCCGGTTTCTCTTGATTAACAAAGTTATAGGACTTATACATAAATGTGTTTCCACAACAATGTTTATGTCCTTCATTGGTTATGTAATCTAAACTCTCATTTTAATCATTGATACATTCTTAGAGGACGTTATATAGTTGTTATTCACAAACCATTTCTCGTCAAAGCAATTTTCAAAGTGATTGAAACATATCATGACTTTCGTCACTAGGTAAAGATACACTTGATCGAAGAGAAACGCTTACCAACACATATTTCTAGATATAGATAGGCGAGGTATACTCGGCTCGAAATACCAAATGTGTATAATCCAGTCTATATATATAGCATATGACTTCTTGTCTCAAAGAGTAGGAGATAGAGTAGATAGAATTTTGAGTGACAGATAAGTTCAAGTCTTCACATACCTTTTTATCGAGAAGTTCCACCGGTTCCTTGAGTAGTTCTTCTTCTTTTATGATGAATCGCCATGAAGTCCTTGAGCTCAATTACACTTTCTATCCTATTCCGAGACTTAGCTATAATAGACTAGAAATCAAGACTTATAGTTTTTACCACTAACATTGACAAACATGCTTGAGATAGCAACGCATGCGAGTTCGACCGAGCAATGCTCTAACAATTTTTTCCTTTCTTTTTTATTCTTCTTCTTCTTCCTCCTCCTCTCGATTTCTTCTCAGAAAAACAATCTTCATCAACCAGAGATGAATTGGAGGCTTCGAGATTGAAATTAGAGGAGATCGATCCTGCATTAGATAACAGTAGCGTTGTTGTTCTCAATATCTTATTCTGACTCAAGGAAACAAGATAATTCAGAGAGAATTGGAGATTAGTTTTTTCAGATTAGGCCTTGAGATTTTATTGAATTGATAGATGAAGAATGAAAGAGAATTGTTATCGTGGAGTCAATTTCATTCAGAATCAAAGGTAATTTAGGGTTTCTTATTTGATTTTCTTTTAATTTGAAATTGAGTATGAATTGATGATTTATTTCATGGTGTTAGAGCATAGCTCGGTTGAACCCACCAATCGTTGGTATGTCAAGTTTGGTTGTCATATTTTAGTAACCAAAACTCATTTAAAGAGTCGCTTGATTATTTACTAGAGTCAACTTCGTATAGGTTAGCTAGAAAGTTATTAGGATATGAAACATAGACTTGAAGAATGTGAAGAAGTGAAGAGCTACAACGACGACATCATCCTTCCTCTTGAGGTTAGTAATATTTTGACTTGGACTGTTTCATTCCTAATATATCTTTCAAGTCTTGCTATGTTGAAAACATAATTGCGAAGATGTGAATGATTATACTCTAGTTAGACGTAGTATTAAGGAATTATAATACGAAGTATAACGCATATCTTTTGAACTTCGTATATAAGACATCGACATAATCGTATGAATGCTATTGTGATTATGTGTATGGGTATGGGTGGATATTTCGTCCTAGGAAACAATGATTTTACATTCGTTTAAAGGAAGTACAATTCATAAACTTGTTTTATGAATCGAAAGGGAAATCGATAGGCTTATTGGTATTGTTATTCATTGCAAATCTTTGGATTACCAATATGTGTGTTTAGTATAACCGCTCATAACTTGTTTATGTATCTTGGTAAAACTATTCACAATGCCCGACTTATGTATCGGTATGACTTTTATTAGTGAAACCAATCTTAAGTAATCACCTATGATGGTATGATCGATATTTGTAATTGGTGTGACCAATCCTAGACATTGGGTAACCAATCCTAAAACTTGGTGAGACTAATCACAAGATGTGTAATCGATCCTTGTAGTAGTTTAACAAGTTTTAGTAATTGGTGTAACCGATCTATAACTTGTGCAACCGATCACAAGTATGTACCATAAATAGTGAAAACCGATCCTGGTACTTAGTTAACAAAGTTTTGGAAACTATTGTAACCGATCCTAGTAGCCACTTGGAGGTAGAACCGAACTTGTGTTTGGTAGAACTGTTAAACCCATCAATGGTGATTGAATGTTTTTAATCAATCACATAGTTCTTGGAAATCAGATGAACCAATTCTAAACTCGTTTGGAAGTGTGGAAAATCGGTTCCAAGATTGTAAATATGAAAAAGAATTTACAAAGTAAAGATGTCGACATACTTTGAACATGTGCAGTAATTCTTATCTATTATTGTTCAAAGATATTCTTTAGTTTTAGCTTGATTTGATTGACTAACGGTTATTGAACTTTAATTGCACCTAGTTTGTTTATGCTTGAGAATCTTCTCTTCTGATGTAAGATTCACTCAAACTAGATCGAAGTATTGACGGGGATCTTTAAACTATTTGTAGATATAAAGACGTCTTGGGATTATCCATCGTTAACAGACTTCGTTCTGTGTGTGATTGATCACAAGAGATTCAAGTTGTTTGTGCGCAGGTGTTTATTGAAGATCTAAGAAGATTTGAAGACAAAGAATATTTCTTATTTGAGTTCATAATCTTTGATGTGCACAAAACTTGATCGGTTGGGGATCCAACTATAATCGTTTTATCTTTTGATAGATTGGATTGATTAGTTGAGTAGATCGACATCAATACATTTCTTTGTGATTCATAGTATTGATTGCATCGTCTAAACAATTACTTTGGTAGTTGTTGAATAGATTGATCTAAGAACCCGACAAAGGAGTTTATTGAGATAAAAGGAAGAGGTTTTTGTCAAACTCATATCACGTCGTTTGAAAAGAGTTGTTACCGTACAGATTTGTTGTTCCTTTACTGTTTGGAATACGAACCAAAGGAATTGTTCCAAGTGCGTGACTTATTACAAGTTGGAGGCGCAGGGATACTGAGGGAACTAGGTGAACTATAGGTTTAGTTACTTGGTCTCAACTATACGAAGTTGGTTTATATTTTGTATAGCGGCTTAATTCTGAGAGTATTCAATTCTGGACAAGGTCCCGGGGTTTTCTGCATTTGCGGTTTCCTCGTTAACAAAATCTTGTTGTGTCTTTTACTTTTCTATTTCCGTAATTATAATTTTTTTTATTATAATTAGAAGTAAAATACACAAACGTTAATTCCTAATTACTTGATAACAATCCTATAGTGTTTGGTTAAGTCCGAACCTATTATCAAGTAATCATACTTCGTTGTTGTATTGTCTCGATCTTGTATCCATAGTCAATCACGCAAGTTATCTTGTTGTCGTATTGTCTCGATCTCGTATCCATAGACGATCACACGAAGTGTGAACCGATTCGTTCTATTGTATCGACTCAGTCCATAAACAAGCATTTTCGGAGAAAGGACTTATAGGTGGAAAAATTTTAGATTGAGGTATATTTTTGGGTACCCTCGTCTTTTCACATGGGTGTGTTTAAATCGATAAGAAAGTTAGTCATTCTGCTGGTGGTCCAACTCGTGTTGATAACGCTAAAATTGATGTTGTTCAGTTTCAGATTTCGCCTCCGAAAACTCATACTGAACAGAGTATCGTTTCGGATTATACACCGGATAGGATATTGAAAGAGGAAAGGAATGATATCCTTAATATGATTAAGAAAATTAAAGCAACTGGTTGTAATGTTTTGTTGATTCAGAAGTGTATATTTAGGGATGCGGTTACTGATCTATCATTGCATTATCTTACTAAAGGGAAGATTTTGGTGGTCAGGGATGTTGAGCGTGATGAGATTGAATTCATTACCAAGACATTAAATTGCTTGTCAATCGTAAATATTGAGCATTTTTGCGAGGAGAAATTAGGGTGTGCTGATGATAAACACGTATGTGCTATATTTTATACTCGTATTTGTTTTAAATAGGATTCGATATCTTGACTAATAACATTGTTTTAGTGTTTTTGTAGAAAGTACAAATGAATTCGATCATCCACGAAACAAACGCCCAAAATTACAGCTTAAGTGGCGTTTGCCCCAAAATGCACCATTGTTAGTTACGCGGCACTAATCAAAGCTAGTTAAAATGTCCGAGCCTAGTTGTTTACAAGTGGTGATGCTGTGAAGTTTTGTCCACATACTTAAGGAACTGGGACGTGTGTCCATTTGATGACCACTTTTGCATCTGTGGTTTATGACAAGAATCCTTCTTTCCCGGAGAAGAGAAATTCTCATTTCTCAAGCTGGTGGCGTTTTGTTGAAAGGAAAATGGGACCCGAGAAGCTGCTATGACCACCATTTTCAATGGTGCTGAGATGTGGTGCGAGATCGAGTATGAAAACTAGAACAAGGTAATTCTTGGCATCTTCCTTTGTATCTGCAGACGGAGCTCGAGTTCTTCTTTCAATTTCAACCAGCAACATCAATACTTGGAGGTGCTGTTGGATTCAAGGGGGCCACAGAAATGCTAGAAGGGAAGAAGGAGAACTGTCAGTTGTCAGCCGGAGTTAACAATTGAATTTGGGGGTTTGACATGGACTCGTCTCTGGGCAGTGGTGTTTTTCTTCGATTCATACAGTGGGTGATGTTCGAATTCAGTTAAGAAGAGCTTTTGAATCCAGGTGAAGAAACGTGGATGGCCAGAAAGTAGAAAGTTGGTGCTGTGGCCGTGTTTATATGGCCTGAAAATGGATTGTCTTGCAGTCGGAGTTGAACTGAAATGAAGGTAATATCTGGAGTTGTTTGGCTCGGATCATGTGTTGGCTGTACTGAAAGACAAGAAGAAAATGAAAGCATGGTTGAGAAGTAGCAGCAACGATAGTGGATCTATGGGGCTTTCTGGTGCTGTAATTTGTTTCGCAGGCAATGGATACCGAACAGAGAATGGAAGGTGCTTAGGGTGCCGGTAAATTAGCTGTGAAGAAATGTGCTGTTGGTGCCTTGCTGGTGATTTTTTGGTGAAGCTTCGAATCAGCCGAGTACAGATGGTGCTGTGGCCTGAGGTTGAGAACGGTGGAACTGAAGCTGCTGAAGTTAGTGGTCATGGTATTTGCAGGAGGTTATGATGGCAACGATGGATGGAGCTGTGATGTTCGGAATGGCAGCAGCTCTCTGCAATCAGTTGAAGGAAATGATAAATGGCAGGAGGAATTGAGAGTATTGGTGAATTAGTTGAGGAGTATGCATTGCTGGTGGATGAAGATTTCTTGGAGGTGCTGTTGAATTCAAGGTCGATGAAGATGGTGTTGGCTGAGATATATAGGGCAATCGGTGCAAGGCAAGGCCATGGCTGTGAACACAGGGAATTGAATCTGTTGTGGGTCTTGGTTCGAATGAAGTGGAGTGATGCGGCCACGATCTGGAAGTTGGGTATGGTGTATTGGACTGGGCCTTCGGCAGAAACTCGCTAGGTTTGGATTGGATTCCTTTCAGCAGCTATAAAGAATAACAGAGAAGAATAAAAGGGGGGGAGGCGGATACAGAGAGGAGTTTGGCGGCTGCAGTGGGGATTAGCTCTGTTAGTGACAGACGGAGCTAGACGGAGTGCTGGCCATTGCAGAGCTGGTACAGGGGGAGAGACGACGCCGTTGCTTCACATCGGTTTATTCTTTTCTTCTTTCTTTATTATTTTTATCGGTTTTAAGAAACCTTTAATCATGTCTTGGTAAACTTTGTAACTAGGGTTGATGGAGAAAGCTACTTTGAGCATAGACCATAATAAAATAAATTGGAATTATTTTGGTATTAAGCTATAAAAATGAATCTTGAAGTTTATAATTATGTTTATCAATTTTATTAGAGTATGAGTTGTTGCACACCGGCTTTGTATGATACATTAACCTCTTTTCATAAATTCATATAATTTGCAATTGTATTTGTTAGCATTTGATAATTCATGCTTAGGTTAAATATTTTGATGGGTTATGTTTAAACGACGCAAATAATAATTGCGAACCTATTCTCAGTAATTTCATGTCATTATAATTTGATAGTCCATGCTTAGGAGAGCTGATCTTGTTGAGGAGGTTCCTCTGGGGGATGGCGCGAAGATTATCCAGATTACTGGTATTAAGGATATGAGAAGGACGACTAATCGTGGTTCAAACCAGTTGGTTCTTGGCAAGGCTGAGAGGAGTTTGCATGATGCCTTATGTGTGATCATGTGTTTAGTGAACAAAAGGTATTTGATTGCCGGTGGAGGTGCACCTGAAATTGAGTTATTGAGACAACTTGGTACCTGGGAAAAGGTTTTATAGGGAATGGAAAATTATTGTGTGCGCTCATTTGCTGAGGCACTTGAAGTTATTCCTTACACTCTGGCTGAAAATGAAGGGTTGAACCCGATTGCAATTATGACTGAACTTCGTAACCGACATGCATTGGGTGAGATTAATACTGGAATCAATGTGAGGAAAGGGAAAATAACCAATATCTTGGAGGAGAATGTTGTATAGCCATTGCTTGTCAGTACTAGCGCTATTACATTGGCCGCAGAACGTGTGAGGATGATTCTGAAGATTGATGACATCGTTATGGTTAGGTAAAACATGAAATTGTTCAGTCAACTGATAGACGCATTTATGTGTCTAATATAACTCAATTGTATATATTGTTAATGCTCGATTCTGTACTTATTTGGTTATATTACTTATTTGTAGGTGTTTTTGGAAAAATAAGGCTTTGCGGCGAAATTGGCTAAAAATGTGGCGTTTGGACCTCCGTTAATAACGTACCGGAAGCGCCCCAGAATTGTACCGGAAGTACCCCAGGAATACCCCGGAGGAACCCCGAAAAAGTGCGGAAAACAAACCAGAAGAATTGCTAAAGGCACCCCTAATTTGGATAAGGGGCACCCCATTTCAGGGCATGTACTAAAGGGACACCAGAACTGGATAGGGGGAGGTCATCTTCAAAGTTTCAAAAGCTGGATTTTGGCGGGAAAAAAAAGGCAGCAGCGACAACAGTTTTTGAGCAGAGATTTGAGCGACTTAGGAGGAGATTCAATGGGCACATTTGGTACCTACGGACTCTAAAAGACATAACAGGCCTAATGCAATCATCTAGACCCATCCAATTGGGCTGGGTAAGTCAGAAAATCCACACAAAGTCCAGACAGGAAACGTGTTCTCTGTTTAGGGTTTGAGATTAGTTTGAGAGATTTAAGGGATTGTCTTGCGTGGGATATACTTCAAATAAGTTGAGTCCAAGTCCTAGAAGATATTTGAGACGATAGAATAGCTAACAAAACAGTGGAACGCAACAAAAAGGGAATTATTCTCCCAACTGCCCGTAAAGAGTAATGGGCATTTTCAACGATTTCGTTCGAGTTTCTAGGGGATTTAAAGCCTATAAATAGTTGTATGTATATCATAGAAGGGTTAGAAACCCTTAGGAGAGAGCTTAGATTCCAGGAGAGCCGAGGAGAAGGGATTACAGAGAAGACAGTGTTGTTGCTGCTGCTGCCATTGAAGATCCTGAAGAACACGAAGAACAGACTCGCAGAGTCCGTCGTTCTTCAACAGTCTTAATTTCAATACCCAGTGTCGTTGTTTTACAGCACTTGGCTTGTATCGTTTATTTTCATCCTTTTCCACTTTGTAACAGTGACGCTGTAACACTTTTACAGCGTTGCAAATTCCTGTTTCATCTTATATTCATCAATAAAAACACCTAATTTAGCCATGAATTTATCTTGTGAGTGTGTTTTTGGGATGAGGAGCTAAACTCATTAGCCGAGACGACGGAGGAAGCCATTGGCACAAAATTTATTGGTATAATTCTAATTTTTCTATTTATGTGCAATATTATTATTTAATTATTTGCATGAATTGAATTTGAATTATTAGTTTTTATTGAATAATTGTGAATTAACTTGATGAAGCATGCTGGGTTTTAATAAATTTTGATGTTTTATACTTTTTGATTACAATTATTACTTCAAAAACATATTTGAAGCAAATATTAGAATTGATCTTAAAGATAGAATTGCATAAGAACTATTTAGAGTTTACTATTTATTTGGTCAATGGTGGAATCCTAGTCTTGGTAATTTTCTCTAAACAAGAATTATTTTATTTATTTTCCTTTTTAAATTAAATCTAAAAAAAAATTGTTTTCTTCACAAGTCTGAAAAGACCCTTTTTACCACTATTACAATCACTATTTGAAATCCATCATCAACTGGGAGCTTGACTTTTGAGTACTGATGACTTTACTACGGCAAAAAGGTTCAGGTAAGAAAGTTGAGCACAAGTCTCTGAGCAACAAGGTACTGACAGCGTGAAGCGAAGCGTGAAGCGTTTTTCATTTTTAGGAAGCGGTGCGTATGTCGAGGCGTGAAGCGTCGCTTCATGGTTGATGTTTGAAGCGGATGTTTTCTTATAAATAAATTAGTCGTAACTAGTAATTATAAATTTATTAGGAAGATAATATCTATATAAATTTTATATAAGTCTAATTTTTATCAAAAACAAAGGGTGTGTACATCAGTTCAACCTACTCCACATGAGTGTGAGGTGGGGTGTTCTATTCCCCCTTAAAACATTCAATTTTTTTTTAAAATCTTTGAAAATTAGGCGAAAATTTTAAAGCTTCATGAAAGATGTGCTTCGCATGACCGCTATGGAGCGAAATGCTGAAATTTAAAGCGAAGCATACACTCTGAAGCGTGAAGCGTACGCTTCATGAAAGATGCGCTTCACATGACCGCTTCAGAGCGAAATGCTAAAATTTGAAGCGAAGCGCACGCTTTTAAAAACCATGCTGAGCAACATGAATATGTTGATCAGTTTTCAGTAATTAAGTTACTCTCTGCTTTACTTTTAGCATGTCTGTCTTTTGTTTCCTTGAATTATTGTTAGCCTTTGCTCGTAAGTCGTAATTAAGTTACTCTACTTTATTATGTCATACGTGCTCAGTATATTCAGTAGACTTTGCACTGCGTAGTAGACTAGTAGTAGATTTTAAGCTTCATTTGTCTGACACCTTTATATATTACTTAAGAATGTTTGTCATTTGTACCTTTGGATTATTGGAAATCTTGGTTCATAGTTAGGTTATACAATTCATACATGAAAACAACCAACTTGCAGATGTCGGTTACTTGAGAAGTTTACAGGTGTATGTTGTTGCTGTTAAATGTATGGAATGCTGAAAGGAGAATATGGGTTGGTGGAAGCAAGGAAAGCAGCGAATGTTTTGGCGATGTAGTTGTTTACCAACTGATGTGAAGTTACATAACAGGTGTGTGTTGGATGAAGAGCAAGAAACTGTTGAGTTTGGTTGCAGGATTATGGTAATGGGTATTGCAGGAGCTGGTGAATGATTGCAGTGTAGTTCTTATGTGTTCTGCAGTGGTTGCAATGAGAGCTGAAATGGAGATGGATTGTCAAAAGAAGAGTAGCCAATCAAGTTTGAAATATGATATCTTTGTTTGAACATCTCTTTGTTTTACAATTTTTCTTTATAAATTTACAAGTCCGACTCCGTGCCATTATGGGGAACTAAACTGTAAGTACAAAATTTAGTTTTGCGTCGATTTTTTCGGTCGGCCCTCCCCCGTAGCAACGGTTGTACTAGTATATCTTGTGTCACAAGAAAAATAAACAACAATTTTTGATTTATTTTGATTATTATATAAGTTCTACTTTTGAATAAAACTATCAATCATTTATGAATAAATTTATTATTTTATAATTTTTCTTGTGATGGTTTCCGATTACATAGCCTGTACTTAAATGCCTACATTTTTGCTATGTGTTTTCGGTTTATGGGATGTATGATTTCGGTTTTCATAACCTTAATATTCGATCTCATATGATGTGAACCCTTATGGTTTGTTTAGCTTTTTGATTTAGCGGGATTAAGTTCTATCCCATGTTGGTAGGATTTATCAAAGGATCATAAGGTGTTCTTATTGAAACTCATATGTAAAAAAGTCACAATGTGTTGAATCAATTTGTGTTTACATGAGTTGTGTGTAGCATAAACATATGTGTTTCTGGTTTTCAACTTTTGCTGTCGGCACGCGTAAGTTAAAACCAATTCAACCTTTCTCTGGAAAAGGTTGCTCTTTGTTATTGTTCTTTTTTTCTTGCGAGAGGATGGCAACATACTGAGGGAGAGTTCTAACTTGAACTTGCGCTTATTGATATATCTTTCTGGAAGAAGAGGATGCGGAATCTGAGGTAACAAATTTGTTAGTTAATCGTTTTCATGTTTAAGAAAACCCTACTTATATTGCATATATTTTCCTTTTTCTTAACAAAATTTCGGTATGATTGATATATATTCCATTATGTGTATATGGATGCGTGTGTGATTCAATTGTTTCCAGTAAAGAAAAAATGTGTCAATTTATCTGGCTTATTGTTTGGTATCTTCTTTATTGTTTGGTATCAAGTGTTTTTGCTTAACGAAATTTCGGTGTAATTGCGATGTTATAATGTCTATGTTTGTTTTAATTGCTTCCGTTTAAGAAAATAATTACGCAAGTCAATTTATTTTGGTTTGTACGTATTGTTTATGGCTTAACGAAATACGGGATCATTTGTTTAGTTCAATTCGATTCCGGATAAGAGAAACTAAGTTAATTTTGATCTTAGTTGGACTTATCAAATTGAAGGATTCAGTTATTCAAGTCTAATCGAATGCCTTGACAAGAAATTGACTAGGTGTGAATATCAATATTTCTGGTGCTCTGAATACTTTTTTTAAATTATTCATTGAGCTAAGAATAATTATCATTTTGATATACATTTCTCACGGTGTGTGTCTTAATTGTTTTTGAATTTTGTCTTGATTTTAAGGATTTATAATTCTGATTTACATGGGACACGGTATCGGTATGGGTCCAAGCCCGTTGAGGAGCTATAAAGGCTACGGTATGCGTACGCTTCCTTTTCCTTTTTCATATCGTCCGTGAATGTGAGGGTTTGTTTTAGGGTCTCTATACCAACACCATGAAAGCTTAAAATTGGTCTAAGGAAGAGTGAAGTTGGCAATCATCAAAGGAGTCAATTAAGTAAGATCATAATTTCGTTCTTCTACACTCAATTTATTTTTGGTTATTATGGGAAGCTCCAATGGAAATAATGAGAGACAAAAAAGATTTTCTTAGGGTGTTGTTGCATCCACTCTCATGAGTAAGATTATACCAAGTGACCAAGACTCTATTAGAATTGTATTTGTCAATGATTCTAGTAGTAAGACTTTTCAAAAGATTTCTTCTAGTGAATTCATCCTAGAAAAGAAATTGGTAAAGGAAAGTGGTCATAAAGAAGATTTAGCTTTTTTTGGGAAGTATAATCTTGGTAACATCTTTAATGGTCTTGGTGAAGAATTTGACACTCTTACAAGGATCTTTTAAGCTAACATCCATGATGTTAATCTTGATAATTTGGTATTCAAGACTATGATAAATAGTGAAAAGATTCTTGTTGATAGAGAGTTGATTTCAAAGATTACCAAAATTCCCTTGGGTAATTTTTGTCTTCCCAGACCAAAGGGAGAAAACCATCTTGTGAAACCATTTCTTATGGTCTTTGTCGTAAGAATTTTGATTGGATAGAAGGGAAATTTCCTATCCAAGATCTTAGCATTTCCTTGAGGATCTTCGAGAAACTAGGCATTTCTAATCTTTGTCCCTCCACGATCGAGAACTATCGGTGGAGTCGTGAATTTGCGGAGTTGGTCTATTTCCTTGAAATGGGTGCTCAAGGTCTTGATATTTGTGGATTTATTCTTCTTCAAATGATTTGAATGACATCATCCAACAAGAACTTAGGATTTCTATGCTTAGTTGGGAAAATATATCGTGAACATTCCATTGCTCCCATTGGCAACTCTATTCAAGTATTATCAAATGTATGAAGATGAGTTTCTACAAAAGACAAAGATGTGATACTCTTTATGGTTCTTGTGATCATAACACCTTGGGTCTTCTTCAACAAATTCACAAGGGTGTTTGTAAGGTCAATTCCAAGATAAAATGTGTGCAAGAACAATTATGTGTGATTGCTACAAAATTTCCCGAAATCAAGGAAGAAATGGATAAATTTCAAGACTATTTGATGGATTCCGATGATGATGAAGATGATGCTTAGCTTCTTTGTTTCATATCATTTTAATGTCTAGGAAACTTCTTGTGAGAATTTATTCTTAAGAAGGATAACTAGGGTTTGGTATAACAAATATTGTGATTACACATAGCTATTGATAAAAGATAGAATGAACATTTTGAGAAAATTCCGCAGTAATGATCTTTCCCCGATCCACTATTATGTGAAAGTACTATGTTTTCTCCGTAAGTTTTATTATGTTGAGTGATTTCCGGATAAATTAATCAATAAGATCTTCTTGTGGTTAATTTACTCGAGTTTTTACTGGATACAAATCCATGTGATTTGTTAATGTCCAAAGAAATATTTTTTTTTCTTGTAAAAGTAAGGTCGCTCATGTTGTTCTCTTGGGAATGACATCAAATGGGAGAGAGTTCTTAAATGAACTTGTGCTTAATTGCCATATCTTTGTGGGGAGAGCGGTTATGGAATTTGAAGGGGTTAGCTTGTATCTTAATAAACTCCTTGATGAATACACTAAGTCTCGATTATGTGAAATCATCGAAACAAAGTTGACATGTTTTATTTTTAGTCATGAATTATCTTTTGTGAATTTATTATGATCCCATAGTTTTCGTACCTTTGCCAATTTATATTGACAAAAAGGGGGAGAATTATTTGGTAGTTCACACTACATACATATGGTTTACGGATCATTATGTAAGGGGGATGGATTTCATTCTAAGATGGAAGTATTGGCTAAAGGGGAGTGATACATATCACCGTAGTATTATTTCAAAGTTGTGACACAATTGGACTTTGATTCTATATAATAATACCATGACGCTGAATAACAATGATTGAGAACTTTCGTTTTCATATTATTATTGCTACGGATCTTCAACAACAATGATGCTGAGTTGAACACATTCAGAATCGATGGAGAACTTAAAGTAACGAAGAATTCAAGGAAGTTGAAGAGATAAGGAAATCAATCATGATGGATCAGAAGCTACAAAGTTTACTTATTTTGTTACTAAAATTGACAAAGGGGGAGATTGTTGGAGCACTGCTCGGTCGAACTCACAAGCGTTGCTATCTCAAGCTTGTTTGTCAAGTTTAGTTGATCAAAACTATATACTTGATTTCTAGTCTACTTATAGCTATGTCTTCGATTAGGATAAAAGTGTGTAGTTGAGCATTAGACTTCACGGCGTTCACCAATTGAAGAAGAAGATCTACTGAAGAGCTTTGAGGAACTTCATCAACAAAAGGTATGTAGACACTAAAACTTATCTATCACTCAGAAATCTATTCTATTCTATCTTCTAAAGAGACTAAATCGTATAGATATATAGACTTTTACATTGTACACATTTGAAATTTCGATCCGAGTTTATCTCATTTATATATTTCTCGAAATACGTGTTGGAAGCTTTAGCTAAGTTCATCATCTACTTGACGAGTTTAGTTGTAGACAACTTATTTGTTGGAAACTAAATATTAAGTCAAGATGGTCATGTCAAAATTACCTTGAGCATCTTACATGATTTGTGTGAGACAATCATTTGATGTTAACTTGGGAAGTTTCGTATTGATCGATTAATCACTTGAAAATTACTTGAAGCTAGTGGTATGTGTAAGATTACCATTGTTGTCTTCCAAGGTTGTTTCAATGATTAAATGAGAGTTTTAGAACTACTACCAATGGATGGAAATAACACAGTATGCGTATCTTGTATGTGAACTGTGAAGTTCTAGTTCAGGTCCGGAACTCTTGTTTGCGAACAGTGTTTGCGAACGGGTTTAACTGTCAAAGGTCTGGAATAGTAGTTTGCGAACAGTGTTTGCGAATGGCTAGACTTGGTTAGATCCGGAACTGTGGTTTGCATACTCTGTTTGCGAACACGATGGTTAGGTTCTAAAATCGGTAAGTATGAATTTCCATACTCATGAACTCGGGTTCGTTTGCGAATTAAAGTCCCTGGAACTTTAATGAAATAAGGTATGCGAACTTGTTTTGCAAACCATGGCATTATTTTCATGAATTGGTTCTTGTATAAGTACTTTGTATGTTTACAAACCAAACCGAATATGTTTCAAACGGTTCATATATATTTCTATGAGATGATGAACATTTTAAAAACTCTCTTGAAACACATTTAGATTCATTTGATTATCTATCGTGATTGATTGATCATCATATTTGATCTAGAAGTGTTAGATAAATATGGCTAAACTATAAGTGTTTGTATGGCTAACTTCGGTTAACTAATTGAGCTAACGGTTATACACGTTTAGGTACGGTTCATCCATATCTAAATATAGGTATATTTTATTTGTGTGTGTCAAGCTAATACCATCTAACGGTGGAGATTGATTGCTTATTTTCTAAGTAGACTTAGTTTGAAACTTAAATCAGGAGTTCATCTAACGATAAATATCAATTGCTTTATTACTAAGCTACCTTAGCTTTGATTGTAAGCAATCCTAATTTGAAAGACTATATAAGAGAGAACTCTAGCATCTGGGAAACCTAATCTTGACACTCTCGTGTGTCCTAGTTGCAAACTAGAGTCGATTTTTCCATTAACCTATGGTTTTCCATAACCATTATTAGGTTAACGACTTGAAAACTTCATTTGGGATTCGTGAAGCCAGATCCAAGTATTTTCTCTGTAGTTACGTATTATGATCTTACTTTTTCTATCATATTGAGTTTAATCTTCTCTAAGATTTTCTCGAGGTTTATCTCCGATAGGTAAGATATAAAAAGTAATCACAACAGTTCTTTGTCGCAGACTCTTGTGATTCCGCAATAACTTCTTCTGTTAATCAGTTAGGTTATTGTGAGGTGACTAATATTTCTAGGCTGCTCTTCAGGAGTATAAGATCGGATTATTAGTTGAGTTTCATGTTCACCTTGATTTATCTTACGACGGAAACAACAACCGGAATAGACTTATCTGTGAGAAACAGATTTGTTTATAACTGAGCAGCTGTTTTTATTGAGATAGACATGGTGAAAACTATTCCAAAAAGGATTAGGGGTTAAAGCGAATGGAAATATTTTTTGGTAGTACATTATTGTTCAAGATTTAAAGAAGGCTATTTTCTGTTCCCATTGTAAAATAATGAGACATATGCTTGCAAACTGTAATGCTGCTCGGAAAATCATCAAGAAAACTGGAGGTACTGACAAGAATAAAATTGAAGCTACAAAAAGGGTGCATTAGTAAGCCAATGGAGGGAAACTGGGAAAAAAACTTCAGTTTTGGATGCTAATGGTTTTGATACGTTCAACATTAATTTTACGGCTGATAAAGTGCAACAAGATGATGGAACTAACGACAATACTCAAGTTAATAATGCTGAAGATGATAAGGAAAATTCTGCATGACATCAGGTTAAGGGTAAGAATTCTGGTCGTAAACATGTTGGTTCATTATCTACACCTTTGGTTGATGATTTATTAGATACTGGGAACTTTAAATCCAATTATTTTGAAGTTCTTTCGAGAGAAATAGGCATGACTAATGAGGATGAAACGAAGATGTTTCATCAGAAATTTCTGCTTGTAGTACCGATGTTTCTGATGGTAGTATAGGTTCGGAAGATTGGAGTAAAGTTGATGAGGATATTCGGGCTACAAAGGAAGCAAAACGCATTGATAAGAAAGCAAAAAAAATTCTGTCTCAACGCAAACTTCAAGCTGAAAAAGAGTCCAAATTCGGATTTGGTTTTGGAAGTTTGGGAATCCAACTGCGATTTGGAAGAATCAGATTTGGTTAGCAACCAAAACCTAATTCTAACGTGAATATGGACCAAAAAATGATTAATGGGCCTGATTTAGGCAGTAAAGATGTGGATTTGGATTCATCTCCACAACTGGATACCTTAGGTCACAAAGCTCTATGTGGGAAACCGCCTAGGGATATTCGAGATAAGGTTTGTGCTAGTAGTTCAGTTCCGTTAACTAAAGAAGAGCATCATGTTTTTTGTACAATAAAGAATGTTGAAATTCAAGTAAAGTTTGTGAAGAATATAATTTTTAGAAAGGAGTATTTCAAGGAAATACAAAAGCAATTAGAAAAGAATGAAAACTCCAAATAAGAAAATTAAGAATCCAATTTATGTTAGTGCTAGTGGCACTAAATTAACAAATGAGGAGGTGGAAACACTTGATTGAATGGATGATGAGAATTTCCGAAAGACTTTCATTGAAAATGACACTTTCAAAAGGGAGTGTATGATGGAACTTGACGGTGATAAAGGAACTGAAAAGAATTAAGCGTCTAGTCTTTTTTCTTTTTCATTTTGCTTTCAATTATGAGTCTCTTGAGTTATTTTTTGGCTTCTAGAGAAGTTTTTTTTTTATGCTTTAACCCCTTTGGTTTATGGGGGTGGGAGGCCTTGTGCCCCCGTTTGTAACTCTTGTAATTACATTTTTTTTGCTTAATATACTATTGGACTTAGCAAAAAAAAAAAGAAGAACATATTTGTTTATAAGTCTTCGATTTTGGGTCGTAGCAATTCTTAGTTGTGGGTGAGATTAGCTAAGGAAATCACGTGAGCAGAGTCCTGTTGGGATTCAAGAGGTGTAAGGAACGCGACTGTACCTTAATCGGTATGATACTTGGTTAGGGCTCAACTACATTCTAGTTTGAAGTTAACTTGTAGCAGGATAGAGTCTTTAGCGGCTTAATACAATGTGGTGTTCAAATCTGGACCAGGTCCCGGGGTTTTTCTGCATTTGCGGTTTCCTCGTTAACAAAATTTCGGGTGTCTGTGTTATTTCTTTTCCGCATTATATTTGTTTATATAATTGAAATATCACAGGTTATGCGTAGTTCAATCATTCATTGTTGACAAATCCAACCTGGTTTGTTGGGCAAGACTTGATTGACACTCGGACATTGGTCTTTGGTACCATCCAAGTTATTCTCATATCAATCAGTCTCAGTGATTTCTATCTAGTTGATTTACTAATTGTATTGAGAAAGAGATAAAGATCTTTGATGTCTTTCTTTATTGAGTCTCACTTTTAAGTTGATGCTCTCGGAATTATATTGGAGTTTAGTACATACAGATTGCCGAACGAAATATTGGGTGTTGTTATACCCACGCGTTTTCAAAGTCTACCAATATATTACATGTCAATGTTCCAGATGCCAATGATGGTGGAAAAGAAGCTCAATCAAATAATGAGGAACTACAACAGAAAAAAGAAAAATCAATTGGGTGGCATAGTAGAGAGCTAGTAAACCAAAGGAACTTGGTGGCTTAGGCATTAAAAATATAAAGGTTACCAACAAAGCACTGATGGCAAAGTGGTCTTGGAGATCTGCAAGGGGAAAAAAACAACTTTGGAGAAGAATAATTCAAGAAAAATGCAAACACATGCTAAGGCATTATGGGTCAAATATACAATTAAATATCAAGGAAGAGGCACGTGGAATAGCACATACAAACAGAAAAATATTGTGGAACAAGTAACTAGTATTCAAGTCAACAAAGGAGATGCAATCAGTTTGTGGGGTGTAAAGGGATTGGCAATCAACCTTTGGAGTTGCAGTTTCCAAATATTTTCAAGCTTGCAACAAATAAACATGGAAAAATAAAAGAGGTGATACTCAATAATGCTTGGAATTCGCAACTTGGAGAAATTTAACTCAATAGGAAATACCAGAACTGATCAATCTTTTTACAGTATTGGGTACCCCAACTTTGAATGCAGATGCAGAAAATGAGATGATATGCCTAGCCACTGGAGGTTTTAGTGCCAAACTATGCTACAAATGGTTGATTGAGAAACTTACAGACACAAACAATGAAGTGCCTCATGCATGCATATGGATACAAGCAGTGCCTCCCTGTGAACTGCATCTCAAAACTCAATACCTACAAACGACAATGCAATATCTCACGTACTCTCTCTGCAATCAATTTCCAAAATCAGTGGATCATTTATTTTTACATCATTCATACTCTCATGCTATATGGAGCTATTTTCTTGGAGGATAAAATGTCAAATGGGTGCAAGCAGGATCTCTGACAATGGAGTTGCACGATTGGAAATATAGGAGAGGTCGAAATAGAGGGAACAAAATTTGGCCTTTGATTATCTTTGCGATAGTTTGGGATATATGGGATGAGAGGAACAGACGAGTTATGTCTTATAGAAGACCCAAATCCGAAAGAGAGACAATCACTGAAGTTAAACATTTGATTTATGATAGGGGGGGGGGGGAAACAAAAACTACTTTAAGTTTATCTTCTTTTGTGAGCTAATCTCACATTGGAAAGTTATTATTGACTCTCGTTAATCTGTATCTAAAAATGGGGGCTTCGGCCTTATTACATTTTCTTTCAGTATATACCGTTTAAGTCAAAAAAAAAGTTGTGAGGGGCCGTGTTGTGCTGTTTTAACCATTTCCGGAGGGACCGTGTTTATCAGAGGGGCGATTTCCGGCGAAAAGTTTCGATTCACAGGATATTGGTTTTCATCTGATCAAACCATTTCCTTTGATCTCTTCTTTTCGTTTTCGTCTCTTTTTCATTTTCTGCTCCTGTAGTACTACAAATCGATACCACTCTTAATTTGTGATTACCATTGGCTTATGGCAGGGTTTTCTTCTAGGGTTTAAGGCGTTTTTTCTGATGCCTTGTTCCATTACCTCTTTGATCCCTACTTCTGCTGCTGTTTCTGCTACCCCCTTTGTCTTGTATCAATGTCCCTTTAAAGGCCTTGATGGGTGCAAAAATGCCATTGGTGGTAAGGGTTTATTGAAAGTCTCCTTGTTTAATCATTTGAAGAACGTACATTATTTGACAGATGCCGTGAGAGATTGCCTAGAGGTTTTATTGTCCACCAGGCCTGGGAGTATACGTTGATGCATTTAAAGGGTTGGATGTGTACTCACTGTATGCATATTTATGGTTGGGCGAAGGAATGCACACACTAGGAAATGGGAGTGCCTGCACCATCTCCAGTTTCAATATATGGCATTGCAGTTCCAGTTATCAATACTGCCATTGTTCATGTTGTTGAGACTGATGTAGCTGTACCAACTTTGGGGATAGAGCTATTTAACACGGTGTTTCTAGCTCAAATTCCTACCATCTCAAGTATCCCAGCAAAGTGCAGATTTCACTTTGCACGTACTTTGCGGTCTGTGTTAGAGAAGGTGATAGCTTTTCCTGGTGAGTTAGCCTCATGGATTCAACTCCTTCTTTTTCCTATATGCACTCTTCATGTTTCTCTTTGCAGTCAAGAGGAAATAGGCAGCTCCAAGAGGAAGCTACAAATTAAGTCCATTAATATGGCACTACGCCAATGGCTTGAGCCCAATGGATGCGCGATGTTGGTTAAAGCTGTTCTAGAAGAACATGAAGAGAGGAAAAAGCTACTTGATAAGGTTAAGAAGAAGTCTACGCTTGTGGATCAGGAGGCTACTAATCTGAGGTTATGTAGGGGCAAGCTCAGGAGTGGGTTATACGCGGATTCTATTCACACTCTTACCTCTATTGGAGTTGCGCCTAATAATAAAGACACGTTGGATGAATTGCAGCGCAAACATCCCTCAGCTTCCTTGCCCACAATCCCATCCACTCCACCTTCGCAGGGTGCTATGATAGCCTCTACTGAGCTGGTTCTTAGTAGATTGAAGAGTTTTTCCAAAGGGACATCCTGTGGGAGGGATGTAATCCGTGCACAACACCTTCTTGACGCTCTTAGTGGACTGACGGCTGTTATTTCAGATGAACTAATCGCATCCATCACGGATGTGGTTAACTTGTGGCTTTCGGGCTCATGTCCTTCTGTCTTGGGAGAGTTCGTAGCCAGTGCACCTCTCACCCCACTTATTAAGCCTGGTGGTGGTTTGCGCCCGATTGCAGTCGACACAATCTGGAGAAGAATTATCTCTAAGTGTGCTGCTTCTTATGTTGGCAAAGAGATGAACTCCTATTTGGGGGATTTCTAGTTTGGTGTGGGGGCTAAGTGTGTTGGAGAGGCGATTCTACATGCCGTGAATCGAGTTTTGGAAGAAAAGGGGAACCAAGATAATCTTCCCATGCTACTGGTGGACTTCTCAAATGATTTCAATCTCATAGACCGAACTTCCATGATTTATGAGGTATGTAGCTTATGTCCTTCGATATCTCGTTGGGTTGAATTTTGTTACGCTTCTCCGGCTCGTTTGTATTATATGGACCACGTTATTTCTTCATCTTAGGGGGTGCAGCAAGGTGACCCTTTGGGGGTATTATTATTTGCTCTCACTCTTCACCCCTAATTATGAGTATTGCAGAACGATGTGACTTGGAAATGCAGGCTTGGTACTTAGATGATGGTACAGTGATTGGTGATACTTTGATGGTTGCAAAGGCACTTAAGATTATACAGGAAGAAGGTGTGGCTAAGGGTCTGGTTTTAAACATCAAAAAAACGAAATTGTTTTGGCCCTCTCCGGACCCTAGAGCTTCCATTACAAGCATGTTTCCTTCGGACATTGGCAGGCTAGTAAAAGAAGTTAAGCTGCTAGGTGCCCCTGTTAGTCTTGATGCCCAATTTAATGTGGAACTGGTGGTAAAGAGGGTGAAAAAAACGGTGGATCTCATTGACGCAGTTGAGAAACTTGAAGATCCACAATGTGAACTTCTTTTATTTCAGAATTGTTCTAGAGTTTCTCGATTATACTTTGCCTTGCGCACAACCTTACCTTCCTATCTATCTGAGGCTCAAGGTATGTTTGATTCTCGGTTTTGCAGTTCCTACAACATGTGGTCACAGGGGATGGTCCCGGTTTTGGTCCCTTGCAACAGCGGATTTCCACCTTGCCTTTCAGATTGGGTGGTTTAGGGGTCTACTCGATGCAAGATACTATGCATTACTGGTATTTAGCTTCGTGTTTGCAGACCCTAGAACTCCAGTCTGTTATTTTGAGACACACTAGCATCGATGGTTTTTGCTCACATATCAAGCATGATGCAGCTTCTTTCAACTTTCTGTGTAGTCCCGTTTCTCCTATATGCTTAGATAGCACTGCCACCCATTCTATGAAATCTCCGGCAACTGTTTATTTTGATGCAGTAAAGAAAAACTTGACTTCCAATTTTGAGTTGACTGCGTGATTCAATGTTATGGCAGAGTAACCAAATTAAGCATGCTCTAGACTTCATATTAGCTATTCCTATTGTTGGTTTAGATCAGCAAATTGGTGCGAGGCAGTTCAATGCGGTTCTATGTTATAGACTTGGTATTCCTTTGTTTGAGTTGGACAATTTGTGCCCCTTCTGCAAAAGGGAGATGGACTTGTTTGGTGACCATGCCTTGCATTGTGCGAATGAGGTGGGTTTAAAATTTCGCCACGACTTGGTTCGTGATATTATCGCAAACATGTGCTATCGTGCTGGAGTGCCGGCAAGGAAAGAGGTGGACTTGGGTTTTCTTGCGGACAATGGTACTTCCCTGAGACCTGCTGACATTCTTGTACTCAACTGGGATAATGGACGAGATGTTTGCTTGGATGTGACGATTGTTTCGCCTTTTGCTGGAGGTGGAATTCGTTCGTTGGAGTCGGTTCAGGCTATCAAGGATGTTATTGCTCGAAAAAACTCCAAATATTTGGATAAGTGGACATCGCAGGGATACGGGTTTGGTGCTTTGGCCTTTACAACTCTAGGCGAGCTTGGAGATGATACTATAATTTTTATTAAACGACTACGCAACTACATAGCCATCCATGATGAAAATGTTCGAGTAGGTGATTTCTTATTTCATAGGTTAACTGTGGTAGTACAAAAGAGAGTTGGAGCCCAGCTTGTTACTCGGCTTCCGACAAGATTCTTGTCTGACAAGGATCCTCTCGACTAATTATATGTTTTGCAAAATGGCACAGTTAGTAAATTGCAACATAATTATGGTTATTTGCATATCCAAATCTATAAAACCGGTAAGAAGAAGAAAAAAAAGAACTGAGAAGAAATCATCGTGGCCAGGGCCTTTCATGGTTTTGTAGTCTTCTAAGTGCCTTTTAGTCGCAGTTGAAATCATAACTAGCTTCGCATTTTTTTAGAAAGTAATAACACATTGCACGTGATTCAAGTTCATTTAAGGCGGGGCTGGAAGTAGTATACGCGATACTATGGCTTGTGGGAAATTGAGAACTGCTATCGTGTTTCGTTAATTGGTGCGTTCTTTTTTCTAGGAATTAATGGTTAATCCAGTTGGGAGGATCCCTTTAACGATTGATCCACCCATCAAATTATTCTGATCGCTGGTCCAAACACTTGAGGAAGTTATAAAGTGTGTTTTCTAAATGCCTAAAACACCCTTTTAAGTCGGATCTAATTCTGTTTATCATTTCGTTCTTCACCAGTTAAAGAGCTATGGGGATGGCGATGGGGATAGATGGAAAAAACCCAGAGAATTCTAACTCTCTCTACAAACTAAAACCAGAGGAGACGATAATGATGGATCGTAATTATTTCATCTCCAACGAATTGCGATTTCAGGAGATTGGATCGGTAAGTTGATTTAATTTATGTTTTCTTTTCTTCAGTGTCTTCATCTGATGTTTTTTTTAGGGTTCGTTTGGGTATCATTCTAATCTGAGATCCAAATCTCTTGATTCCACATAAATAACAAGCTTTGTTTCCTCAAATTCAACCTTCATTTTTCAAGTTAGGGTTTATTTTGATTTTTTTGGTTGCTTTGTTTCCTAATTTATTATGTTAAAATTGAAGCATTCAGTATATTTTGTTATGAAATTCGAGTAATTTAACTGAAAATCAAAATTATGTAATAATTTATACGTTTTTGGATTGGGGATTGTGTTGTTGGTATGGTGTTTTAATAGATCTGGTTGTTCTAGTATAGGAATTCAGTGGTGGAATTGCTATACAGATTACATGAGGTGTGAAAACATAGAATTAAACTTTTCAAGTTATGAATTTTGATATTGGAAATGAAATTATTAGTGGGCGACATGTCAGTAGTTTTAATTCAGAAATATTTGTATTATGATTTAGATCCACTTGAGCTTTTTGTATTTGTCATTTAACGTTGAACGATTAGTACATCTTCTTTGTTTGTACTGTCTTTTAAATGTAATGAATGATTTGAGTACATTTTCGATGAATATTCTTTTGATGTTAAATGTACATTCTGTGACACGCTCAAATATATACTATCTTCTCCCTAGTCCTTGGTTATGCGATGAGGTTATGAATTGGTCTTCTTTGTATTTTTAAGATGGGCGTCGATTAGTGTCACATGTATGTTTATACCCTGGATTATATGAATAAATTGCTAAATGGATTATATTGTTATTTACTGACTTCTAACTTCTGACAGTATATATCCATCAGTAAATATTGATATGTAAATATTTATTAGTACATATAGATATGCATTGACTTCTGATAGTATAAATCCATCATTACATATAGGTACATATCCTTTAGTACATATATAGGTATGTACTATTGATAAGTACTATATCCACAACACCTCAAAGAAGAGTCTTAACTGATTGGTATCCAAAATTTAAGGTTAAAGTTCTCTTTATTCTGCTAACAAGTGGTAATTGTTTGTTTTGGTCTTGGAATTGTTCATAGTTGAAATAGAAAATAGTTGATAAAATGATCTTTCATTGAAATTAAAAAAAAAAACAGGTACATAAATTAGTTGTATGTTGATTTATCTACTTGTTGGATGCTTGTTTTCTTAGAGTTGTTGGAGTTGGTATTAGCACTCTATTAGGTTGTATCTTTCGCCTTTTATACTTGCTTGGTTTTGTCAGGGTTATGTTGCATGAAACGTTTTCTTGTGGAATTTAAATTGCATAAAAATGGAAGGCCATTAGGAAATTGGCAATCTATCCAAATATCTGTTTCGTCTTTAATGAGATTTTCTCGTTGTATACTTGTTTGGATTAGGAAGTGGAGGCTTTTTTATTGAAGGTGAATCAGTCACCATCTGAGTCCATGCAAAAGGCCATCTCTTCAAGCTATATTTGAGCTGATTGTGGAAACACTTAAGAGGCTGTTTGATACGTCAGATCGTTTCCAATCTAAGAGGGCCTCAATTTCTAGATACCAGGGCAAAGGTGCAGTCTTGTGTTATCATACCTTTTGCAGTTCGAAGCAGTCAGAGTAGGTTCACATTAAATTAATTTAGAATTTTTTTACTAATATTATTTATTGTTGGATATATACTATCAGAAGTCAGTACATATCTATATGTACCGATTGATATATACCATCAGTAGTCAGTATATATCTACATGTATAGATGGATATGTACTGTCAGAAGTTAGAAGTTAGTGTTTATCAGTAATACATATCAATATATACTGACGGTATCCATATGTAAACATCCCTACACTGCATATCTATCCGATACTACTAGTCTTCTCCCTATATTTTTTCTTTCCTTTGCAAAGTTTTTCTAGTTTGATGTGAAACTGAATTCATGTACAAGTAACCTGGTAGGCAGAGTATGCTTGGGTAATCCTCACTCTGATTTTAATGGAACATTTATGTTTCTCTGTAGATTTTGATCTAACAGTGAGAGCAATTTTTGGTTGCATCTTTTATAGTAGATTTTGATATAACAATGAGAGAAGTGTTTGGTTGCATTTATTATTCCTTCTGGATATTATTGTATGCATGTAGTAACCATAAATTGAGTACTTACTAATTAGAAAGAGCTTAGTGTGATGTCTAATATAGAGATCAAGGGCAAAAAACAAGAAGAAGTGAAATGTTGTTTAGTTTTTCTTGATGAATTAGTCATCTCTCGATTGCATGAAGATCTAAAGTAGAGTAATAACTAAGAAACTTAACGCATTTTTAATTTATCTGATTTGCTTCTCTATGATGTTTACCTAATATTGCATAATTGGTCTGCATGAGTTAGGCATCATCAACTTTCTCATCAAACAAGGTGACAATATAAATGTATGATATCTATTAAATCTTCAATCAGTACATATCAATATGTACTAGGTTTCACTCAATACATATTAATATGTACTTTGCTTTCACTCTGTAAATATCAATATGTACTACTGCAAAGAAAAATTGAGGAAGTCAAGAGGTACGATTGGGGAAGTTGACATTCAATGATCAGAAGAAAAAAAACTATCGAATTCCCTAGACTCGGCAACATACCAACCTTTCGCAGTTCGGTTAATCTTATTTTTAGTAACATTGATGTGGCTGACTAGCCACTTGATAGATTGTGATTCATTGATCTCTTTTAGATTCAGTAATCTAATATGTATGTTTTGTTCCCATGTGTTCAAGCAAAACTTAGTTAATTTCTGTATGTCCTTGAACTTTCCAATCCCACAAAAACATATATTGAATAGTTTAATTTGCAAATAGGTTATCTATTAATTTCCAAAGTTTAAGCTTGGTTTAAGAGTTGTCTATACAATAACAATAATACTATAAAGAAACAGATCACGTGATTTATAACATTATTGTATATCGATATCTAGTGATTACAAAAATCTGTACAGCTTAAAAATGAGGATAGAGAAAGAATATTAAAAGAAAGAGATTTAAAAAGATTTCCATAAATATGAAGCCCGTTAATACATTTCAAAAATCAATTTTACAAGCAACAGCTCTAAAGGTGTTAGTGAAATCGAAGAAAATTATGGATGCATTATCCTTCATCCATAGAGTATTTCTTTATTCAAAACAAAATTAGCAATGTTTCCAGCTCTATTATTCGCATTCTCTACTGCATATCTCTCATTTGTCTGGCAATACAAGAAGTAGCACAAATATGTCTCCGTTTACAAGAATCCAAACAATTTCGAAAATGAAGAAAAAGAAAAGCACTTTATTAACCTGAAAGAAAATTTGCACTGATTGTTTCATACTATTTTTTTTTTTTGGTAAGTCCAAAATTGTATTCATGAATAGCAAATATGTACAAAGAGTTTACAAGAAAGAGGTCCAAATACCCCTAAAACTTACAGACTATGTAAATTTGAAATAAGAAACATTAGGGTACTCTAAAGAATTTAGAAAGTAAAGTCTCTCATCATAGCTCATGCGTTCACCATTCCTAAGCAAACAACCTATTTTTACCATAGTATCTGCTGCAAAATTAGCTTCTTGATAGGTATGCACAAAACGAATTGAATCATAGATGTTTTGGGTAGTTCTCCACCGTTTCCTAACAAACCAAGGAACATTAGAGGTAGATAAAGCCGTGACTGCCCCAACTGAATCTGACCAAATTAAAACTTTTCACAGCTCCCATTTCATAGCCCATTCTAAGCCCATAATAACACCATAAAGCTCTGCTAAGAAGTTATTAGTTCTTCCCAAGCCAATACTCATAGCTCCAATAAAATTACAATCAGCATCATGAACTACAACACCAGTTCCATCCCTTTCATGGTTGCCTTTGGAAGCACCATCACAACACAATAATAGTTCATCCCTATTTGGAGAAGACCAAGAGCATTCAATCGGCTGAAATAGCTTCACCTGCCTATGCTCAGAATATCCAAGTCTACGGAAGTGTTGTGCATAAATATCTTCAAACAGACTGAAAATTCATGAATCAAGTGGAAAACTTTATGCTTGAAAAAGTGTATGCTAAAAGACTTGTTTTGGAAACAAGCTATATTTCTGGAATGCTAAAGTTCCGTGCGAATAACCATATTTGCCAACAACCATAAATTTTTGATAATACGAATCCTTGATAAGCACGTAAGTGTTAAATTTTATGTCCATATTTATATTAGGTAGGACTCGATATTTTGACTAATAACACTGTTTTAGTGCTTTTGTAGAAAGTACAAGAAAATCCTATCATTGGAAGAATAAATGGCTAAATTGGGAGCTTCAATGAAGTTTGCGACAAAAATCACCTAATACTGCTCACCATACCAAGGAGACAGGGCCTTATTAATCGTGGTATACTTTATTATTTGCGAGGATGTTCGCACCACCAAAGCCTCATCAAGCCAGAAGTTAAAATGGTAAATGCTTTTGTGTGCCAAGCACGTTAAACTCCACTAAGGAGTAGGCAATGAGTAGCACGTGGACTCATTACAGCCACATTTCACTAATAGAATGCTCAAAGAACATTTTCTTTTTCTTATGTTACCATTCGCAGTACAAGCATTTACCGGCTAAACGTGATGGAGAAATGAAAAGAACAGAGAAGCCGAAACTGGAGGCGACTGGAAGCTCCGTCCAGGGTTTGAAATTTTGCTTTCCATTTCATTTTGGGTTGCGATCAATTCTCTTTATTATGTTTATGGCTTTTGAAAAAGTCATGTGTTGTTAGATTTGTGTAATTAGGGTTTATGTTGAAATCATTTGGAGTTTTCGGCTATTTTGATTTGAATAATATTGAGCAAAGACTATTATGATTTAAGTCGATTAATTCCATGATGTTATTTATTGATTATTCGAAATATGGGTTGTTGCTTCACCGGTTTCGTATAACCTTTATGCATAATTGTTAGGATAACAAATATATTTGTCTACTTATTTGATATTTCATGTTTGGGTTAAATCCTTTGATGGGGTATGCTTAGAATAGCCAGGTATTATTTGTGAACCTGTATTTAGTTTCATATAACTTTCTCGCTAACGCAATTTGATGGTGCATGCTTGAGTTTAGTCTTTTGATGTGCCATGCTTAGGGTGTCCCAGTGATATTTGCGATTTTATTACTTATAGTAGGTGATGTTGATAGAACGGACAATAAATAAATATTCATAAATTACGTTTCATTTCATTAATTGAGTAGAAATAGTGGTGGATACTATAAACCCTGGTTACCGACTTTCCCATTGGATTCATTTTGTTACTTTAGTTTTATTTTATGTTATTATTCTTTCAAAAAATCCAAAAACATCATTGTCGGCTAATTTATTAGAGATATTGATTATCGGTATTTCTCCGCTCCCTATGGATATGACCCGTACTTGCCTCTGTCTATTAGTTAGACGTCGTGCGATTGTGATTATTACATATACGGTTTTCCTGAAATCCTATCAATTCTCGGCGCCGCTGCCGGAAAGAGGTTGTGGAATATTGTAATTAGTATTTTTGATTTTTAAATAGTTAGTTTATTTTATTATTTTATTTTTATTTTTTTGTACAATATTTATATTTTATTTTAGGATTTCTTTTTCCTTTTGACTCGTTTTTTTTTTGTGTTTAGAATTTTATTTTTCAGGTACTTTTTTGAGGATGACTTCTTCTTCTCAGGAGATTTCATCTGAGATGACGATTGGTCAATACATGTATGGGCCAAGGTATAAGGAAAATTTTGCTTATAATCGTCTCAGGTATGGAACTTGGAATCCTCGTCACTTCGGTATGGGTGGTTACTCACATGAGTATCAACCCCAGTACCACGAGGTTAATTTTTCGCACATGGTAAGTGAATCAATGTGTATGGAGAATGACGATGAATTTGACAGTTATGATCATAGGAATAGAAATATTGTCATACCAACTGAAGGTGGTGTATTTAGTCCAACTCTTGATCGTATTTATGATTACTCACCTATTCAAAAGGAAGAGTACAGGATTGAGGACACCATTCTTTTAGACGGTGTGACATATCAGTTTTGTAACAATGATGCTTATGAAGAATGTATTAATTCCAAGGAAACTGTAGTTAAGTCTAACAACTTAGAGACATTACACTCTATCTATAAGGTTTCTTTTAATCATATTTGTGATATTCCTATTGATTCCTTGGTTGATGATGATTTAGTACAAGGTCGCAAACCCAGTGTAGAAGTTAATATACCTAGAATCGTTAGTACAACTTTTCAAAAGATTTCTAATTTTGGATTATAACTGCATGCTTCTCTGATATTACTAGATTATTTTGCGTCTCGTTACTTCTCTTTGCCTGTGCATGTATCCCAAATAGTTTCAGTTCCCATCCCCAGTGAAACACTTGAGTCGGTAATTCTTGTTACTGACGATATATCCTTCGCAAAAATTAGGTTTGGGGGTAGCTCTTTACTTTTGGTAATCTCTGTAACTTTACATTGTTACAACGAGAGTGTAAGACTGTCATTGGTTGTGTATATTGTGATATGGGTTGATCCCCAAATATTTAGATTGTTAAAAATATATATATATTATAGACATTTTGCATATCATGATTAGCTGTTTAGCGGGTCTTTATTAATTTTTTTTTACCAGACATCTTTATACCACTGTTTAGTGGTTTCGTCCAGCTGTTTAAAAGACATGTCTACATATCCAGCTATTGAGCGGATATCTTTTATCTATCCGTTGTGTAACAAATATCTCTCTCTATATGCAGCTGTGGAGCGGATATTTTTTATCTATCCGTTGTTGAACGGATATCACTCTTCACATCCAACTGTGGAGCGGATGTATTCTTTGTTTTGATCGAGGACTATCAAAATATAAGTGTGGGGGTGTTGATAAGCACGTAAGTGTTAAATTTTATGCCCATACTTATATTAGATAGGACTCGATATTTTGACTAGTAACACTATTGGGAGCTTCAATGAAGTTTGCGACAAAAAGCACCTAATACTGCTCACCACACCAAGGAGACAGGGCCTTATTAATCGTGGTCTACTTTATTATATGCGAGGAAGGTCGCACCACCAATGCCTCATCAAGCCAGAAGTTAAAATGGTGAACGCTTTTGTGTGCCAAGCACGTTAAACTCCACTAAGGAGTAGGCAATGAGTAGCCGTGGACTGGTCGGTTGTCAGCCAAGCAAAAGTTCTTTCACTTCACAATTATAAATAAAGTATAGTTATAAGGACATATTCGTTCCACATGGAGATATGGGTTATTTGATTGTTTTTGAAAACTTATGTAAATCGGGGGGATTTTGTTGTTTAAAAATAATTTAAATTAAAAACAAAAGATAAAAGTGTTTAAGAAAATATCAAAGAAAAAAGCTGGTTAAGGAATTCGCCGTCCATCACCACACATGTTACTCAATCAAGCATTTATATTATCATTCACACACTCATGTAACCAATAACCCTAAAGTATCCCCAATCGGTGTATATACTTCATTACGTCTCCACAAATCAACAAATAATGCAATCGCAATTATATGAATTCTTTTCCAACAAATAACCTAAAGTATCCCCAATCTCCGCTAGAAAATTCAACTCGAGGAAAGCTTTAAAATCTATGAGACGGGTTATTCATAGGCAATAAAAACACAATCGTGGTATATTCAACCTAGGCTAAGTTTTACTTGTGACTTCCTTCACGATTCACACCGCTAGTGATCACAAATTACTACTAATTATTAGAATCTTGATAAAATTACCTAAGACTTATAATTAGTGATAGATAAGTTATTATGATATTTAATTCACGACTTACATATACAAAACAACTAATCATATTACATGAACAAAATCATACAACTATTATTCTTAGTTAAACTTAAACAATAAACAAGATGGTGAATGAAAAACTCAATGCATTAATCAATTAACATAGTTGTGATTTTAGGTTACATCCCTAACCAAATAAATAACTTAGCTACTTTTGTTAATCAAAGTAGAGAAAAGATAGAAATCAAACTACAGTCGCATGAGGGTTTTAGCTACTGCTGCGATGGTGTTGCAAGATACATCCAGCTACTACTGCATAAGTTGAGTTTCTAAAGCTTCTTTTGCTCTGGGTAAGGTTGTCGAACAGGTTATTGATCGTTGTCGTATGCGTCAAAAATAATTCACTTTCTCACTCATCTAAATTTAAATGAAGTACGCGGTAAGAAAGAGTTCGTTCCCACAGAGAGGTTTTTGTTGTTATAAAATTTCAGTTTCTTAGTAACCAAGGGGGGTATTGAATTTTATCTAAGCAATAAAATAAAGCAAAGCAAATAAAATAGTTGGAATAATCAATAAGGAAAAGATATTGGTCAAGGAGTTCATCTTCAATCTTAAACATGTGCTTGCATACATGATTAGAATTACAATTTAATCTCTTTATCATCAAAAGCCAAGAGTGTCAAGAGAACAAGATATTCCATTAATTTCTTAAGTTCATCAACACACATATTAGAGTTGCATATGTGAATTCTACCTAAAGAATAACCTAACGCCTTGCTCTAATTAAGTTCAATTCCTAGGAGCATTAACTTTTGGAAATAGGCTAATCAATACAATTTTCATACATTGCGCATGACAATTCGTACAATGGTCAAATTCTACATATGATTAAAAGAGTGTATCACTACAAACCGTAATCATATCATGCTACTTGTATCTGGGGTTATCGCTCGATGAAAAACCCTAAAATAACTATAGACAAGGATGCAATTTCAATTAATTGGCCACTTAACTAACCAAACATCTAAGTCCTATCAAAATACATCAATCATGTGATTATGAAAACAGTAGAGATATGAACGATATTCAAGAGAGAAAACTAATGCATTAATCAAGCACAAGTTGATATATGACTACATCCTTAACCAATAGTATAAGATTTAGATACTCATATCTATGGAGTTCATCATAAATATATTAATTGAATAAAATAATATGAACATAAGCAAACCCTAGTGGAATAGACGCTCTCCTCCTTAGCTCCAAGTAGAATACGTGATCCCCCAAAGTTGTAGAAGAATTTTTCACTTTTGTACCTTTTCTTGTCTTCCAAAACTATGTCCAAGTCTTCAAAGTGCATAGTAAGAGGTCCACCAAGCCCATATGCTAAAACATCTCTTCTGGAAATTCTGGGTCCAAAACTGGATCGTCGCTTGCTGACGTCATAGCCTGAACCCGGTCACTGTTGCCGGAATCCGATCACCAGAAATTGTCTCCGGCCACCTGAGTTATGTGAAATTGTGTCACCGGGAAGTGCATACTCCCAGCAGCTCAACTCTACTTCTCTGCATTTCAAACATTCACAAGAATCATCCAAACCAATTCCTTATCTCTTGCGAAAACGTGCATCCGACTCATACCCCCTTCACGATTCAATGAAACTTTACAATCCGCACTTTAACTTACGAAATTCGACAACCGGGGCTAGTACCATCATCTCGCCATTTCTGCTCCGTTTTCGTACAGTTTCCGCAGCTTCAAAACTTCCCCACAACACATCAATTACTGCCCTAGCAACAGTTTCCGCATCTGGCCTGCAACACCACAAGCATTTCAATCACTCTGCAACCATACTTCTGCCATCCCCTGCACTTTCTTGCATTCACTACCATCCCTTCAGTTCTCAGCTTCAACCCCGCATCGGATTCTTGCGGCATAACTAACAGCATCAATACTTCCTGTGACTTCAGCTGCAACTCCACCACTCAACTCAACTTCATTGCAGCATCAATTGCGACTCAAACAATCCCATATCAAGTTCTAACTCATTCACAGATTCATAATAATCACCACAACTCAACCTATTTTTCTCAAATCCTTGTCCTGTAACAAGACTGCAACTGCAACCATTCATATCAGATCAACAACACCACCAAATTGCACCCAATACCACCATCTCAAGTTGCACCTGAACTGTACTCGATCACTATCTCCTTCCTCACTGCAAACCATCAATGCAACACCAACCAGTCTCTTTGAATACAAAAGAAACTCTTACACCCTGTAAGCAGCTCCTCAACTAGCAAGACCACCAGAACATCTTTGCAAACAGTTGGGAGACCACCTGCATTTCCATTACCACCACAGACTCATACCCCCTACATTTCCAGTGTTCCTCATGTCCAATATCATCAAATAGCACTGAACATCTTTTCATCCCCCAATGTTCACCACCAACACACATAGTAACAACAACATCTCAACTTCCTCCTTCCATGAGCATAAACCAACTACAGTCCTTCTCAATCACCAGTTGCCCTGCATCTTTCCCTGTAAAGTTCCTAGACATACATCTATTGCAGTCAAGCACCAAAATCCATCATTCACCATCATCTTCTATACTGCATCATTCTATGCTGCCAACAACTCCATCTGACCCATGAAAATCATCCACCTGCAATTCTTGAGATCTCATTCAAAGAAAACCAGCTGCTCCATCTTCTATTAACAACATCAAGTCCATCTGAGTATCAACAGAAGATTCAGCTCAACATCACCAGTTCTTGTCTTCTTGGTGGTTACCTTGTTTGCCTGAACTTCAAAATCCACTGGAACCCATTTAATCCAACAGAACCAGATGTAAATTCAACTAAATCCCATCTAAATTCCACCATCAATTCCTTGTATTTCATCACCAGGTCCTACATTTTCTTCTCAATTCAAACCCTAGTCTAAAATCTTGAATCACCACCTGCTTAAGCTTAATTAGCAGATGAATCAAACTTAAAACCCCCATCGATCTTGACTTCAACTCAACCCCACACAAATGTTCAGCTCTGTAAATACATGAACCCTAACTCTTGAATCTTCCCAGACCTTCGATTACAGCAACGATAGCAGTTTCTTCTCCCCTTAATCTCTAATTTCAATTTCATAAACATTAGTCTTCTCAATTCTGCTATCAAACTCAGACACCCAGATCCATTCTCTCTGAACGATTCTCTTGATTTCACCATGAACAAATCCATCTTTTATCCTTTCTGCCAGCCGCCATCACTCATTTACAAGTAGAAAAGAATAATAATTTCTTCACTAAAATGTAGGTTTTGTGTAATAGAATGGGAATGGCTATACCTACTAAGGTGAAGTAGATATGGGCTACCCAGAATGACTCCAGGCACCCGTGAATAGGACAAGGGACAATCTAAATGGAAACCCTTATCTTTACTTAGCTCGACTCCCTTGTCACTCGCCTGCGCCCTTATGCTCCCAATTGAACGCTTTCTTCTTATTTCGAATTCCTCCACCAGCAGCAGCCGTCTCTTACTTCTCAAATTCACTTATTCTCTTCAATGTCTCTTCATCACTAAAGATGCCATGCTTTTCAGACAAATGAATACGCATCACTAAAGCCGACATACTTTTCAGATAAAGATGAAGAAATAAAAGCAAATAGTGAGAAATAATTCGCCTCCAACAGCAGTTGCACATGAGATGATACTTTTGCCCGTTTCTTCTTCTTTCGTTCCAAATGACTCCAAAGTACCTAAACACTCAAAAGCAAACACAATATACATAATGTACTAGATAACTTAGCAAATAAAGCATAAACAATAGATAAATATTACGGTGCTTTAGACACCTATCAGTTGTGTGCAGAAAACTGAGGGTGAGGAGATACTTTTCTGTGGTTATTCAACCCTCTATTTATATATCTTTACTCCCTCAAATTCGAATATGATAAACACCCAAGACTACTAAACCGACCTAAACCCTAATCTCGTACCAATCCACCACTGCGTTCATCTTAAAATTCAACGGCTAGAGGGTCACTTGGTGAATGTTTTCCAGCTGCAACATCAATCCAAAACTTCTCTGACTGAATGGTCGCTCAAGTCTTCAATCCAACGATGACCCAAGTTCTTAAACCGTTTCAAACTCCAAAATAACCCATTACTGCATCAAACAATCACCGATAACAAGCTTATCTATATTGAGCTGATTTTCCAGTCTAGCTACCCAAGTACCACGGTCAAAACCTAAACCGCATACAACTCATACCAATGTCCCGTGTTGTCTTCTTTCTCTTCGAATCGAACTGCAACTTCACCCGAACCATGGCTAGCCGGCAGCAAACCTTACCCGAGCATAGCAGCAACACAAACTTCATCGCAGACATCATGATCATCGATATCATATCCACCGTCGACTGCCATGAATGGCAGTAAACATCTCCTTCATTCCTTTTACTGTTGATCTCCATAATCACTACCATCTTTGATCTTCAATGGCAGCAGCAATCATTCATTACCAACACAAACTACATTTTATCCTGACCATCACCGATAATATCAACATCTCTGCCATTAATGGAAGCAACAACTCTCATTCTCGTCCTAACTGATCTTATTTATCAATCTATTTAATCTTCACCATTGCTAATGACAGAGGCACGTTCTTCTCTCCCTGTTCATCATCTTCAACACCGAACATGATGAGTTTTCTTTTTCTTTTGAATATGGAGAAGGAGATGGCTGCCCGGAGTAATATTACGTCTGCCTTTAACATCATTTGAATATTCATCCTCCCCTTTGTAAAGTACCTGACTGTATTTAGCAGTTCCTTTGTAACATGGCTTCCCCATAACAAAATGAATGCCCCTTAACATATGATGGGTTGTTAATAAAAACCTCTCTTTAAATGATCATTTTTCCCTTCATTTCCAAAGTTCTAGTTTTGCTCATAACTTTCTCATACGATGTCGGAATGACTCCATTCTTTCGCCATTGTCTTTGTCTTTTCGTCCTCTTCAAGATGATAAGTATAAATCTAGTAGTTGAATGAGTTCCATTTGGTATTTTTCCCTTCTCCACTTGTAGCTCGCTTCTTTTATTGCACAATTAAGTGCCAATTCACTTCTTTTGGATGATTAACCTAATAAAACACAAATAAGAGAAAACAAGCGTAATATATAGTAATTTGAAAGAAAATTGACAAATACTAGCATGGAATTGACACACAAATATATGTGAAATATGCACTTATCAAATTCCCCCACACTTGCCTTTTGCTAGTCCTCGAGCAAACTAAACTAAACTACAACAACTCCTTGTCGTTGAGGGCATGGTTGCACTTAGCACATGCAACAAGCCTTTAAACCCCTAGGTGTCTCTAGTGGACGAGTTATAGTCTCGTGAGGGTTTACCAGAGATATACCCACAAAACCTACTATTCCAACTTACAAGTTCTCCGAAATAATAGCATCCAACGCACTAAGAAGACATAGAGATTCTGCACACTAGTAATAAGAAGTTAGACATATATATGAACACAATCTCATCCTTAAAAGTTGAGAGAGAAATAACCATCAAGAAATTCAGGTTCGAGAGTGATCGAAAGTCTTGACTCTGCCTCACTAGAAAGGGTTTTATGAAAGTGCTCTCAATAATAAACAATTTTTTTATGGGTCACACATGTGTCCAAGTATGAATGAAAAGAGAATCCTGCGACACGTCGAATAGTAGGAAGGCAAAACCCTCCGAATGTTTTTCAAAACCCACATCTTTTATTGTTTTTGAAAACCCTTTTTTGTTCTGACGATCTCTAAGAAAAAAAATCAACCACTTAGCGGAGGTCGGAATATGCTTACTTGCCTTGTTATCCGTTCGACGTGTAGTTAGCACCACTCTCACAACATCCATAGAAACGTCTTCGGTCTTCCATCCTTGTCTCCATCTTCATCTTCGAGTCTTCAAATATCGATGATAACTCTGTAACTTCGTAGAATCTTGACAACGTGATACTTTTCTTCTAATTCCTTGTTGCTTGAAACTTCATTATGGATGGTCCTTCTTCCATTGGCTTTATTGCAAGAACAAAATTAAAAGCAAACCAAAAAACATTTTTCTTGTCTTTTTTTTTTTTTTTTTTTTTTTTTTTTTTTTGAGACAAGAATACAAAATGAAAACAAAACAAAATAATGAACCTAACAAAATTTCCTCTTGTCACTTTTTTTAAGACAAGATAAAATAATACAAATAAAAATAAACATGTACAAAGGCCATGGTGTAAGTATTTTACCGCTTGATTCTTCACAACTTGTATTTTCTCGATATCATAAACTTCTTGAACTCTCATCTTGATAATATTCGCTCTTGTACATAAGTCTTCAACTTGTAAAAATTCTGCTCCTTGTCTTGTTGCTTTACTTGAATCTGAAATCTGCTCATTTCTGTACCGTTGCTTGTAAACCTTGAACGTGTTCAACTTTCCTTCGAATTTGTGATTCTCCTCTTGTTGTTGATGATGGTGTTTTTATGGACCTGTTGATGTAGAGAGAGATAAAGTGGATGGTGCAAACTATGAACAAGATTACAAGTGGTATGTAAGTTAGCAATTCCTTGTCACCATTATGATTGATAAAATAACACTCAAGAGATCAAAGTAGTGCTTCTATTGGTGGGAGGTTGGGTATCCCACCATTCTACCCGGAATTTACGTCCGGTGACACACATTCTAAAAGCACATATTTATACACTTACAAAAAATTGAAGGTCGGTCCCTCACATGATGTAACAATGGGTAGTCTCCACTATTGGGGATCACAACTCTAATACCAAATTCAGTATGCACCTCATTTGCCACTGTCATGGTTAAATCCAACTTTAACTCTCATACAAGTAAGAAACCCGATCACGTTCTCTAGCATCTCTTAGTTCAGTCACTCTTATGAGAATCTCGATGTAATCTTAGTGACATGTATACTATGTGACTCTAAACTAACTACAAGTTGGAGTTTTTCATGCACTAATTTACACAAAAGTTGAAATAAAAAAAAGTTGGAAAATTTGAAAATTTTACAATGCAAGCTTAACCACTCCCCCACACTTAAACTTTACATTGTCCTCAATGTGGGAAATCTTATATGAAATGTGACAAGAAATAAAAAATAAAATAAATACAAGACAAGAAAAATCTAAAAACAAGATAAGAAATACTCATCCCATGGGTTGCCTCCCATGTAGCGCTTAGTTTAACGTCCTTAGCCTGACTTCGCATTTTCCTTTCTACTCCTCTAGAGGGAGCACATCAACAAGTTGTACCACTTCTGTTCTCAGGTACAAAGTTCTCGTAATATGGATTTAAGCGATGACCATTCACTTTGAATCTATTTCCTGATGTTAAATCTTGAGTTTCTACTGCACTATGAGAAAATATATTAGTGATAACATAAGGTCCCTTCCAACGGGAACGTAGTTTGCCAGAGAATAATCTAAGACGAGTATCAAAAAGCAAAACTTTTTCTCCAACAGTAAACTGTTTTCTAGAAATCATATAATCATGAAACGCCTTAGTCTTTTCCTTGTAGTACGTGAGATTTCATATGTTGTGTTTCTCATCTCCTCTAGATCACTTAATTGAAGTTTCCTCTGCTCTCCTGCATTATCCATATCCATGTTGCACTGTTTAATCGGCCAAAAGGCCTTATGCTCGATCTCAACAGGAAGATGACATGATTTACCGTACACAAGCCTAAAGGGAGACATCCCGATAGGAGTCTTGTATGCGGTTCTGTAAGCCCACAGTGCATCATTTAGACGTAAACTCCAATCCTTCCTCGTGGGATTCACGGTTCTCTCCAGGATAGATTTCACTTCTCTATTGGACACTTATGCTTGCCTGTTAGTCTGTGGATGATACGATGTAGCAATCTTGTGAGTGATGTTGTACTTCTTTAACAAGCCAAAGAAAAACTTGTTTCGAAAGTTCGATCCTCCATCACTGATTATGGCTCTTGGGGTTCCAAACCTTGAAAATATATTCCTTCACAAAATTTGTAACCACTTTAGAATCATTAGTATAGGTGGCCTTAGCTTCCACCCATTTCGAGACATAATTAACCACTAATAAGATATAAAACTTACCACCAGAGTTAACAAAAGGTACCATAAAATCAATTCCCTAAACATCAGATATTTCAATAAAGATTATGGGAGTTTGTGGTATTTGGTTTCGAACACCTAGATTGACTGTTCTCTGACATCTATCACAAGTAGTGCAGAATATATACGCATCTTTAAACAAAGTGGGCCAATAGAAACCACTCTCAAGTACCTTAAGTGCGGTTGTTTTAGACCCAAAGTGTCCTCCACAGGAATAAGAATGAAAAAAAGATAATCTTGACTGAAATTCAGATTCGGATACGCACCTTCGTATTACTTGGTCTGCACAATATTTCCACAAGTATGGATCATCCCATATGTATTGATAAGATAATCTTTTAAGTTTGTCTCTCTCAGCACGAGACAAGTTATTCGGGATTTTTTTAAAAACCAAATAATTGACAATATCATCATACCATGGCTCCGCAACATGTAGCGAGAACAGTTGCTCATATGGAAAACTTTCATGCAACGGGATAGTTTCTTCGTCTACAGTAAGACGACTCAAGTGATCTGCAACTGTGTTCTCAATGCCTTTCTTATATTTAATCTCTATGTCAAATTCTTGTATAAGAAATATCCATCAAATGATCCTTGGTTTCGCTTCCTTCTTTGTGAGTAGATACCAAAGTGTTTTATCGTCAGAAAACACAACAACTTTTGTACCAAGCAAATAAGAAAAAAATTTCTCCAAATGCGAATACGATTTCTAATAACTCCTTCTCGGTGTTCGTATAGTTTTGTTGAGCATCATTCAACGTTATGGAAGCATAATAAATGGCATGGGGTAACTTTCCAGTACGCTGCCCTAATACTGCACCGACCGTGTAGTCACTAGCATCACACATTAGCTCAAATGGCTTACTCCAATCAGGTGGTTTCATGAAAGGGGTTGTTATCAAAAGTTCTTTCAAACGATTGAATGCCACCAAACACTTCTCATCGAAGTTAAAAACCACATCCTTATGCAAAAGTTGGCACAATGGTCCTGCAACCTTGGAAAAATCCTTGATAAACCTGTGATAAAATCCTGCGTGACCAAGAAAAGAACGAACCTCCTTCACAATAGTGGGAGGTGTTAGAGCCCGAATAATATCAATTTTAGCTTTATCAACTTCCAAGCCTTTAGAAGATATAATATGGCCTAAAACAATGCCACGAGTTACCATAAAATGGCACTCCTCCCAATTTAGCACAAAATTAGTTTCAACACATCGTTTAAGAATAAGTGTAAGGTTATCTAAGCACAAGTCAAAGAAATCGCCATACACGCTGAAATCGTCCATAAAAACTTCGATAATGTTTTCAACATAATCTGAAAAGATACTTACCATGCACCTTTGGAAGGTAGCGGGCGCGTTACACAAATCAAAAGGAATCCTTCTGTATGCAAATGTTCCGAACGGACAAGTAAAAGTAGTTTTCTCTTGATCCTCAGGTGCTATAGAAATCTGATTGTAACCTGAGTAACCACCAAGAAAACAATATTGAGAGTGCCCAGACAGACGTTCCAACATTTGATCCATAAAAGGTAAAGGAAATGATCTTTTTTAGTGGTTGCATTAAGTTTTCTATAGTCTATACAAACCCTCAAACCGATTTGTATTCGAGTTGGGACAAGTTCATTTTTATCATTCTGCACCACTGTAATGCCTGACTTCTTTGGTACAACTTGTACTGGGCTCACCTACTTGCTATCAGAAATGGGGTAAATAACTCTCACATCTGACAACTTCAGAACTTCTTTCTTTACGACTTCCATCATTGGAGGATTCAGGCGACGTTGAGCTTCCCTTGTGGGTTTTGATTCATCCTCAAGCCGTATTTTGTGCATGCATGTCGATGGGCTTATTCCATTGATATCAGCAATTGTCCATCCTATGGTTGTTTTGTACTCCCTCAACAATCGAAGAAGTATTTTTTTCCTGCAATTCAGTTAGTTCCTTAGAAACTATTACTGGTAACTCCTCTTTATAACCTAAATACAAGTATTTCAGGTGATTCGGAAGAGGTTTCAGTTCTAGCTTTGGAGTCTGCAAGATAGACGGCACAAGTTTTTCATTAGATACTGGTAAATATATAAAGGAATCACTCTCGTGTGGTGATTTTTCTTGCAAAGAGTTAAGTGATCCAATAGTGTCCTTGATTACGTCACCACATTCCAAACCATTATCAATGGGTGTAGTCAACACGGTTTTAAGCGCATCCACCCCATCTATATTGAACATTTGTGGAGCCAAAGTATCAATCACATCGATGGAGAAGCAAGAGTGGACATCACTAGGATATCTCATCGTTTCGTAAATGTTGAAACGTATCACTTGTCCATCAAATTCCATACTCAACGAACCGTCATGCACATCAATCTTAGTTCTAGCTATGCTCATAAATGGTTGTCCGAGAAGTAAAGGTAGAGATGTGTCAGTTGATCCATATGTCATCTCAAACACACTGAAATCCGCTGGAAAAATTAGCTGGTTTACCTACACAAGCACATCCTCAATAATACCTCTAGGGTACTCATTAGAACGGTCATCCAACTCTAAAGTAATTCCAGTTTCTTTCAGAGGACCTAAATTAAGAGATTCATATATAGATGCATGCATAACATTTATTGATGCTCCTAAATCAAGCATATCCTTATTAAACTGAGCGTTACCAATGACAACAGGAATATCAAAACTACCGAGGTCTTTACATTTAACTGGGAGTTTCTTTTGCAAGATAGCTGAAGCATTTTTCCCCCACTTTCATTACCTCGTTACCGGTTAATTGTTGCTTATTAGTACATAAATATCCTTAAAAACTCTCCAATATTTAGGGACTTGTTTAATTGCATCTATCAATGGAATGTTCACATGAATCTTCCTGAAAATGTCTAAAATCTCCTTATATTGTTCCACCTTTTTAGAATTAGAAAACCTTCGAGGAAAAGGTAAAGGAGGAACATAAGTAGAAACATGAGGTTTAAAGTTTGTTTTAGGTACCTCTTCGGTTTAGGAAGAGTCGGTAGTCTCTGTCTCCAAAACCGGACCCTTAGGGTCTTTATTTTTATCAACATCTTCTGGTTGAACAGTTCGTGTACCACTTCTCAATGTCACATCGTTGACAGAATGTCTTGGGTTAAAAGGTTGAGAAGGGAGTTTCCCACTATTTTGTGTCTCCAAATGGTTCAACTCCACCCGAACCATGGCTAGCCGGCAACAAACCTTACCCGAGCATAGCACCAACACAAACTTCATCGCAGACATCATCATCATCCATCATCATGATCATCAGTATCATATCCATCGTCGACTACCATGAATAGAAGTAAAAATCTCCTACATTCCCTGTACTGTTGAGCTCCATACTCATCACCATCGTGAACATATTTGATCTTCAATGGCAGCAGCAATCATTCATTACCAACACAAACTACATTTTATCCTGACCATCACCGAGAACATCAACATCTCTGCTATTAATGGAAGCAACAACTCTCATTCTCGTCCTAAATGATCTTATTTATCAATCTAGTTAATCTTCACCATTGCTAATGACAGAGGCACGTTCTTCTCTCCCTGTTCATCATCTTCATCACCGAACATGACGACTTTTCTTTTTCTTTTGAACATGGAGAAGGAAATGGCAGCCCGAAGTAATATTACATCTGCCTTTAACATCATTTGAATTTCAACCTCCCCCTTTGTAAAGTACATGACTGTATTTAGGAGTTCCTTTGTAACATGGATGCCCCATAACAGAATGGATGCCCCTTAACGTATTATGGGATGTTAATAACAACATCCCTCTAAATGACCATTTTGCCCTTCATTTCCAAAGTTCTAGTTTTGCTCATAACTTTCTCATACGATGTCGGAATGACTCCATTCTTTCGCCATTGTCTTCATCTTTTCGTCCTATTCAAGATGATAAGTAGAAATATTGTACTTGAATGAGTTCCATTTGGTATTTTGCCCTTCTCCACTTGTAGCTAGCTTCTTTTATTGCATAATTAAGTTCCAATTCACTTCTTTTGGATGATTAAACTAATAAAACACAAATAAGAGAAAACAAGAGTAATATACAGTAATTTGCAAGAAAACCAACAAATACTGGCATGGAATTGACACCAAATATATGTGAAATATGCACTTATCATGGCATTACCGCCACATTTCACTAATGGAATGCTCAAAGAACATTTTCTTTTCCTTACGTTACCATTCCCAGTTCAAGCAGCTGCCGGCTAAACGTGATGGAGAAATGAAAAGAACAGATAAGATGAAACAGGAGGCGACTTGAAGCTACGGCCATGGTTTGCAATCAATTCTCTTTATTATGTTTATGGATTTTGATATAGTCATGTGTTGCTAGATTTGTGTAACTAGGGTTTATATTGAAACCATTTGGAGTTTTAGGCTATTTTGATTTGAATAATATTGAGCAAAGACTATTATGATTTGAGTTGATTAATTCCATGATCTTATTTATTGATTAATCGAAATATGGGTTGTTGCTTCACCGGTTTCGTATAACCTTTGTGCGTAATTGTTAGGATAACAAATATATTTGTCTACTTATTTGATATTTCATGCTTGGGTTAAATCCTTTGATGGGGTATGCTTAGAATAACCGGGTATTATTTGTGAACCTGTATTTAGTTTCGTATAACTTTCTCGCTAACGTAATTCGATGGTGCATGCTTGGGTTTAGTCTTTTGATATGCCATGTTTACGGTGTCCCAGTGATATTTGTGATTCTGATACTTGAATAGGTGATGTCAATAGAACGGGCAATAAATAAATATTCATGAATTATGTTTCATTTCACTAATTGAATAAAAATAGTGGTGGATACTATAAACCCTGGTTACCGACTTTCCCATTGGATTCATTTTGTTAATTTAGTTTTATTTTTTGTTATTATTCTTTCAAAAAATCCTTAAACATCATTGTCAGCTAATTTATTAGAGATATTGATTACTGGTATTTCCCTCGCTCCCTATGGGTTCGACCCGTACTTTCCTCTGTCTACTAGTTAGACACTGTGCGATTGCGGTTATTACATATAGGGTTTTCCCGAAATCCTATCACTCATAATCTTAGCTGACTTATAAGAAGCAACAAGATCTTAATGAGCTCCCAAAGTAAAGATACCTGAAAGCCACTCCCAGACTTGAGTCGCAAAAGTACGGCTCCACAAGATATGTTCCAAGGACTCTTCATCAGTTTTGTAAAGGTAACACTTGTTAGCAAGATTGACTTTAAATTTTCTCCTGAGTTTGTCTAACGTTGCACAAGGTTCCCTTGTTAGCTTTCAGTTCTGCGCGACTAAGTTTTGATGTATAAAATTCCTCCACAAAAGGCCATACACCTTCAAAACTGTATATCTTTTTCAAATGAGCTGCTTTGCAGAACGAACAATGAATTTACCATTCAGTTCCGGCATCCAAATTCTGCAATCCTCCTCTCAGTATGGCATTGGCATGTTGTTTAAGTCAACTCCAGCACGTAACAAATTCTGAGCGTGATATCCTTGCAGCTGCCATTCATTATTAGACAAGATATCACTAACCATGACTGAACTATCTAGTTCACTGTCACCTAGTGTTGATGGTGGTTTTTAGTTCAGGGCTAAAATTGTAAAACCCTGTATTTAATGCGCCGTCATTCTGCAAAGAGACTGAGACATTCAAAAAGTAATGAGTGTCTAGACCTCTTTACTTATATATGTATTGAACAATTCAATATATTTATGAAATTTATCCAGAATGGTGCATGACGCAACAATCCCAGATATTCTGTAAATTTTAACCTACTGCATTATTCACTAATGCATGACCTGCCTAGTATTTTCCTATGCTATGTTCCCAGCCGAACTCTCAATATTGGCATGACATGACGGTTAATGTTCACTCGCAGCGGAGTAGCATGAATCTCCCGAAGTGTCAGTATTGAGACCTGCATGAAAACATTCACGTAGGCTACATCACTCTCTGATAAAGAGATTTTCGTGTCAATGCGCTTTTTAATTGGAAGTTAGCACAATTGATGCGCTCAAATTTCCCAAAGGAAAACCTAGACTCTCCATGTCAGTCTTAAAGAGCAATCACGGCCACACGATTTGGCCAGACAATTCGTTAATCCTAGCCTACTCCCAGTGGAACTAGTAAATCACCATGATGACCACTGAAGGGCCCACTAGCATCCCAGCCGATCGGATCCCTTCAATTCACTCATGACACCCCTGATCGTTAGCCAAAGCCAGGGTGATCGCGCCGCGAAAGAAAAGCTTAAACGAGCTAGACCGACCATAGCGGTCTTAAAAATCATCACATCCGTCCAACTTAGCCAGCCAAGTTGGATTGCTTAGATCGTGTTTTGGACAATCAAAGGGGCATCAACATGATCGCCGACGACCCAAATCCATCCCTGGTCGATCGACTTGTTCATGGCGAGCCAAGAGCGCATCAAATCGTTTTCCCAAACTAGGGCAAACACACTATTCCTAAGTTGTGTTGCGGCAGCATACTACTGTCGCAAATCGATCACAACCATCCATATTCGCCAGCCAAATAGAATGGCTTAGATCCAATTACAGGCGGTCCAGAAGACGTCAGCATGCTCACCGGCAGCCTGCCTTTACACCTGGCCGATCAGCCTGTTTAAACCAATGACCAGTGCCTTGAATCGATCACCCAAAATAGGGTTAGCCGCACGGATTTTAAAACCCTAAATTGCATCAACGGCAGTATGCAATTTCCGCAAGTCATCTCGTCCATCCAACTTCACTAGACTAATCGGATGGTCTAGATTTATTTTAAGGAGGCCAACGGGGTAACCTGTGATCACTGGCCACCCCTCCTCCACAGGGAGCGGTAGACCAAGTGGTAGCTCACCCATAGGGTTCTCAAACGATCGCCCAAAGGTGGCCGGTCACGCTACTTTCTTAAGACGTTCAATTCACAACTAATTTGAAAGAGCTCTAAAATGTTTCCTGCACATCGATTATTTCCAGATGCTTGTTTAAAAGTGATGCTTTATATACATTGATTGTAAACGATGTTTTATAAATAATGATTCCACAAATAATTTTGTTATCTGACCTAAAAGCATTGTGTGCTGCTTTTAGCGGCGAGTATCATGACTTGACCCATTTAGTCGAGATATCAAACACGTCACAAACTGGGGGATGCTCACTGGGGTATTGGTCTGGCGGTTTACAGCGTGTGGCGTGCAACGCACCCATTACGAGAAAGTATCAGGAGGACGAACAGTTAACGAAGAGAGTAGTGGGTGAAAGGGTGACCAATCTTCCTTCATAATGGAAACGTGATGGTCACCACCTTTTTCACAACCCCACTTCTTCACTACTTAACTTCCTCCACTTCCGACGAGATCAGGGGTGCGCTCAATGACTTGTATAAATAGGTTTTCCAACATATTTTCAAACACAAGTATCCAGAAAACACCAAGAACTGATAGCTTACGTAATGCAAGCCAGTTCCACGTTCTGACACAAGTCATAAAACAACCACACCTTCGTAATTCAACATTCTGATCTCAAACACCTTCTTCGATTCCCTCTCTAAGATCAACCCTTCTTCTTCACTTTGTGACCAAATTGAATCTGGAACGGCCATTTCTTGGTTTATGCAAGAGTATTACAGATTGATCTCTCGAATCTAATAATACTGTTTTGCAGCACATTTGTTTAGGGTTTGAATTTGTTTCTCATCAACACACCCAAATTTACCAAACATCAGAGTCAGTTTTTACCCCAAAATAACTGGCGACCACAGTAAGTTATTAATCTCTCGGTTGCAATATCAATTTTCAATTTCATTTAAATTTTATCAAATTCAAGATGGTAGATCTTAGGTCTGGGTCAGTTACCAATCCTGATGCTACTGGCACTGATAACACTCCTGGCGCCAATATCCCTGTTGTTAATACCAATGTACCGCCTGCCAGCACAGTCAATGCATAGCATGGTGTTACATACTATATCACCAAAACCAATAGCGCCGGAAGCATCCCCTCTGGCGTGATGCCTCCTATTACCAGAGCCAGAGCCGCCGCTACTCCTAATATTTCTTTGAACATGACACCTCCGATCGTCACCAGAGCTACCATCATTTCTTCATCGAGACGAGAGACTGGAGGAGCCACAGGAAGCTAACACCCTATTACCATTGTTGATTTGATGGAAAGACAAGAAGTTCTTGCTAAGGCTCAGACGAACATGGATACAAATAAGAAAGAGGTACTCACTTTCCTCAAGACGCTAACAGAGCAACTACCACAAGAGCCACGTCAATTCATGGAGCTAATAAGGAGTACCTTCAACACTCCTGGCGCAAGCGCTTCAACATGGCGTGCCTTCATAGATGAAGAAGTTCATATTGCTCCTGAGCGCTCAAGGGAAAGGAATCAGCCGTCCAACTTCATCACACGTGAGGATCTAGAGCGCCTCCTCCAAAATCGAGGCAAGGAAAACCCGGTGAACATGCACCAGCGCCAACCTACGTATCCTCCTGATGTGCAAAGAGTTCCTCTCTAGAGAGGATACTCCTCTCCTCAGTTTTCCCTCTATGATGTACTGGTAACGCTTGTGAACACATCTCTTGTTTTCTGGAATCCTTGGGGGAACACGAATACAATCACGTCCTCCGCCTGAAAGAATTTTCAAAGTCGCTTACCGGAAGAGCGCATACTTGGTACAACAACATCGCACCAAACAGCATATCCAACTGGTGTGAGATGGTCACCACTTTCTACAAGAAATATTTCTTCTTGTCTGAGCAAATCACTTTCTCAGACTTAAGAATAATGTTTCAACGAAACAATGAGCATCCAAATGATTATGTCAAGAGATTCATAATTCAATCATTGGATTTTCACGACCCAAATGTGACCGAACAAAAGTTGGTAGAATCATGCATTAACGGTGTGGTTCCCATATATCGTGCTTTACTGGAAAACTTTCGTTTCCAGACGTTCTCTGAACTCCATGAAGCTGCTAAGCGGTCGGCTACAACCACATGATAGGTTTTTAAAACACCTTAATATTTATCTATTGTTTATGCTTTCTTTGCTAAGTTTTCTTGTAAATTATGTATCTTATGTTTGCTTTTGAGAGTTTTGGTACTTTGGAGTCATTTGGAACAAAAGAAAAATAAACAACGCAAAAGTCTTATCTCATGTGCAACTACTGTTGGAGGCGGATTATTTCTCATTATTTTTTTTTATTTCTTCATTTCTATCTAAAAAGCATGTCGGCTTTAGTGATGCAAATTCTGTCTGAAAAGCATGGCAGCTTTAGTGATGAAGAGACATTGAAGAGAAGAAGTGCATATGAGAAGTAAGAGGCAGATGCTGTTGGTGGAAGGATTCGAAGAAGAGCAAAAGCATCGATTCTCATGTGCAACTGCTTTTGGGAGTGAAGCGATTAGGGAAACCTGCTGAGTTATGTTTATTGGCTGTCAATGTTGGTGGCTTGAATCTGGTTGCCGGATGCCTACACTCTGGGGTTCTCATAGCTGGGGTGGATACATCCATTCTTCTTCCTATACAAAACCTAAATTTCAGAGAGAACAAAGCATTTGTTTCATTTCTCAACCTGAAACCGAGAGAAACAGTGAGAAAATACGGCTGGCTGTTCGCTGAGATTGAGAAAGAAATTCAGGGATAAACCAAAGTGATGGGGTGTGTGTTAGATATGGATTTCAAGAAGAACAAGAGAAATTTGTGTTGCTCCTGCTGCAGAAAATCAGTGAAGAAAGATAGGGTTGTTGTTTTGGTGAACCAGATGAAGAAATTGAGATATGATGGAACGATTTATAGTGATTCAGATGTAATATGAGAAGAAATCAAAGGGGTTTTGGTTGAATTGGGATTTACTTCAAGTTGTTGAGAAGAAAGGAGAAATTAGGCGTTTGAGAAGAATGGGCACGGTTCATATTTCAGTTTGAGTTCGAATTTGTGAAGAGATTCAAGAGGAAGTGGTGTTGTTTCTGTTAATAAATTAGCCATGGAAAAGAGAATTTAGGGTTCCCGAGACTGCAATTAGGGCATGATGTTGTTGTTGATGGTTTGTGATAGTTGATGGAGATATGGAAGAGATTATTTGGTGAATGAATCAGGTGGAAACTGAGTCGAATTCGATGATAAAAAAAATGTTTGAGATATTGAATCTCTGTGCTTGAAATAATAAGAGTTGAACTGGTGGTTTAATGGGTTTGTGAAATTGTTCATAAGGACAGAGATGATGGCTGAACAGATACATGGAGGATGATAGACCTGCAGTTCAAGTTGGTGTTGCGACTGAGAGCATGAGGCTGATTGATTCAGATATGTAGCCTGATGTGCAGGTAATGCAGTTGCATTTACAATCAATGGAAACTGGAAGAGATGCAGGAAATGGTTCTGGTGATGAAGGTGGAGTTTATGAATCTCAAGTTGTCGTTATGAATGGAGAAGATAATTGATTGCAGGTGGTGGTTGTGTTGTTATACAGGGTGCAGGTTGAGATGACAGTTGATAGTGGTACTGTGCTTTGAGATGAAATGCAGAAAGGCTTGGATGTGTGTTGGTTTGTGTTTGAATGGAGTTGCGAGTAAATGAGCACGGCAGGTGAGTCAAGCTACAAAATAAGCTTAGATGAATGCTTAGGAGCTGGAACTAGACAGAGAACTGAAATAGTTGCTAAAGATGGTACTTGTGTGGATGAATGAGATGATGATGAAGATGCAGGAGCAATTGCAGGTGATGGGTGCATATAACTGATTGGTTGCAGCTACAGATGGTATTGATGCAGTTGAGCAGAGAGCTTGGGTTGAGCTGCTAAACAAGAACAGCTGCAATTTGAAATGGTTGTTGTGGCTGAATTCGACAGGATGATGCAGTCATGAAGAGGGAGATTTACGGGATATTCTTGCGATCAAGGTATCTTAGGGTCTTTGATAGTGAGAGATTAAATATCAATTCTAGTTATTAAGACAAGAACATGTTAGTGAATGAAAATAATATCCTTAACCAATATCTTTATATCTTGATTTGCGTGTTTGTTTTACTTTATTTGTTTTTAGTATAACTTAGTTTATAAAAATCAAAAAACCCCCTTGTTACCTTTGTTTATATAAGAAATCGAAACAAACGACAACCTAGACCTCTCTGTGGGAACGATCCTTTCTTTCCATTGCTTCATAATATATTTTGAGTAGTAAGAAAGTGTACTTTATTTTTGACGCCTACGACATCAAACAAATTTTGACGCCGTTGCCGGGGAGGCAGCGGTTGTCACTTTTCTTTGGTTTCTTATTTTTTGTTTTTAGTTTTGTTTCTTATTTTTGTTTTGGTTTTTCTTATTTTCTGGTCCTTAACATAGTTTTGAGAACTCTTGTTTCAGGTACCAATTTCTATGGACGGAGCATATTGGAACAATGGATATGGTTTTCAACCTCCTCAACACTATGAAAATTGCCCACCATCTATGGGATACAATCAAAAGCAATTTATTGGCTCTGATGCATATCCTAGATAACCTTACAGTGATTTCATACATACCAACAACAACCTTGTAGTGGGTATGTAAGTTAAGCACCACGGTGGGATAGTTCTACTTCTAATTGTCTTCATTCTAGTTGTATGCAGATTATAAATGGATTACAAGACATGCAACAAAGACTAGACCAACTTGACCGCGATAGAGAGAACGTGGCACAAACCAATTTCTGCAACACTTTTACTTACACAAATCCAGATCATAGTTATGATCATTCACCCATTCAAAGAGAAGAGTCATGGGAAAGAGAACCTATTGTAGCCAATGGTGGTAAGCGTGTGAATGTCAGGAAACTTGCACAGAAATTATACAAGTTGGAATATGATGGAGCCTCGGAAGAGTTTGTCGATGAAATTAGTAGGATAATTCGTATGGAACTTAAACGACGTCGTGATAAAGGTTGGGAAACTGACGACGATTCTTATTATGGTGAGTCTGAAAATGAAGACGAAGATGATTGTGTTGAAAAGGACCAACCTTTGGAGATATTTGATGACATTAGTGTAGTTGACTCAACTCTTGATCTTTATAATGATCAAACACCTATTCAAAAGGTACATGAGTATGATGAAACTAGTGTTTTACAGAACTTTGCAACAAGGTTTGAGTCTAATGAAAATGAGGGTGTTGAGAATGAAACCGGTATGACCAATATTGTGGAAGACCCAATTGAGCTTGCAAATGATGGTAACGATGATGTTAATGCCGAGATTTTGGTTAAGGCAAAGACGGACGAAGAATACTTGCAAGTTTTGATAGAGGACCACGATGTGCAAGAGGTAAGTAATTCGCTTGAATTTTCTAAGGATGAAGAGGATACCGTAATACAAAAGTTGCAAGGTTTGTCTAACCCTTTGCTTATTATTTCTTCTCCTTTACCTCTTATTGGTTTGAATGTATGTGCTTCGAGAATATTGTTGAATGACTTTTTTTCTCGATTTCCGCCATTAGAGATACTTGATTCTCAAACTATGCAGATTTTTGAACAAGAAACCGTGGAAGTACCCGACTTCTATATTCTTTATACACTTCCAAGTGTGGACAAGTATAAGTGTGGGGGAAACTTCTATCGGTTAATAGCTTCATTTCTGCTTTTATCATACTAATATTTGTGTGAAGCTAGTATTTCCAAAAAAAGTTACATGGAAGGATCCCCAACTTTTCAGATTGTTGGTATATGGGGAGTGAATCTTGCAAGGAGATAGTCGGGCTGACGGCTTTAAACCAAGCGCTAAGTGGGAGGCAACCCACCAGTTTTGTATCTTTATCTTTTTATTTTTATTTTTAAGCATTTTATCTTTGTTTTTGCATATCATTTGCGGAATTTCCCACCTTGAACTTTACTTTGAATGACTAAATTTTACATTGAGGACAATGTAAAGTTTAAGTGTGGGGGAGCATTTATATGTTTAGTTTGGTTGATGCCTTTAGTGAAAAAATAAATAAATAGAAAAAGAAAAAAAATTGCTTTATAAACTCCGAAATCTAGAAACTTGTGCCTTTAGGATGACACTATCAATATAAGTGGATGGAACCATCTTGGTTACAGGAGTTGAAGAACCTATTAACTAAAAGGGTGAACAGAGCTCATGTGTTAGAAATAAATAATAGTTGTTACCATATCCCGGAATGTCAACATATCACTTTCTGTTTTTTATTTTTGCAATATTTTTTTGTTTCTCTAAGTGATTTGGTGGGTCACTAACATCGAATTGTTATTACTGCTAGGATGAAATAGAGTGATTGAGTTACTTAAAAGAAAAAAAAAAACAGACCAATTAGACCAACCGGTGTATATACAAAAAAATGACACTTGGATAGCAATATGTGTGTGTTCTCCCTGTCTCCGTCGCCTAAGCAAGCGTGGAATGCAGGATCCACGGGAATTACCATGTAATCTGCTGACGAGAAGCATGCGCTTGGATCCAAAAGATCTAATCGTGTTGTCAATCCGAAAAAATAAAAAAAAATGAATGAAAAAAGAAAAAGAAAAGAAAAGAAAAGAAAAAATTATTATTATTATTGTTCAATTAATAAAATCGATCACTGGTTCCCTTGTATATGCCAGCTGAATTGATCTAGAATTAAGATTATCGACTGCTGGTTCCCTTGTATATGCCAGTTATGTTGATATTAGAATTCAGACCAGTATCTCAATCCAATAGGATTCATAGGTTCATCTTGGCAGTGACCTTCAAACAGATATGGGAAACACCGTTCACTTAGTCAACATTCACAAACATCTATCTTCATATATCCATCTTCTTAATCTTTTCATATGTGATTGTGGTTAGTCAGATTCCGAGTATTGTGGTATGTTCAACTTTCTGAGTAGAGCTTAATTTACATACATATTAACTTTGATTCGCATCAGGGTACCTCCTCCAATAGCCATTTTGGATTCGTTCATAGATTTGTCACAGGTAGATGGAGTTGGAAATATAGGTTTTATAGGCAGACCTCTTGTAAACCTTTACGAGACTATAATTCGTCCAATAGGGACACTTAGGGGTTCAAAGGGATGTTATTCATGCTAAGAGTAATTGTATCCTCGGCGACATGGATTTGTTTGTATGTTTTAGAATTATTTTGTTTTATTTGCTCGAGGACTAGCAAAGTCTAAGTATGGGGGAATTTGATATGTATTTGAAACACCTTAATATTTATCTATTGTTTAAGCTTTCTGTGCTAAGTTTTCTTGTAAGTTATGTATCTTATGTTTGTTTTTGAGAGTTTAGGTACTTTGGAGTCATTTGGAACAAAAGAAGAAGAAACAACGCAAAAGTCTTATCTCATGCGCAACTACTGTTGGAGGCGGATTATTTCTCATTATTTTATTTTATTTTATTTATTCATCTCTATCTGAAAAGCATGTCGGCTTTAGTGATGCAAATTCTGTCTGAAAAGCATGGCAGCTTTAGTGATGAAGAGACATTGAAGAGAAGAAGTGGATCTGAGAAGTAAGAGGCGGCTGCTGTTGGTGGAAGGATTCGAAGAAGATCAAAAGCGTCGATTCTCACGTGCAACTGCTTTTGGGAGCGAAGCGATTAGGGAAACCTACTGAGTTATGTTTATTGGCTGTCAATGTTGGTGGCTTGAATCTGATTGCCGGATGCCTACACTCTGGGGTTCTCATAGATGGGGTGGATACATCCATTCTTCTTCCTACACAAAACCTATATTTCAGAGAGAACAAATCATTTATTTCATTTCTCTACCTGAAACCGAGAGAAACAGTAAGAAAATACGGCTGGGTGTTCACTGAGATTGAGAAAGGAATTCAGGAATAAACCAAGGTGATGGGGTGTGTGTTAGCTTTGGATTTCAAGAAGAACAAGAGCAATTTGTGTTGCTTCTGCTGCAGAAAATCAGTGAAGAAAGCTAGGGTTGCTGTTTCGGTGAACCAGATGAAGAAATTGAGATATGATGGAACGATTTATAGTGATTTATGTAATATGAGAAGAAATCAAAGGGGTTTTGGTTGAATTGGGATTTACTTCAAGTTGTTGATAAGAAAGGAGAAATTAGGCGTTTGAGAAGAATGGGCTCGGTTCATATTTCAGTTTGGGTTCGAATTGGTGAAGAGATTCAAGAGAAAGTGGTGTTGTTTCTGTTAATAAATTAGCCATGGAAAAGAGAATTTAGGGTTCCCGAGACTGCAACTAGGGCATGATGTTGTTGTTGATGGTTTGTGATAGTTGATGGAGATATGGAAGAGATTATTGGGTGAATGAATCAGGTGGAAACTGAGTCGAATTCGATGATAACAAAATGTTTGAGATATTGAATCTCTGTGCTTGAAATAATAAGTGTTGAACTGGTGGTTTAATGGGTTTGTGAAATTGTTGATGATGACAGAGATGATGGCTGAACAGATACAGGGAGGATGATAGACCTGCAGTTCAAGTTGGTGTTTCGACTGAGAGTGTGAGGCTGATTGATTCAGATATGTAGCCTGATGTGCAGGTGATGCAGTTGCATTTACAAGCAATGGAAATTGGAAGAGATGCAGGAAATGGTTCTGGTGATGAAGGTGGAGTTTATGAATCTCAAGTTGTTGTTATTTATGGAGAAGATAATTGTCTGCAGGTGGTGGTTGTGCTGTTATACAGGGTGCAGGTTGAGATGGCAGTTGATAGTGGTACTGTGCTTTGAGATGAAATGCAGAAAGGCTTGGATGTGTGTTGGTTTGTGTTTGAATGGAGTTGCGAGTAAATGAGCGCGGCAGGTGAGTCAAGCTACAAAATAAGCTTAGATGAATTCTTAGGAGCTGGAACTAGACAGAGAACTGAAATAGTTGCTAAAGATGATACTTGTGTGGATGAATGAGATGATGATGAAGATGCAGGAGCAATTGCAGGTGATGGGTGCATATAACTGATTGGTTGCAGCTACAGATGGTATTGATGCAGTTGAGCAGAGAGCTTGGGTTGAGCTGCTAAACAAGAACAGCTGCAATTTGAAATGGTTGTTGTGGCTGAATTCGACAGGATGATGCAGTCATGAAGAGGGAGATTTACGGGATATTCTTGCGATCAAGGTATCTTAGGGTCTTTGATAGTGAGAGATTAAATATCAATTCTAGTTATTAAGACAAGAACATGTTAGTGAATGAAAATGATATCCTTAACCAATATCTTTATATCTTGATTTGCGTGTTTGTCTTACTTTATTTGTTTTTAGTATAACTTAGTTTATAAAAATCAGAAAACCCCCTTGTTACCTTTGTTTATATAAGAAATCGAAACAAACGACAACCTAGACCTCTCTGTGGGAACGATTATTTCTTGCCCTTGCTTCATAATATATTTTGAGTAGTAAGAAAGTGTAATTTATTTTTGACGCCTACGACAACGATCACCACACCAGCGTTGTTAGTGAGAACCAGACCGTCCAGGGATGAAGATGCATGCGAAACCCGAGGAAACATGCGCCTCATAAACAAGCAATATAACACCGGTCCTTCTGTAAGCGTAGTAGGTGAAGGAGGGAAGAGGAAAGATCTGGTAGCGGAACAACAACCCAAACGTGCAGCACCAGCGCAAACATCTCCATCCCGGAAAGCCGTTGCGAAGGCCCCTGTGCAACAACACGAAACTGGAGATACCGCTACAGACTTCCCATTTCCAATGGATGAATTTATTGAACTCCTGGAAGCATGGATTCAAGATGACGCCATCAAGCTACCTCCTCTCAGGCGTCCACCAACCGACAAAGAAATGGCAAATCCCAAATATTATCATTACCATAGGTTCGTCAATCACCCAATCAGTTGCTGCAACAAGTTAAAGCGCATTTTCAAAGAAAAGGTGGATGCAAGAGAACTCCAATTAGGAAATGAAGGTGTTCACAGAGATCCCCTTCATGTCAGGAGCTACATGATTTCTGGGGACTCCGTCCACAAAATCGTACAGACTATGATGGAGCATTTATGTGAAATTATGTATTTCTTAAAGGTGCAACGTCAAGACATATTTGCATCCCTCAAATCGTATTGTATCAGGCAAGCGTCTGTTTCCAGTCAAGGAAGCCGCATCCAAGCCCTTCAATTTTAAACAAGACAAGTACTAGGTTAGTTAACTAGCATTTCTTGTTAAGGCATTCGATTAGACTTGAATAACAGAAACCTCCACTTTGATAAGGCTAACTAAAAAAAACTTAGATTCTCTTATCCGGAATCGAATTGGACTAAGCAATCCATCCCATTGACTTTTTCTTTCGTTAAGCCATAAATAATTCATACAAACCAAATAAATCAACTTACATAATTGTTCACCTCAACCGGGAGCAATTGAAATAACATAGACATTATAGCTCCGCAATTGCACTGAAATTTTGTAAGCCTAAACAATTGATACCACACAATAAAGCAAAATAACAAAGGTTTTTCTTAACCGGAACCAATTGAATCACACACACATCCATACACACATAATGGACTAAAACATCAATTTTACCGAAATTTTGTTAAGCAAAAGCAAAATATATATGAAATAAAATCAGGATTTTCTTAAGCAGGAAAACAATTAACTAACAACATTGTCACCTCAAATTTCGCATTCACTTCTCCAATATGTTTGCATCTTCTTCCAAGGAGAATTGTTATCGAAATATCATTATGTTGTCATCCTTATGCAAAACAAAAGAATAACAACAACCAACCTTTACCAGAGAAAGGTTGAAAACCAGTTTTTAACTATTGCAAGCAAAAGTTGAAAAACCGGAAGCACAAGGTACTAATTTACCTTTAAAATCCATATGGATTTCCTTAGATTCTCGAAAGTTTATCTATCTAAGGGTTTAGTCAGAATATCAGCCAGCTGACGCTCGGATGGAACATACTCTAATTTGATAACACCATTCTCATATAACTCTCTAATAAAGTGATATCTGATATCTATGTGTTTAGTACGAGAATGTTCAACTGGGTTTTCAGTCAATCGAATAGCACTTGAGTTATCACATAGTATGTTCATGGTTGAAATATTTATTACATAGTCAATGAGCATTTGTTTCATCCACAATAGTTGGGTACAACATGTACCAGCAGCAATATATTCTGCTTCACAGGTTGAAAAAGACTGTGAATTCTGTTTCTTCCTATGCCAAGCTACAAGATTTTGACCAACATAGAGACAACCACTAGAGGTGCTTTTACGATCATCTACACATCCTTCCCAATCAGCGTCTGAATAGGCAACAAGACTGTTGTTTGTATCCATAGAGTATGAAAGACTATAATCTACTGTACCATTAACATATCTAATGATCTGTTTTATAGCTTTGTAATGTGATTCTCTAGGATCTGCTTGAAATCTAGCACAACATCCCACGCTAAAAGAAATGTATGGTCTTATTGCAGTTAGATATAGCAAGCTCCATATCATAGATCTGTAAAGTTTCTGATCAACTGATTTTTTTCCTGGATTTGATTGAAGTTTTCCAGTAGTTGGCATTGGAGTTGCCATAGGTTGTGCATCTCTTAGTTCGAATTTTTCAACTAAATTCCTTGCATATTTTTCTTGAGAAAGAAGAATACTGTCCTTTTTTGCTGTATTTGCAAACCAAGAAAATATGATAATTCTCCAACATTACTCATTTCGAATTCTCCACTCATAAGGTTCGGAAATTCATCTGCTAGAGTCTTTGAGGTGGATCCATAGATGATGTCATCCACATATATTTGTGCTACAAGTACATTTTTTCCACTCCACTTGGTGAAAAGTGTCTTATCAGCACCACCTCTAGAGAATCCCTTTTGGAGTAAGAATGAAGTCAGTTTATCATACCAAGCTCTTGGAGCTTGTTTTAGACCATACAAGGCCTTCTTAAGTTTAAAGACATAATCTAAGAATAATGGATCTTTAAATCCGTTAGGTTGAGCAACAAAAACTTCTTCTTTTAAATCCCCATTTAGAAATGCAGATTTAATATCCATTTGAAAAAGTTTTATCTTAAGATAACAAGCATAGGAAAGTAATAGTATTATTGATTCTAAACGAGCAACATGAGCAAAAGTTTCATCAAAATCAATACCTTCTATTTGAGAATATCCTTGAGCAACGAGCCTAGCTTTATTTCTGACAATCATCCCAAATTCGTATGATTTGTTCTTGTAGATCCACTTTGTTCCAACGATGTTTACTCCCGGTGGCTTAGGAACAAGTTCCCATACTTATTGTCTTTTAAACTAATTGAGTTCCTCGTGCATTGGTTTTACCCAAGCAGGTTCACTGAGTGCTTCCTCAATATTTTTCGGCTCTATTGAAGAAAGAAAACATGAACACTGACCAACATTATGAAGTTCTCTTTGAGTCATAACTCTAGCACTGGCATCTCCAATAATGTCTCCAGACGAGTATCTTTGATGTACCCATTTAACAGGTTTTTGGACAATATTTTCGGTATCATTGGATTGTTCAACAATACTTTCATTATCATATTTATCATCGGTGTCACTAATTAAAGGAACAACAAATGGTTCGACTTCAGTCTGTTTTTCTTTAATAACAATTTCTGAGGGAGGAATCTCTGCTACAGTGTGATTGTCTTGGAAAAAATCGCTAATGTCATCAATGACTACATTAATTGATTCCATCATGAATTTGGTTCTAAGATTGTATACCTTGAAGGCATGACTCTTAGAAGCATACCCAAGATAAATTCCTTCATCACTTTTGAAGTCAAATTTTCCTTTATGTTCTCTGTCTTTGAGAATATAGCATTTGCTTCCGAAAATCCTTAAATAGCTTAGATTGGGTTTTCTTCCATGCCATAATTCATATGGGGTATTTAGAGTTTTTGATCTTAGATAGACTCTGTTTATAAGATAACATGATGTAAATACAGCTTCCCCCAGAAGGTTAATGGTAGGTTTTTATTATGAAGCATTACTCTTTCCATTTCTTGAATATTTCTATTCTTTCTCTCAGCTACTCCATTTTCCTGAGGTGTAATAGGAGAAGAGAATTGATGACTTATTCCAAGACTATTACAGTATTCATATACTTTCGTATCCTTGAATTTTGTACCACGATCGCTTCTTATCTTCTTAAGCTTGCGACCTTGTTCATTTTGAATTATATTCACAATGATTTTGAACTCCTCAAGAGTGTCATTTTTGTGCTTCAGAAAAGCAACCCGTGTGAACCTAGTATAATCATCTACCATCACTAAAGCATACTTATTCCCTCCAACAGATGCTTGTTGGGTTGGACTGAATAGATCCATATGTATAAGATCGAGAGGATCACGAGTGGTTATATCTCGAGAAAGTTTGTGTGGAATTTTTCCTTGCTTACCCTTTTGGCATGCACCACAAACACCTTCTACTTTAGTGTTAATTTTTGGAACGCCTTTGACAAGTTCACGGTTAATGAGCTTACCAAGCATTCGGTAGCTGATGTGACCAAAGCGTTCATGCCACAAATGAGTTGACTCAACCTTAGTCAAGTTACAGTATAAATTGGATTGTATATCAAGGAGATAACAATTATTCATACTTCTTCGTCCTCGAAAAATTACTTTTCCGGACTTATCCTCAATATCACATCCTCTCATATTGAAGATAACTTTGTGACCTTTATCACAAATTTGACTGACATACAGAAGATTAGCTTTCATTCCTTTAACATAAACAACATCATGGATTTCGGGAATACCTGGAAGTTTGATAGTAACCTTTTTGCTAATAAGACAGCTGCTTCCATCTCCAAAGGTCACAGATCCTCCTTTGTAGTCTTCAGTTTTTATTAACCAAGAAAGAGCACCTGTCATATGTCTACTACATCCACTATCTAGAAACCATTGAAATATGAGGTTGTTTTAAGTGCAAAGCTCCAAGAAATTGTTCACCATATTTACGATGGTTTATTAAGTTTCTAAAAAGTTTCTTAACACGGTTAATCAGACATTTTGTAAAACAAATCTTCTGAATTAAACAATTCCATCCTTTTTGACAACGGTTACTGATCTGAATCTTTTTAGACTCTTTAAGATGTCTGGATGAAATAATTGAGCATTCTTGAGAATCTCTTGATTTAGACTCTTCAGAGTTTTTTACCAGTTTTCTATCAATCGTGATATTACCGATCTCATCAGTATATGACTGGTTCTGATCAATCCTTTTATCTAACATTTTAACAAGAACAGAGGGATATTCTTCAGAGTCCTTTTTCAGACCATCTAAAATCTTTAAAACGTTAATCGAATCGTTCATCTGATTCAATTTCTTATAGGTTGGATCGCACCAAACACAAATTGTTAGATCTTCTCGTGTTTGCCTGCTCTGATACCAATTGAAAAGGCGAGGGTACCCAAATATACCTCAAGCTAAAACTTTTCCTACCTATAAGTCCTTTATCCGAAAGTGATTGTCTATGGACTGAGTCGTGTGATCGTCTATGGATACGAGATCGAGACAATACAACAACGAAGTATGTTTACTTGATAAAAAGGTTTGGACTTAATCAAACACAATAGGATTGCTTATCAAGTAAATAGGAATTAACGTTTGTGTAATTTACTTTAATTGTAATAAAACAATTATAATGTGGAAATATAAAGTAAATGACACAACAAGATTTTGTTAACGAGGAAACAACAAATACAAAAAAACCCCGGGACCTTGTCCAGAATTGAATACTCTCGGGATTAAGCCGCTACACAAAATTACACCAACTTCGTATAGTTGAGACCAAGCAACTAAACCTATAGTTCACCTAGTTCCGTTTGTATTCCCACGCCTCCGACCTATGAATAAGTCACGTACTTGGAACAATTCCTTTGGTTCGTATTCCAAATATTAAACGAACAACAAATCTGTTCGGTATCAACTCTATTCAACCAAGTGATATGAGTCGGACAAAGGCTCTTCCATTTATCTTAACATAAACTCATTCGTCAGGTCCTTAGATCTATCTTATGTTCAATTACCGAAGTAATCGTTTAAGATTAAGCCAACAACACTCTTAATCCAAAGAATTGTGTTGATGCCGATCTACTCAATTAATAAATCCAATCTACCACAAGGATAAACCGATTATTAATTGGATTCTCTTTTACCGAAACAAGTATTGTGCACATCAAAGATTATAAAACCCAAGTCAGATCTTCAATATCTTCTTTGTCTTCAAATCTTCTTAAATCTTCAATAAAAACCTGCACACAATCACTTGAATCTCTTGTGATCAATCACGCACGGAACGGAGTTTGTTAACAATGAATTATCACAAGATTGTCTTTAGAACTCACAACAGTCTAAAGATCCCTGTCGAAACTCTGAACTAGTTTGAGTGAATCTTATATCAGAAGAGAATATTCTCAAGAATAAACAAACTAGGTGCAATCAGATTTCAATCACCGTTAGTCAATCAAATCAATCGAGAACAAAAGATAAACCGCAATTATCTAGTTTCCCACCAATGGTACACGCTAGAGCTTCTCAATCCCAAAGAAGACTTTAAACTGAGCGGCCGTAAGAGATTTCTCCTTGGAAAATCTCTAACTAGTAAATGCACATTACTAATTCTTATTTTCCTAAAATAAAATTAAGACATGAATTAAAATATTCTTAACTTATTTATGTTTTGATCCTGGGATTTTCTTCCTTTAGTTATTAAGGAATAACTTTGAACAATTAAAGATAAGCATTACTTCATGTGTTCAAAGTGTGTCGACATCTTTACTTTGTAAGTTATCTTTCATACTTACAACCTTGAAACCGATTCGCCACACTTCCAAACAAGTTTAGAATTGGTTCATTTGACTTTCAAGAACTATGTGATATATCAAGAACACTCAATCACAAATCATGGGTTTAACGGTTCTACCAAAACAAGTTTCGGTTCTACCTCCATGTGAGTATTGTGCATAGTCACATTAGCTTTCCAAAATTCGGTTGACTAGGTACTAGGATCGGTTCCCCACATATATATGATATCTAACTTATATGTGTTGCACATGTCCATAGGATCGGTTCCCCTTTCTGCTACAAACTTGTTGCACCTCATACAAGGATCGATTCTCCTTTGTGATGTGTTTCACATCTTACTAGGATCGGTTCCCCTTTACCCAGATTCGGTCATACACAAATCACAAACTCGATCATACCATCTCAGGTGATTACTTAAGATCGGTTTCACTAATAAAAGTCATACCAATACATAAGTCAGGCCTTTGTAAATAGTCTTACCAAGAACACAAACAAGTCATGAGCGATTATACTAAATCACACATATTGGTTGTTCACAAGATATGAAATGAATAGCAGTACCAATAACGCCTGGCGATTTCCTTTTCGATTCATAAACAAGTTTATGAACTTACTTCCTTAAAATACATGTAAAACATTGCTTCCTAGGATGAAATACTCACCTCATACCCATACATAATCACAATAGCATTTAAACGATTATGTCGATGTCTTATCTAAAAAGTTTAATGGTTATGAAATAAACCTCGTATTGTGTTCCTTAATACTATGTCTATCTAGAGTGTTCATGCTTCGCAGTTTTGTTTTCAATATGCACGACTTGAAAGATATGTTAGGGAATGAAACAGTTCAATTCAAATATCACTAACCTCAAGTGGAAGGATGATGTTGTCGTTGTAGCTTCTTACTTCTTCACTTCTTCAATTCTTCGCAATACTTGTAATGTCTCACATCCTAATACTTTCAATCTAACCTATACGAAGTTGACTCTAATACATAATCAAGCGACTCTTAAAATGAGTTTTGATTCACTAATATATGACAACCAAACTTGACATACCAACACTTGGTGGGTTCAGCCGAGCTATGCTCTAACAAAAACGCATCACCACTTATATGTCTCACATTCCCTTCGGCTGCACGACTCGATGGAACGGAAAGATTCTATTGTAACCCTACTGGAGAGCGCCACAACTAGAGTCTCAAGATAACACGAATAAAAGAATCATCATTTAAATAAAGCCTAGGCTCAACCACCAATGAGTATAAGAAGAAAACGTCTACAAACTATGAAGAAGTGCTCATCTACGAAAAAAAAGTAACAAAGGGGAAATCTAGTCATTAGCGAGATAAACAACGCATTTACCAGAGCCGTCACTAGAAGCTTCTTCAACACCTTCGTCACAAGCCGCTACCACGTTATCTCCGGAAGCGGCCTCGACATCCCTTTTGGACGCTGCTTCAGCATCTCTTTCGCGAACTGCCACCATATCCTCTCCAGGAACCGCCACCACATCCTCTCCAGGAACCGCCACCACATCCTCTCCGGAAGATGCCACGATTTCCCTTTCAGAAGCTGCACCCACATCCCTTTCAGGAATTGCTTCAATATTCTCCCAGGAAGTCGCTTCAGTACCCTCCTGGGAAATTGTGCTAACAACCTTTGGATGTTCGGGTTCGTCCACATCAGATTCGAGGATTATGTTGCCGTTTTGGATCGAGTAATCATGCTTATTTTTGCTGGGAGGCCGCTTATGCTAGATCCATCGGCTCTCTAGCCGAGCTTCAAACCTTTCATCTCTCACACCCATCGGCCAAGACGCTTCGTCGTGCCTCCATTTGTTCTCCATGGTGACTGAAGCCAAAAAGGCTTGAGCACGCTCTCGGACGATGTGTAAGTGCACAAGAGGCATACCTTGTATAGCACAACCAGCCTCGCGAAATGGAGGATCTATTTTTGCCATCACCTCCTCGAATACACTGGCCCTGGGCTTGTAGACTTCAAAGCTTTTATCTGGGGAAGCAGAAGAATAATCATCACTAGCAGTTCCCATGATATACTGCAAGGGGAAATTATGATCATATCAACGACTGCCGTACAATAAAAAAAGGATCATCAATCAAAAATCAAATCACGTGAGAAATATGGAGCAATACCTGGAACAAAGAAGAATGCAACTCTGTGATGATCGGCTCGAACGCTTCCTTTATATTCTGCAAATCAGAAAGGTCTATGGAGGAAAAGGAATCTCTACCTTCCTTGTATAAAGCCTTCAGATGCGGGATAACGATCAAATAGATACTTATCTACCTGAAGACAACTGACGTATACTAAAAGAAAACATATTCTGCTCAAGGGGCGAGCTAGCCTCTATCCTGGTAATGTACGCTGAACTTTTCTCGTGAATTTCCTTGATTGTCACCATCTAGTACCTACCCCATAATAATTTCACTGTTATGTGCTAAGCAGGGGACTTAATGTTGATGGTGGTTTTCAGTTCAGGGATAAAATTGTAAAACCCTGTATTTAATGCGCCGTCATTCTGCAAAGATACTGAGCCATTCAAAAAGTAATGAGTGTCTAGACCTCTTTACTTATATATGTATTGAACAATTCAATATATTTATGAAATTTATCCAGAATGGTGCATGACTCAACAATCCCAGATATTCTGTAAATTTTAACCTACTGCATTATTCACTAATGCATGACCTGCCTAGTATTTTCCTATTCTATGTTCCCAGCCGAACTCTCAATATTGGCATGACATGACGGTTAATGTTCACTAGCTGTGGAGTAGCATGAATCTTCCGAAGTCTCAGTATTGAGACCTGCATGAAAACACTCACGTAGGCTACATCACTCTCTGATAAAGAGGTTTTCGTGTCAATGCGATTTTTAATTAAAAGTTAACACAATTGAAGCGCTTAAATTCCCCGAAGGAAAATCTAGACTATCCATGTCAGTCTTAAAGAGCAATCACGGCCACACGATTTGGCCAGACAATTCGACAATCCTAGCCTACTCCTGGTGGAACTAGGAAATCACCATGATGACCATCGGCGAGCCCACTAGCATCCCAGCTGATCGGATCCCTTCAGTTTTCTCATGACACCCATAATCGTTAGCCAAAACCAGGGTGATCGCTCCGTGAAAGAAAAGCTCAAACGAGCTAGACCAACCATAGCGGTCTTAAAAATCATCACATACGTACAACTTAGCCATCCAAGTTGGACGGCTTAGATCGTGTTTTGGACAATCAAAGGGGCATCAACGTGATCGCCGGAGAACCAACTCCATCCCTGGTCGATCGACTTGCTCATGGCGAGCAAAGAGCGCATCAAATCGTTTGCCCAAACTAGGGCGAACGTGCTATTCCTAAGTTGTGTTGCGGCATCATACTATTGTCTCAAATCGATCATAACCATCCATCTTCGCCAGCCAAATTGAATGGCTTAGATCCAATTACAGGCGGCCCAGAAGACGGCAGCATGCTCACCGGCACCTGACCGATCAGCCTGTTCAAACCAATGACCAGTGCCTTGAATCGATCGCCCAAAATAGGGTTAGCCGCACGGATTCTAAAACCCTAAATTGCATCAACGGTAGTATGAATCTGGAACGACATTCTTTTCTTTTTTGCTCTCTCCTAATTTTTCTCTGGCGATTTTAGGGTTTAACTTTTTTTCAATTTTTTTTCCGCGCTTTCATCTTGGATCATCTTTTGGGTGATTCGAGATGGGAGATAATTCTCAACCTTCTCAGGTGAGAACTCTCACGTATGTTGATCAAGTTAAGGGTAAACAACAGCTTCCAACTACCTTTGTTGATTTAAGTTCTCTACCTACGCCAACTGTGAAGGAAGGAAAACCCGTTGTGGTTCTTCCTGAGTCTTCCTACTTAGAAGGATGTGATATTTGAAAGTTTAGCCTTATAGGGAGGCTAGATTTAAAGGGATTCAAGACGTGAATAATGACCTAGAACATCAATGGCAGCTAGGTCAAGGTGTTGTTCAGTTCGTCCCTGTGAGTAGGGGTTTCTTTACCATCAAGCTACAATCTCAAGATGCAAAAGATAAGTTGCTTAATGCTGAAGCCTGGTATTTTGGTCATTAGAAACTAAACCTAATTGAATGGTTTCCTGGTTTTGACGCAGAAAAACAAAGAACTTCACATGCTTCAGTCTGGGTTACGTTCCTTGGTTTATCTTTAGAATTTTGGATCGAAAAAACATTTCTTTCCATGGAAAAATCATTAAGTACTCCGATTGTGGTTGATTAACGTACACTTGATCATGAATATGGACACTTTGCTTCAGTCCTAGTTGATATAGATTTTGATGAGTCTGCTACAGATGTTATTCATGTTACGGTGGGGGGATTTGATTTTTGGCAGCCTGTTGAAATTCAAAAAATCCCAAAATTCTGTTCAAAGTGCAAGATTATTGGACATAATGACCAGGAATGCAAAAAACAACCTAAGGTCACTAATGCACGCCAAGCTGCTGTAAACAAATCGCAGAATCAAGTGGTGAACAAGATGCAGAATCAAGTTGTGAACAACACACAAAATCACGTTATTCAGCCTGTTGTGGTCAAGGAAACTGCGCCAAATAATGGTGGGGAATGGCAGGTTACAAAGCGGAAGAAAAAAGGTAAGAATTCACCTACGATACCTGTGGTTACTAAAGTTAATAATGGCGCTGATACAGGAAGTTTGGAGTATACTGTTAAGCTGGTGAAAGCTCAACAGTTGGAGGAGGTTTATGCAAGGTCCAAAGATGAACTTGAAGCTGCATATGTTGAATCGGTAAGAACCAAACCAATGCAGGTTTCAAATTCAGTTTTAGTTAATAATGGTCATGTGGGTGAAACTGATCCATTAACAACTAAGTCAGGTTTGGTTGGAAGTAGGATTCCTAAACCTGTTAGGAATGGTGCTCCTCCTTCGACTCCTCTTTGTGATAAACTAACAGCTGATAAGTTTTTGCTGAAGCAAAACAAATTCGATGCTTTAAATATTTTCTCGGATGTGGCTGAAAGCTTTGCTGATGCTAAATTCAGAGCTGAGCAAGAATCTAAGAGGGCGCGAATTCTATCTTTGAATCATATGGTGAACTCTACAACTAGTAAAGTTTCTACTCTTGATACTATTTCTGAATCCGCATCGGCCTTGGATTTAGAAGATTCTAGTTTAAGAAGTCGTGTTGTAAAAGGAAGTTCACCAAGAATAAATACTGGCGGTTCTTCTCAGCTGAATATTAACTTCTCCAAACCAAGTTTATAATGTGTGTTCTATATTGGAACATAAATGGCATCGCTCGTGATGAGGCCAGGTGCAAATTACAAGAGTTACTTAAAGAATTCAAGCCGGATATTTTTTGTCTGGCAGAGCCCAAGGTACATTGTACTGTTAATTTTTTGCAAGGTTTATATGTTGATGGTTATAAAAAAAAATTATTCGTAATGCTGTTGGTTCGTCTAAAGTAAACGTTTGGATATTTTGGTCCATTGGTATGACTACACCTGTAGTTGTGAATTCTAGTAGACAAGCTATTACTGTTGAAACAGAGGATGTGTTGGTATCCTTTGTTCATGCTAGTTGTTTTCAAGTCACTCGTAGGAGGTTATGGCAGCAACTCTCCTCAGTTGATATTAATACTCTGTGGTTAGTAATGGGTGATTTTAATTGTGTTTTGCGTAATGATGAGAAAAAGGAGGCCATGAACCGCGTACTTCAGTCATTAATAATTTTAGTGATTGGATGGATGATAATGATCTCTTTGAAGAAGACTTTTTGGGTTCTAAATACACTTGGGATAATGGTCAATCAGGTATTCGTAGAATCCTTTGAAAGCTAGATAGAGCTTTGATTAATGAAGCGTGGCTAAACAAGTTTGAGAATTCGAGGTGTAAAGCTCTTCCTCATGAAGTTTCCGACCATTCTACTCTTATTGGTTTTCCTTTTGCTAATTCAAGACCAAAAAGAGCCCCTTTTAGGGTGCAGAAGATGTGGTTTTCACATCCTGATTTCATGCGCATGGTTATTGAGACTTGGAATGCTCCTGTTTCTGGCTCTCCTGCTTATATATTTCCTTTCAAGCTCAAAAGACTAAAGGTTTCCATGAAGGAATGGAATTTGCGGGTTTTTGGTAATGTTTATGCTAGGCTCAAGCAGGCTAAATTGACTATGGAAGTTGCACTTCGCATTTCTGATGAAGATCCAGAAGATATTACGAAGCTGAATTTTGCCAAGGAAGCTTCGGTTACTCTTCAGGAAATTCGTGCTCAACAGTCCATTATGTTGAAGCAAAAGTCAAAAAATAAATGGTTGATGGAGGGAGCTAGTAATATTTTTTTTTTTCATTCCAATATTCTAACTCGTATGAGCAATAATATGATTTCGGAATTGGTTGATGATAATGGGAATGTTCTCACCAACTGTGACCAGATTAGGGACTATGTGGTTTCTTTTTTTGAGTCTAAATTTAACGGTGTTGAACTGCCTATTGATGAGGAAATATTTCATTATGATCATAACACTATTTCTGTTGAAGTTAGTCAGATAATGGATGAAATTCCTACTATTGAAGAGATGAAGGCTGTTGTTTTTGATCTTGGCGCTGATAGTGCACCGGGACCTGATGGGTTTTCTAGGTTCTTCTATAGGTATTGTTGGGACATGATACAACAAGACCTCTACAACGCTATTACTTACTGCTGGCAACAGCAAATGATTCCTCAATGTACTAATTCTAGTCTTCTGATTTTATTAGCCAAGGTAAGAGGAGCCAATACTATTCGTAACTTTCGGCCTATTGGTCTTAGTAATTTTTTCTTTACAATTTTTACTAAGATCTTAGCTACGAGACTAGGTAGTGTACTTGATACTCTTGTTTCAGAGGAACAAGTTGCTTTTATGAAAGGGAGAAACATCCATGAGAACATCTGTGTGGCGTCGGAGATGGTGAATGATATTAAAACTAAGCGTAAAGATGGCAATGTGGGTCTTAAGCAAGATCTTACTCAAGCTTTTGACACGGTCAGTTGGTCTTTTGTCTAAGAGGTTTTTCGTAGGTATGGTTTCTCTCAGAACTGGTGTACCTGGATACACTCGATTCTTAGTTCGTCTCGTATTTCTATCCTTCTTAATGGAAGTCCAGAAGTATTCTTCAAGATTAATAGAGGATTAAGGCAAGGTGACCCTTTATCTCCTCTTATTTTTGTGTTAATTGAAGATGTTCTTGGTGAAAACCTCACCAAGTTGTTTCTTGAGAAGAGAATGACGCCAATGCTTTCAAAAAAAAAGGTATTTCTCCCACTCACCTTTTCTTTGCGGATGACATAATGATTTTTTATAAAGGTAACATGAAGAGTTTGCACAATCTTCTTGATTTTCTTCGTAAATATCAAACGGCCTCGGGGAAAACTGTTTGTCGTCAAAAGAGTAAGGCTATTATGGTGGTGGTTCCTTGAGTCGCTGTAAAACAATCACAAATTTACTTGGAATGGAAGTTACTACTTTCCAGGACAGGTATTTGGGTGTTCAAATTATGCCTGGCGCTGTTAAGTATCGTCATATTAGCAATGTGATTGGTAAAATTAAGAAGCAACTTTCGGTATGGAAGGGTAAAATGCTTTCTTTTCAAGACAGGGTAGTTCTTATTAATTCAGTGATTGCGAGTTATGCCATTCACAACATGGTTGTTTACAAATGGCCTAAGAAATTCATCCAACAAGCGGAAAGAGCTATTCGTAACTTCATTTGGTCTGGTGATCCTGAGATTGCAAGGAAGTTTATTGTTGGTTACCCAAAAGTCTGCTTCCCTTTGAAAGAAGGTGGTCTTGGTATTACTAGTATGGATGTTACTAATAGAGCGCTACTAATGAAGTTATGGTGGAGTATTCGTTCTTCTAACAAGAAGTGGGCTCGATTCTTATGGGAGAAATACACTACTAGAGCTGGTAGAATCAAGATTTATGGAGTGAAATCTTCAATTCTTCCGGGCATTAAACTGATTCACTCTATTATAGACAGAAATACCAAAGTTCTTCTTGGTGATGATAGGTCTACATCTCTTTATTTTGATGTTTGGTATGGGAATGAGAGGATTGCTGACATGCTACATGAAACTGACCTGGAAAGTACTATCATGGTGAGTGATGTTATTGTTAATAATGAATGGCAGTTGCAGGGTGATCATATTCAACATTTGGTGCGAGCTGGTGTGGACTTAAACAATCTGCCAGTGTTGCAAGGAGGGAGCGATTGCAGGGTTTGGATGCCTACGATGAATGGCAAGTTCTCAGTTTTTTCGGCCAAGCAGATCATTAGAAAGAAGTTTGCAGCATCGGAAGTATATATCCTTTTGTGGAGGAAAGCAATGCACCCAAATCTAGCTGCGCAGAACTGGAAACTCGCTAGAGAAGCGTGTGCGACTCAAGACAAGATCAGGAGCAGATTCAAAGTTGAAATTGCCAATAGATGCTATTTATGCAAGCTTTCCGAGGAGTCATTGGAACATATTTTGTGGAGTTTCCCTTTTGCGATTCAAATCTGGCAGTGGTGTTCAGGTTTGTTTAATCTCAGGCCTCATTATGATATTATGAATTTATACAAGTAAGCTAAAGGAAGAAGCCGCATTATCAAAGATTTATGGCTGTTATCCAACATGGTTATTCGCTCGGAACTGTGGCAGTCAAGAAATTTGGCTTGTTTTCAAAACGTAACAACTAACATTCATTTCTTTAAGCAGCGAGTCTATCATTTGATACATGAATTCTCTGTTCGTTTGAAGAGCTATATGCACAATAATTCAGATGATTTGGAAATATTGAATTGCTTCTGTGTTAGACATAGGCAAGTAAAGCTAATGCAACCGATTGAATGCTTTTGGGTGCCGCCGAATAGAGATGAGCTTTTACTTTGTTGCGATGGTGCTGTCAAGGGGAACCCTGGTATTGCAGGTGCTGGAGTTGTAGTGCGTGATGCATATTGCAATTTTGTTGGGGCGATGAGCATTGGCTTGAGAAGAAAAAATAATTTCTTGGCAGAACTGTATGGCGTGATTGTTGGTTTAGAATGGGCTACGAAATAGGAAATTCGCAAGGTCCTGGTTAGATCTGATTATATTGGCACAATTATGGCTTTTAAGAATTCAATTTGCCCTGGTTTGCAAGACAAAAGTGGAGAAGGATTCAAGATAACTATGATTCCATTCGGTTTGTGCATACTTATCGTGAGGTTAACTTCGCAGTTGATGTTATGGAAAAGAGAGGCTGTTTACTAAGGAATGGTGAAGGGATGAACTATGATGAGAGGCCTTATTTTCTAAGTTCTTTAGAATATCCCCATGTCTCTTATTTCAGATTTAAATAGTTTGTAAGTTTTTGGGGTCTTTGGACCTCTTTTCTTGTAAACTCTTTGTAAATATTTGTTATTCATCAATACAATTTTGGACTTACCAAAAAAAAAAGAATCTCGAACGGCCATTTCTTGGTTTAGGACAGAGTCTTACAGATTCATCTCTCGAATCTAAAAGTATTCTTGTGCAGTACATTTGTTTAGGGTTTGAATTCGTTTCTCACCAACAAACTCAAATTTACCAAAAATAGCAGAATCAGTTTTTAACCCAAAAACCTAGGGTGTCTGCTATACTTCCATTAGCATACCAAGCATCAAAATAAAGAGATGTTGACCTCTCATCACCAAGAAGGACTTTGGTATTTCTGTCCGCAACAGTATGAGCCATCCTAATACCTGGAAGAATCGAAGATTTCACTCCATATTGCTTTATTCTACCATTCCGAGTAATATATTTTTCCCATAAGAAATGAGCCCATTTCTTATTAGAAGAGCAAATACTCCACTAAAATTTCATGAGAAGAACCCTATTTTTTACTGTCATACTTGTAATTCCCAACCCACCTTCCTTTACAGGGTAGCAAACTTTTTCATAACCGATAATAAGTTTCCATGCAACTTCAGAGTCCTCAGACCAAAGAAAATTGCGCATAGCCCTTTCACATTGAAGAATAAACTTTATTGGCCACTTGTAAACATCCATATTGTGAATGGCATAACTATCAATCACAAAATTAATAAGAACGACACTAAGAAGGATGGAAATTTGCTTCTTGATTTTATCAATCACATTGCTAATGTGACGATATTTAATAGCTCCAGGCATAATCTGAACACCCAATACCTATCCGAGAAAGTAGAAACCCCATGCCCAATAAATTCGTGATAGTCCTACAACGACTCAAAGAGCCACCACCATAATATACCTTACTCTTTTGTCGACAAACTGTTTGACCCGAGGAAGATTAATATTTTCCAGGCAAAGCTAGAATATTATGCAAAATCTTCATGTTGCCTTTGCAAAAAATCATAATGTCATCAACAAAAAAAAAGATGAGTGGGAAAAATACCTTTTCTCAAAAGCATTGTTGTCATTTTCTTCTCAAGAAAGAGTTTCTTGAGATTTTTACTAACAACGTCTTTAATCAAAACAAAAATAAGAGGAGACAAAGTATCACTTTGCCTTAAGCCTCTATTAATCTTGAAGAAACCTTCTGGAAAACCATTAAGAAGAATAGAAATACGAGCCGAACTAAGAATCGTGTAAATCCAAGAACACCATATTTGGGAAAAATCATACCTTCGAAAAACCTATAAACAAAAACCAGCTAACCGTGTCGAAAGCTTGAGAAATATCCAGCTTGAGAACTACATTACCATCTTTGCGCTTAGATTTCAAACCATTTACACCCTCCGACGCCACACTGATGTTTTCATGAATGTTCCTTCCTTTCATAAAAAAAACTTGTTCTTCCGAATCAAGCTTATCAAGGACACTAGTAGCAAGAATCTTAGTAAAGATTTTGAAGAAAAAATTATTAAGACCGATGGGCCAAAAATTATGAAGAGGGTTAGCTCCCTTGCCTTGGTCAATAAAATCAGCAGACTTGAGTTAGCACCATTATGTATCATTCGGTGCTGCCAGCAATAGGTAATTGCATTGTAAAGGTCTTGTTGAATCACATCCCAAAAATGCCTGTAGAAACATCCATAGAATCCATCGGGTCCTGGAGCACTGTCGGCTCCCAAATCAAAAACAACAACCTTTATTTTATCAATAGTAGGAATTGCATCCATTCCCTGACTTTCCTCTATAGAAATATTGTCATGCACATAATAAAATGGTTATTCATCAATAGCTTGTTCATCCCCATTGAATTTAGATTCAAAAAAAAAAGACCATCTAATCCCTAATCTGGTCACAATTAGAGAGAACATTCCCATTATCCTCCACCAACTCTGAAATCATATTACTGCTCCTGTCAGTTCGAATATTGGCATAAAAAAAGAAGTATTACTAGCACCCTCCGTAAGCCAATTATTTCTGGATTTATGCTTCAACATAATATATTGTTGCCTTCGAATTTCCTGAAGAATAACAGAAGCTTCCTTGGAAGAATTCAGCTTAGTTATATCTTTTGGATCCTCATCCGAAATACGAAGAGCAACCTCCATACTCAATTTAGCATGTTTGAGTCTAGCATAAACATTACCAAAAGCCCGTAAATTCCATTTCTTCATGGCATCTTTTAACATCTTGAGCTTATAGGGAAAAATAAAAGCAGAAGAGTCAGAGACATGAGCATTCCAACTCTCCATAACCATGCGCAAGAAATTAGAATGTGAAAACCACATCTTATGAACTCTAAAAGGATCTCGCTTTGGTATAGAATTAACAAAAGGAAAACCAATAATAGTAGAATGGTCAGAAACTTCACAAGGAAGAGCTTTACACCGCCAATTCTCAAATATGGAAATTCATGCCTCATTAATCACAGCAAGATCCAACTTGCAAAGAATTCTTCTAACACCCGATTGACCATTAGCCCAAGTGTACTTAGAACCCAAAGAATCATCTTCAAAAAGATCGTTGTCGTCCATCCAATCACTAAAATCATTAATGGCTAAAGTAAGTGGTTGTCTGCCTCCTTTTTTTTCCTCATTCCGTAAAACACAATTTAAATCTCCCATAACTAACCAGGTTGTATTATTATCAACTGAAGAAAGCTACTTCCATAACCTTCTTCGCGTTACTTGAAAACAACTAGCATGAACAAAGGATATCAAAACACCCTCCGTTTCAATAGTAATAGCTTTTCCACTAGAATTAACAATTACAAGCGTAGTCATATCAATGGACCAGAAAATCCGTATGTTTCTTTTAGACGAACTAATTGAATTATGAATAACTTTCCTTTTATAACCCTCAACATATAATCTTTGCAAGGAATGAATAATACAATGTACCTTAGGTTCGGCAAGACAAAAAACATCAGCTTTGAAATATTTAAGAAACTCCTTCAGTTTGCACCTGGAATCATCCGGTGGAATCCCATTGATATTCCAAAACATAATACGCATTATAAACTAGATTTGGAGGAGTTATTAACCAGCTGTGAAGAAACACCATTATTCAACCTTGGTGAATTACCTTTTAAAACACGTTTTCTTAATATGGATTCATCTATTTCCGAGTCTGATAAGGAGAATCCCTACCAGCTGTAGAGTTAAACTGCTGGAGTAAAAAAACCATCCTTGCTCTCTTTAGTTCTTTTTCATCCCTAAACTTAGCATCAGTTGAGCTTTCGGAAGCAACAAAAACATCAGTCGCCACCAGGATTGCATTAAGAGCATCAAAAATTTTATTTGTTAGAAAATATTCTCCATCCAGTAATTCTTCACAAAGAGGAGTCGAATGAGAAGCTAAAGTCCTATCAGGGTTAGGAATCTTAATTCCATCCATACCTGACTTAGTTTTTAGTGAACCAGTTTCACCCATTTTGCCACTATGAACTAATACTGAATTTGAAACTTGTACTTGTTTAGTTCTCGCCAATTCAACAAATGAAGCCTCAAAAGCAGCTTTGGACTTTGCATACGCCTCCTTCAACTGTTTAGTTTTCACCAACTGAGCAATATACTCCGAGTTTCCAACATCATCCACCCTGTTATCTATAAATTTAGGAACCACAGGCATTCTAGGTGAATTCTTACCCTTCTTGTGTTTAGCGACTTGCCATTCACCCGTAGAATTGTTACCTTGGCTGCCCTTGTTGTTATTCCTATCCCCATTATTTTGAGGATGAGCATCATTACTCTTTTGTTAAACAGATACAATTTTCCTATCAGAAGAGTCTTTTCATTGCTTTCTACATCCCAAATCATTATGTCCAATAATTTTGCACTTAGTGAAAACTTTTGTTTCTTTTGAATATCCACTGGTTGCCAAAAACCAATCCACCCACAGTAACGTGAATTGCATCCGTAAAAGGCTCTGCAAAATTTATATCAACAATTACCGAGGCAAAGTGACCGTATTCATGCACAAGAGAATTCTTATCAACCCCAATTGGAGTACTCAATGATTTCTCCATAGCTAACAGAGTCTTTTCAATCCATAATTCCACCGGTAAGCCAGGAAACTTGACCCACACGAAAGCATGGGAAGTGTGTTGTTTATCCGCGTAAAAACCAGGAAAGGAGAGCATGTAGGAGAATATATGATATGGACATCGGTTCGGTCTTCTTCTGTTATCGCGTAACCAATCAATTATATTGATATTTTGCTGATCAAAAAACCAAGCTTCGACATTCAACAACTTATCCTTATCATCCTGTGATTGCAACTTGATGATAAAAAAAGCCCTATTCATAGGGACAAACTGAACACGACCCTAACATAGTTTCCATTGATGTTCTAGGTTATTTTTCACGTCTTGAAAGTTCAAACCTTTTAAATCCAAGCGACCTATAAGGTTGAATCTCCAAATATCACATCCTTCTAAATAAAACGCTTTTGGAAGAACCATTGTCGGTTTTCCTTTTTTTTTTTGATAAAAAAGGTTGCGATTTTATTAATTTAAAAAATTTGTAGTTACAACAGGAAGTCCAAATTTTTTGGACCCCACTTATCCCAAACGCCCATACATCCAGTTGATTATCCCCTGAGTCAGTTACAATCCATAACTGCTTCCCATTGTATTATCACATCCCTGAAACTGTGATACCTAAACTAATTTGGTTTGGCACCCCATTGAAATATTATTCTTTTGATCTCGATTATCACCTCATATTTATCCCTTCCCCTCTTGTCCCCATCACTCTCATATTCCTCTCAGACCACAAAGTCCAGACTACAGCAAAAGGGAGAATACCAAAACCTTTAAGTTTAATTTCTTCTCCCTTTTTACTGTTCATTCTTCAAACTGCTCTAACATAGTCTGTTTATGCAACCAACTGACTCATTCTGGTAGTGAAATAGTTCCAGATATCCTTGAAGAAAGGGAATTCCAGAAGCAAGTGATTGACTGTTTCTTCACTGGTGTTGTAGAAAGTGAAAGTTGTGTCTTCAATATCACTGCCTCTTCTGATTAGGTTATCAGTTGAAGGAATAACATTCTGGACTGCAAGCCACACAAAAACTTTTGCTTTTGGGGGGACATGTTTTTTCCAAACATAACTAAAGATTGGGGATGCTTGAGTCTGAGCTTGTTGTATCACAAGTTTATACCCCTCTCTTGCTGTATACTGATTCCCTTTCTGGAATTTGATGGAGTCAGGGCTTGCATCAAGGATTGGAGGAGTACCCAAGAAGTTAATAAGTTGTTTGAATGCATCAAACACCTCTTGAGTTGGATTTGTCTTTAGCTGGATTTGTCTTTAGCTGAATCCTCCATCTCCCATCTTGTATGACATCCACAATTTTGAGTTTCTTGTCTTTTGTTGCTTTGAAAGCAGTAAGGAAAAGCTTTGCATAAAGGCGCACCTCCCTTCTATGTGTCCATACAGAACTTCATTGCTTTCTCATCTCCAATCAAAACTTCTGAATTGTTCTGCACTACCTCTTTATCTTTTTGTATTCCTTTCCAGAATCCTCTCCCATATGGAAATTTATACTCAAATGGATGTAAGTATTTCTCTGCAGTCTTTGTCTTGAGTTGAACTATTTTTATCCATAGTGCTTTCCTTTCCTCAGTAAATCTCCAACTCCACTTGGCCAATCAGGCTTTGTTTGTCTCCTTCAAGTTTCTTATGCCAAGACCTCCAATCTCTTTTAGTTTTCTTATATTTTTCAAAGCATCCCAATTGATTTTCTTTATTCAAGTGCTTGCTCCCCATATAAATTCTCTCATAATTATTGTCATTTGCTTCTCTACTGATACTGGCATTACCAGGAGGGACATGAAGTAAACTGGTAAACTTACTAGTGCACTGTTAATAGGTACCAATTTCTGAGCTTTTGATAGGAATTTTCTCTTCCATTTTGCAAGTTTTTTCTGTAATTTTTCTATAATTGGAGCCCAAATGCTGCTCTGTTTCACAGTGGCACCAAGAGGCATACCCAAGTACTTGAAGGGAAGCTTTTCAACCTTACATGTGAGAATTCTTGCAATTTCCTGTATTTTATGTTGAGCTACTAAGCTTATGATTGTGCTTTTCTCCTAGTTTACCCTTAATCCAGTTATAGCTTCATATACTTGCAAAATAAGTACCAAATTCTCCATCATTTATTCTCGTGCATCTAAGAATATTAGTGTGTCATCTGTAAATTGTAGATGAGACACATTAACGTGATCATGAATATTAAATCCTGCTATCATGTTCAACTGCTCTCCTTTCTTTAGTAGTTTGGTTAGAATCTCTAAAATAAATAGGAAAGGTGAAAGAGAATCACCTTGTCTAAGTCATTTTTGGTGTTTGAACTTTTCTGTTGAGCTGCCATTAACCAATACTGAAGATTGTGCTGATGAAATACTCCAATAAATCCATCTCCTCCACTTTTCTCCAAATCCCGAGTTCTCCAGTAATGAGTCTAGACAGTGCCAATTGACATTGTCAAAGGTTTTTTCAATGTCCAGTTTACAAAGAATCCATGGTTTCTTTGTTTTGAGTCTTGAGTCTATTAATTCTCCAGCCACCAGTATGCCATCTTGTATCTGCTTCCCTTTGATAAATGCTCCTTGATGCTCTGAAATTAGTTGAGGGAGCATTGTCTTGAGCATACTAGCAAGCACTTTTGACATTATTTAATACATACTTCCAACCAGACTTATAGGTCTGCAATGTTTAGGTGTGGTTAATTCATCTCTTTTTGGTATCAGACTTATAAATGGGCAGTTAAGTCTCCAATTCATCCTCTCCTCCTCCCAAAATTCTTTAGCCACATCCATGATATCTCCTTTTAAAATTGTCCATGTTAACTTCTAGAATTCTATGGGATATCCATCAGGTCCTCGGGATTTGTTTTTTCCACGGGATTTGATGGTATTCCAAATTTCTTGTTCCTAAAATGGTCTTTCCATCCAATGACTTTCCTCTTTAATATTTTAGCAAATTCAATTGCTTGAATTTGGGGTCTCCATTCATGTTTGTCCCGAAAAATATTTGAGAAATAACTTGTGAATTCTTGCTTTACGTCATTCTGATTGAAGTTGTCTACCCCATTTATTACCAGTTTGTGTATTGTATTTCTCCTCATTTTCCCATTACCAATTTGATGGAGATATTTAGTGTTTGTTTCTCCTTCTTTGAGGTACTGAATTTTTGCTATACTTTGCTACTTCCTGTTTTCATAAATTCTGATTTGCTTGAGCTCTACCTTCCATTGAGTTGTGCTCACAAATTCTTCCCTGCTGAGTTTTACATTTTCCTCCTTGAGATTTAGTTTAGAGATTTGTTGTATGAGTTCTGCCTTCTTGGTCTCTATTCTCCCATATTGATGCCTACTTCACCTCTTTAGAAAGAACTTTAAATTCTGAAGTTTCTTGCAAGAATGTAGCTTGGTGATCCTGTGTACACCATTTTCCCCCACCATATCTCCAAATTCTTCATAAATGTCTTATTTGATAACCAGCATACCTCAATTCTAAAAGCTTTATTTGTGGGAGGAATATTACCTAGAGTTAACAAGATTGGAGTATGATCTGATGTATCCCTTGTTAATATTGTTAGAGCACTGCTCGGTCGAACTCACAAGCGTGTTCTATCTCAAGCTTGTTTGTCAAGTTTAGTTGACAAAACTATAAGTCTTGATTTCTAGTATACTTATAGATAAGTCTCGGACTAGGATAGAAAGTGTAGTTGAGCTCTAGACTCCACGACGTTCATCATGCAAAGACGAAGAACTACTCAAGGAACTGGTGGATCTTCATTGACAAACGGTATGTGGAGACTTGAACTTATCTATCACTCAAAAGTCTATCTACTCTATCTCCTATCTTGAGACAAAAGTCGTATTGCTACATAGACTTCGATTATACACATTTGTTATTTCCAGCCGAGTTTATCTCGCTTATCTATTTCTCGAAATATGTGTTGGTAAGCTTTCGTTTTGGCCAAGTTCATCTTCACTCGTGAAGAAAGTCATGTTGATTATTTCAATCTCTTGAAAATCGCTTTGATAAAAAACAGTTTGTGAATAACAACTATATAACATCCTCTAAGAATGTTTGAATGATTGAAATGAGAGTTTAGAATATATAACCATGTTTGGATATAAACATTGTATGTGAACTCATACTTGTGTAAGTCCAAAACCCTTGAACCAAAGTATGCGTACTTTACTGGTTTAGGATGACCGGATCTAAGTACGCGTGCTGTCTGAAGTTCAATCCCGTGAATTTATGCTGGAGTTTGTGAACTGAAAACAAGCTCAGTCCGGGTAATTACGTATGCGTACCCGTATGCGTACTTAAGTGGGTTATTTTCTAAAAACGGTGTATTCGTGAACCAAGACATTTATAAATTAAGGAATGCAATCTTTGTAAACCGTGGCTATAATGTTCATGAATTAATTCGAGCGAATCAAAATTATTTTTGCTTCGATTGTGTCTTGTGAGATCTAAGCAATTGAACAACTCTCTAACTTGTTCTTTTGAGTCATTTGAACTAGTTATGGTGAAGATGAATAAGGTTGATATGAAAGTGCTCATATGGCTAACCATTGGTTAACTATTGTTGAACCAACTAGGTGTACACGTTTAGTTACGGTTACTCAAACCTAAATGAAGTTACATTTCATTTGTTTATAACAAACTAAGTTCGATCTAACGGTTGAAATATATTAGCTTGAATCTAATCAGGTTTTCATCTAACGGTGAATATTGAGGTAGCATTGATTGCAAACCCTGATTTGAAGATTATATAAAGGAGAACTCTAGCAACTACGAAACCGAATCCCCACACCTCATGTGTGATACTAGTTGTATAAGCTAGAGTCGATTCTCTTTTTAACCTTAGGTTTCTATCGAGATCATGTACGTTAACGACTTGAAGACTTCATTGGGATTGTGAAGCCAAACCCAACTATTTTCTCTGTAGTTGCGTGATCTGATCTTGATGTTTCTATCGTGATTGAGTACAATCGTAAGATTGGCTTGAGATTTATATCTTTAATAGGAAAGATAGAAAAGTAGTCACAAACATCTTCGTCTCATCGTTTGTGATTCCACAATATCTTGTTTCGCTAGTCGATTAAGATTATTGTGAGGTGATTGATATTTCTAGGATGTTCTTCGGGAATATAAGTCCGGTAAATCAATTGCTTCATGTTCACCTTGATTTATCAAAAGTCGGAACAAAATTCCTAGGTATTTCTGTGGGAGACAGATTTATCTATTCATATAGACTTTTCTGTAGGTGACATATTTGTTTATTAAAGTCTTTGACTTTGGGTTGTAGCAACTCTCAGTTGTGGGTAAGATCAACTAAGGGAATCAAATACGTAGTATCCTGCTGGGATCAGAGACGTAAGGAGCGCAACTGTACCTTGGATCTGTGTGAGATTGATTGGGGTTCAACTACAGTCCAGACCGAAGTTAGTTTGTAGTATGCTAGTTTCTGTAGTGGCTTAATATAGTGTGTGTTCAATCTTGACTGGGTCCCGGGGTTTTTCTACTACGGTTTCCTCATTAACAAAACTTATGGTGTCCGTGTTATTTCTTTTCCGCATTATATTTTGTTATATAATTGAAATATCACAGATTGTGCGCTGAATCGATCAATTGGTAAATCCAACCTTTGGTTGTTGATTGAAATTTATTGATCCTTGAACATTGGTCTTTGGTACCGTTCAAGTGATTTCTCTTGTACCCAATCAAGCTCGCAAATTCCTCTTTGTTTGTGTAAGGATTGAATCGAGAAATTAAGATTTAACTCTTTGATATACTTTTTACTAAGATTGAGTCTAACTGTCTATTTGATTCCAGCGATTCAGATATTAGCATGGGATCGAAGGATTAGGGTGAAGTTGATGCAGATATTATAGCAAGGAAACAAGATAGAAAAGTGGCAAAGCAAGCTGCCAAAATCATGCTACGAATTCTAAGACCAATGAGGAATCTCCTTGCCAAATCGGGTTAGACGAATGTGTTTTTGATGTGAATAATATTTTGACAAAAGAGGAACTAGAGGAGGCAAGCACCATTCAGATTGATGAAGTGCGTGCTAATTTCATTAGAGATCCATCCTTTAGAAAAGACAATTTCAAGGAAAAAAAGGAGCAAATGGATAGAATGTCAACTAAGAAGAAAGCTCAATCTCCTATTAAGCTTGTTCCGGGTGGTAATTATGCTTCAGATGAAAATGGAGAGGATTGTGACTATGATGAAACTTATGATGATTATGAATATCATTACAAGAAGCCTTATGGAGACTATGATTTAGCTCAAATAATTGCTGGTCTCATTCCCAAGAAGAAGAATTTTAGAGCTGGAAATAAGAGGCGAAGAATATTTCAATTTTCCTAGTTTCCTTCTTAATGTTTTTTCAAGTGTTTAGGAGCTTATTTTATGTGATTTTAGAGTTTTTTGCCCCTTTGGTTTATGGGGGTGGGGAGGCCTAGAGCCTCCCATTTTCTAATTCTTGTAATTACGTTTTTTTTGCTTTAATAAACCATTTTGACCTAGCAAAAAAAATGATTCTCTTAAAAGTATATTGGAGTTAGTCCATACAGATTGTTAAGAGAAATATTGGTGTGGTTGTTAGACTCCCATTTTTTCAATTGGTATCAGATCAGGCAAGCACGTTTAAGATCTTATAAGTCTGTGTTTGTAGCGACCTGTCTCTATGGACAAAAGTACTATCTCTGGTAAACGCGTTACCAGAAACAAAATTTTTGTTTCGACAATGTCTATTAAAGAGAAAGATTCGTCAATCTCAAATATAGACGAACCTAGTGTTCTGACGAAATAGACAGACACTGACATGTGTTAACCCGATTACCCTTCAAAAGAGTATAACTCCGTTGATGAAAGGGAAGCAGCTGAAGAAAGTGAATTGATTCTAAACCTTGTTAGAATCCAAGATGATAGATTTAATCGGTTGAAAAAAAATGTCAATGTTCTTCTTGGTATAGTAAGAGATTGTGACTCTAAAGGAAAAGTGTCTTACAAATAAAATGCTGAAGTTCAGTATTCATGTATCTTACTTGAGGCAAGCCTTAAAAAGGATACTTTGGAAATAAAACATCGCTTGATTAAACTCTCGATTCAAGGATGTTCCAAAAAGTCTAATATACCATCTACTTCTATCACAACTGAAAGAGTTCCAGTTCCAGAAGTAAAACCGGAATCCCTTCCTATTGGAAAAGATTTGCCTATAGCCTCCCCTAATCAAGGATGTTCCACATCACATGGAAGGAAGAAATATCCAAACGATGATGTTAAGAATGGTCTGTCTAATCGCTCAGGTGATCAGAAGTGTGTCTCTTTTGTGATTCAAAAGGGTTTGTTAAGCAAAAGAGAAACTCTAGGTTGAATAACAATTCCTATGTTCGACTTCAACACACCTTAGACTTAATCCTCAAAGGTGTAACTGACATTCGTACGTCTAAACCAATTGGTTTCAGTATTCACCTTGTGTATTCTACCAGGAAAGTCAGTTCGATCAGTTCCTCAAATGCTCAGAAGCATAAAAGACGTCTCAACAAAAATCATCTAAGAAGAGATCAGGGATTTTATTCTGTCAAAAAGGGAGATAATTTTGATGTGAACAAGGTATCAGGAGAAGGAAGCAAAAATAATGATATGAGAAATAACCTAAAAGTGATAATTGAAGGTTATAAAGAAATCGTCAACAGGATGTCAACTTCCTCTAGTCAAAATTCTTCTAGTAAGAACTCAAACTATGTCTTGTATTTTGATGACAGTTAGTTTTATGATAATTTCTCACATCAAAAGGGATTCTTTCCTAGATTCGAAAGGAAAAAGAGACTCAACCGTAAACACATTTCATCTAATGAGCTTAGGGATCATACTTGTACTAGTTAATCACAAAGGTTGAGAACTTACTCATGAAAAATCATGTTGAGTAAGATGTGTTAATAATCAGGTATACTGTTGGAAAAATTGCTCTCTATTTAGTTGAGTTATTCTCTTATAGTTTATAACTAAACTATTGACTGCAAGCAATGTTGCTTAAGTATTGGTTTTGTCTATTGTCGTTCTTCTTTTTTTCTTTCTCAGTTTTTCTATAAAAAAGGGGGGGGGGAGGGGAGGGAAGTGCTCGTTGCAACTATGTTGCAAAATACTTTTGTGCTCTAAATTAAAATTTATTGAGCCAAAAAATCTTTGTGAAATTCTTCACGTAGCAAATTTTTTGTTATGTCGTAATATACGAGCTTTTGTGTTTTTATTTTCTTTTGGGTCAAGTTGTGTTCGTACGGGTACCTGTGTTACTGTCACGAATCAATTTTTGGAAACCCTAAAAGATTTCTTTCTCTAAGAAACCATTTAAATACCAAACCCATGAGTCACGTACGCATACTCTGGGATTTGTTGTGATTAGTCAAGAATGTCTTCCTCTTCATCATCACACTCTGGTGGTTTTACAAGAGGTTTTCTTGATAAAGGTATTGGTTTCGAGTCCAAAGGGAGGAAGAAAAGAACTCTAGTAGAAGAAGATCATCCTAATGCCTCATGTTACTATGCCTATGCACATCAGGATATTGAGAATGAGGATATGGTTTCTGCCGAAGTGGTTCATGATTTTCTTAAATACTTTGAGGATGCAAAACTGCAACTCGTTGATACTTTGAAGAGTCTTGATGTGTTAAGAACTGAGTTGAAAAAGGTTACCTCTGACCTTGGTCTCATAAAGTCACATGTTAAAGAACTTCTCAATGAGGATATCTTCTCTGAAGATGCAGTGGATGCTGTCATTCACAATCTCAAAGACCTCAAGGCTCGTGAGGATTCCGAAATATCTATTTGATTTTACTTTATGTCTGGTTTTGGTAGTAGGAGTCTTTCTTTGTTTATTAGCTTGTTGATCTTCTTATGTCTAGAAAACTTATTAGCTCGTGAGGATTCCTTACGGCCCCGGCTCAACCTCTCGTTATAGTCTTAAGTGTACCTACTTTATTTATTTGTAACAATACTTTAAAAAACACTACAACTGGTTAATATATCCAAATAATGAATATTTAACTTTATCAATATTTATCCTTTATTAGTTTTAAATCAATCTTCGATACTGAAGACCGAAATATAAAAATTAAAGAAGGGATGTATCCATGTTGGTAACTATAAGATAGTTTAGCTCAGTACGTAATGGTGATAACGATGAGAGGGAAACTTTTCTCTACAAAAAATATTTAAATATACTTAGAGAATAATATAGAAGAGAAGTGTTCAAATGAAGTCAACTCCATGAAAAATTAAATTTAGGTGCTTTACTCCGAAAATACATTATGGTAGTCTTTTATGGCTAAAAAAATGTGATTTACTTAGCATGTGATAGCCTAATTTGGTCAAGCTAAGGTGACACTACACATAGGACATGTAACAGGGTGTAGGGACTACTAAACTTGATGCCATTCCAGTTCGTGTCTAATTTTTTATATTTTCTAAAACTTTTTAGCTCGTGTTATTATCTTCTCTTTTCGCTGTACATATATATGATCCCATTGTAATGATGTTTAATCAAATATCTTTTAGATTCATAAAACTCGGTCGGATATTACTTCAAAAATGTGATCTCGTACTAATGATGTTCTCCATGTATATGCCTGATGTAATTTCAAGTTGAGTTGTAGTAATAAGTTTATTGAGACTTGTGAAAGCAATAGATTTTAGATTTAATTTTTAAGACAAAAAATATAGCAAACTTAAATAAAAATGATATGAAAAATATGGAGAAGACTGGGGCTATGGAATCCACTATTTACCAATATCAAAATGATTTATATTCTCTAATTATAATCTTGCAAATCATGCATTCAAATTGATTCTTAATATTGCAATAGTTGATTTTTTAGAAATAACAATTGTAGATCGAAAGTATGGGACATCAAGACCCTAGGCTAGCATGATCCATCAATTGAAATGACAATTGTTAAACAAAAACCATTTTATCAATTTATTTATTTAGGAAAATTATCATATAATAATTGCATAACTTAGAGATAACCACTTTTCATTGGTGAAATAGCTTCCTTCTTCGCCCCAGAGGATGGGTTTAGCTCATCATTGTGTAAACACGCTCAAAATATTTGTTCATTGCTTCAAAAATTGTTTACAAAGATGAAACGGAGAGAAAATAATGAAAATCGGGTGTTTGCAACGTTTTTAATTGCTGCAAAACACTGTTACAGAGAACGATAAAAGGAAACTGTCGTTGTCACTGTAGCTTGTACGACTGTCAAATATGTGTCGCAATCACTGTAGCAATTGCGACTGCTCCTTGTGGTCTTATGTTCTTCGTATCTTCTTCAATGGTAGCAGCAGCAATTCTCTCAAACTCACGTTTCTTTGCCCTGGTCTCTCCCCCGATCACTCCGTAACCCTTCTATGAACCACAACAACCTTTTTATACTTCTCAGGCACAAGAAATCCTCACCATAATTCCAAATATCTCCGTAATGAATAAAACATATTTTCACGGGATTATTTCCTTTTGTTGATCCTTCACGCGTCTGTTGTGTTTAAAATTTCCCAAAATCAACTAATACAGGTATCAGATGGTGTTACAGAAGCTTCAGACAAACGCCATCTCCCAAATAGCATGGAGAAGAATATAGCAAACCCGAGATATCTTCACCCCTGTTTTATCCTCCACGTGCTTTCCTCCTCCGTTTTTATCGATTCAAATTATTCTACCATTCCTGTTTGACCGAAACAGGTCATATCCAACCAATACCAACGAACGGATTCACGAGAATCTGTTGCATAATCGTTCCCAGAAAATCTCAGAAGTTACGCAGGTGAAAAAAAAAATTCCCTCCAATTTTTCACTTTTCAAACGAACAAGAAGGGTGTCCCCCTAACCAGAATGTGGGTGCCTATAGAAAATGGGTGTTGAGGACAAATTTGGGTGCTGAGTATGAATTTGGGATACACATAACCTTGGGAGCCTCTTAGCCAATTCTGGGGTCCGTATAGCAAATGTCCTCCAGGGGTCCAAATAGCACTTATTGAGCAACTTTTTCCACACAAGTGTATTTCTCCAAAACACCTATACAAACATAAAAAACACCATAATAAGTACAGAATCAAGCACTAGCAATAGAGACACTGAGGACAATTCAGACACAAAAATGTGTCTATCAAATACCCCCAAACCTATTATTTTCTAGTCCTCGAGAAAATCTAATATATAATGACTACACTTAGCACGTACAGAAAGCCGTTAAATCGCTAGGTGGCCCTAGCGGCGGAGTGTTGTCTCTAGAGGGTTTACCAGAGGTGTACCCACAAAACATTTACTCCAGACCCTAGCTATCTACGCAGAACCTTGGAAGGAACTAAAGAATCTCCTTGGTTGGCATACAATCATTGACTATAGGAGGAAGTACCCTGATGCGAAATTCCAATCGTTGTACATGAGTTTGCACTCAGCATATTATAATTCATATATAAGTGACAGAGCTCTACTCAGGTAGTTTCTAGACATCATAACCGGAGTCAACCAATCAAATGGAAAGATTAAGAAGATGGATAAAGAGAAAAATAGATGGTTAAAGTGAACGGTGTTTCCCATATCTGTCTGAAGGCCTCTACCAAGATGATCCTATCCTAATGGATTGAGATACTGGTCTGAATAATATCAACACAACTGGCATATACAAGGGGACCAGTGGTCGATAAACCTAACTCTAGGTCAACACAACTGGCATATACAAGGGCACCAGTGGTCGACTTTATTGAATTTATTCTGGTTGGTCTGATGGTCTAGTCTCAAACTTTTTTTTTTGTATCTGAATCACTCTATTTCACCTAGCAATGGTAACAACTTGAGTCGTGTGCCCCACCAAATCACTTAAGAAATAAAAACAGAAGGGATTAGGATTCAACGAGTTATGGCGAAACTATCATGTTTTTTTTTATTCTAACACCTGAGCTCTGTGCTTTTATGAATAGACTCTTTAGATGTTTCCATCTAATCAGATTGGTTCCTCAACTCCTACAACCAAGATGTTCCCATCCACTTAGATTGGTTAGTGACAACCTTAATAAGCATAAATTTCTAAGCTCTAGAGTTTATTTATTGCAACTAAAAGCTAACAAAAAGTTTCTTCCCCACCGCCAAACTTAAATATAACATTGTCCTCAATGTTTCTAATAAAAGAGCAATACCAAAAACCAAAGTAACATGAGGAATCAGTAAAGAGAGAAGTCGGAAAGACAGTACCTGGGTGAAGAGAGAAATCAAAAACTAATATACAACATACAATCGCCTCGATGGTCAATTAAGGGTAAACAGGGTCCTCCAGAGGGACCTCCTCAAAATCACCTGTAGGAAAGGGCTCTAAAAAGGGTTTCAATCTCTGACCATTAACCTTCGAATAACTACTACCATCTGGTGTCTCGATCTCAACAGCTCCATGAGGAAAGATAGTGTGAACAATAAAAGGACCCGTCCACCGAGAACGTAACTTCCCAGGGAAAAGATGCAAGCGGGTATCATACATAAGAACATTTTGATCTGGAGAAAATTACTTTCTTAAAATATTCTTATCATGCACAAGTTTCATTTTGTTCTTATACTCCTTCGCACTATCGTAACCATCTATACGAATCTCTTCCAACTCATTGAGATGGAGTTTCCTATGGGCTCCTGCCTTGTCAAGTGAAAAATTTAGCTGCTTAACAGCCCAATAATCTCTATGTTCTAACTCAACAGGTAAATGACATGCCTTTCCATACACAATCCGATAAGGCGACATTCCAATGGGGGTCTTAAACACAGTACGGTAAGCCCATAAGGCATCAGTAAGCCTAGACGACCAGTCTTTCCGATTAGGATTAACTGTTTTCTCTAATATACGCTTTATCTCCATATTGGAAACCTCTACCTGACCACTAGTCTGTGGATGATATGGGGTATCTACCTTATGTGTAATACCATATTTTGTTCATCATAAGCCTAAAAGGTCCATTACAAAAGTGCGTCCCTCCATCACTAATTATAGCTCGCGGGGTACCAAAACGTGTAAGTATATTATTTTTCAAGAACTCAATCACAACCCTATGGTCATTTGTTTTACACGCAACCGCCTCAATCCACTTAGAGACATAGTCTATAGCGACAAGGATGTAAAGGTTACCAAAAGAATTAGGAAACGGACCCATAAAGTCAATACCCCACACATCAAAGAACTCAACAACTAAAATAGGGTTCAAGGGCATCATGTTCCTACGGGAAATGGTTCCTAACTTCTGGAAACGCTCACAAGTAACACAGTGACTATGGGAGTCTTTAAACAATGAAGGCCAATAGAATCCACACTGCCATATCTTAGTAGCAGTCTTCTTAGCACTAAAGTGAACCCCAGAAGCATGATCATGACAAAAAAAAAAAAAATACTGGACTGGTCACTCTCAGGTATACATCTCCTAATAATCTGGTCTGGACAATACTTAAACAAATAAGGATCATCCCAAAAGAAGTGCTTCACCTCGGCTAAAAACCTAGAACGATCTTGTTTACCCCAATGTTGGGGTATTCGACCAGCAACAAGATAATTCACTATATTCGCATACCAAGGTGCTTGGGTAACAAAGAACAGTTGTTCATCAGGAAAAGTATCCCTAATAGGAGGAGAATCATTAAGGGTATCCAAAACAAGACTAGACAAGTGGTCTGCTACTACATTTTATGCACCTTTTTTATATCTAATGTCTAAGGAAAATTCCTGCAACAATAGGATCCATCTAATAAATCTAGGTTTAGTATCCTTCTTGGAAAGAAGATACTTCAAAGCAGCATGATCAGTAAAGATTATGACCATAGAACCTAAGAGGTAGGATCTAAACTTGTCTAAGGCAAACACAATAGCTAATAGTTCCTTCTCCGTAGTGGTATAGTTCAACTGGGCATCATTCAGAGTTTTGCTAGCATAGTAAATCACATGAAGTAACTTATTGTCTCGCTGACCTAGCACAACACCAATAGCATAATCTGAAGCATCACACATGATCTCAAAGGGTAGGTTCCAGTTGGGTGCCTGGACTATGGAGGCGGTAGTGAGTAAATTCTTAACCTTCTCAAAAGCCTCTAAACAAGCATCATCAAAGACAAACTTAACGTCTTTTGCAAGAAAATTGCAAAGAGGTCTAGAAATTAAGCTAAAATCCTTAATGAATCGACGATAAAAACCTGCATGCCCTAAGAATGACCTAATATCTCTTACGGTTTTTGGGACCTGTAAAGTTTTATGAGGTCAACTTTGGCTCTATCTACCTCTATACCCTTCGAAGATACGATATGCCCTAGAACAATTCCTGAACGAACCATGAAGTGACATTTCTCCCAATTAAGCACTAAATTCTTTTCCTTACACCTAGTCAAAACTAATGACAAATGATGCAAGCACTTATCGAAAGACGAACCACACACTGAAAAATCATCCATAAAGACCTCTAAGAACCGTTCTACCATGTCAGAAAATATGCTCAGCATACAAAGCTGAAAAGTCGCAGGGGCATTACATATCCCAAAAGGCATGCGTCTATACGCAAAGGTACCAAAGGGACAGGTAAAAGTGGTTTTCTCTTGGTATTCTGGGGCTATAAAAATCTGATTATAACCGCAGTATCCATCTAAAAAGCAATAATGGCTACGTCCAGCTAATCTCTCTAGCATTTGGTCGATGAAGGGAAGGAGAAAGTGGTCCTTCCTAGTGACCTTGTTCAATTTCCTATAATCAATACAAACACGCCAACCCGTGGTCACCCGTTCTGGAGTACAGTAATACCGGAATTCTTGGGAACAACCTGAACGGGGCTGAGCCACTTACTGTCTGAAATGGGGTAGATAATGCCTGCATCTAACAACTTAAGAACCTCGGTTCGAACTACTTCTTTCATATTAGGGTTCAGTCGACGTTGCATCTCCCTAGAAGGTTTGGTGTCACTCTCTAATTAGATCTGATGCATACAATCAGTAGGACTTATACCCTTAATGTCTGCTATGGTCCACCCTAAAGCTTCCTTGTTATTCTGAAGGACAGTCACTAGCCTGCTTTCCTGATCACTATCCAAGTCGGATGCTATAATCGCAGGTAAAGTTTCAGATGGGCCTAAAAACACATACTTCAGGGAATCTGGTTATGATTTAAGGTCCAACTTAGGAGGCTTTTCTAACGAAGGAACTAGGGTAGACTCAGAAACGGGTAGAGGTTCGAACTTAGGTTTCCAGCCATTACTAGTGTCTATCAAAGGGTTTGAATCTAACAAAGCATTCACCTCATTAATCACATCTTCGTCATCAAAATCAACCCCAAAGTGGGATAGGCATTTCTCTAATGGATCTTCTAACAAAGTGTTTGGTAATGACTCCTCGACTAATGTTCCTATCATGTTCATCTCTTCTATGTTCGATTCATCTAGTTCAAAGGGTAGCTTACTAATATTAAAAATGTTCAGCTCAATAGTCATATTACCAAAATACAAATTCATAATACCATTTCGACAGTTAATGATCGCATTGGATGTAGCTAAAAACGGGCGACCTAAAATTACTGGTATTTGGTTCTCTGGGTCAGGGACAGGTTGGGTATCTACGATAACAAAATCCACTGGATAAATAAACTTGTCGACCTCAATAAGAACGTCCTCGATCACACCACGAGGAATTTTAACGGACCTATCAGCTAACTGAAGTGTCATCTGGGTAGGTTTCATCTCACCAAGTCCTAGCTTAAGGTACACATGGTATGGAAGTAAGTTCACACTGGATCCTAAGTCAAGCAAAGATTTCTCGACACGATATTTACCTATTGTGCAAGAAATATTACGGTACCTTGGGTCTTTATACTTAGGAGTAGTGGTATTCTGAATAATAGAACTCACATGACTAGCTAGGAAGGCTTTCTTATGGACATTAAGTTTTCGCTTTCGCGTACACATATCCTTAAGAAACTTGGCATAAGCAGGAATCTGCTTAATCGCATCTAACAATGGGAGGTTGATAGTAACCTGCTTAAAAACCTCCAATATATCATTAAAGTTTGACTCCCTCTTAGTTGGAACTAGCAGCTGGGGGAACGGGGCTCTGGGAACAAAGCCGGGATCAGCATGACCCTCATTGGTCTCTTTGGAGACTCTATCAGTCTCCTCATTTTCTGTCTCAGAAAGGTGAACTACAGCATGTCCACTATCAGGTATGGAAACCTTATTGTCAACTTTCTTTCCACTCCGAAGGGTTGTTATAGAATTCACATGATTGTACGATTTCTCTCCTTTAGGGTTAGGATCAGTTTGACTAGGGAACCTTCCATCTTCTATTTCACTAAGAAACTTAGCTATTTGGCCGACTTAACGTTCTAAGTTAGCAAGAGACTGGGAATTATTCTTAAAATTCTGCTTGGTTTCTTCTTGAAAACCACAGTGGTTCTTTGATAACATCTCATGGTTCTTTGCTAACATAGTAAGGGTTTCTTCTAAGGTGGAGATATTTTTCTCATTCTGAAACTAGGATTGACCTGAAGAGTTCTTAGCATAATCAAAACCTGGGGGGAGGCTGAGAATTACTAGAATGTCCTTGATTATGACCCTTAGACCAAGAAAAATTAGGATGGTTTCTCCAACCAGGGTTGTAAGTCTCTCAGTATGGATCAAACTTTTGTCGGTTCTCAAACCTATCATTGTTATAGATAGCATGGGCTTGCTCTTCACTAACCTGACCTTCCCAAAATGAGTTATTGGGTTCTACTCACAACTAGATACTTGAGAGGCTCTAAACCTATCATCAGGTTCAACAAGAGACCTATGTTTAGGATGATTCAATTCCAAAGCTTCTAACCTTCTAGACAAAGCAGCAAACTTAGCATCAGACCCGAAGCTTGTATCTACCACATTGGTGCTACTTCTATTGACCAAGAGTCTTTTGGGGGGTTCAACACAAGACTCCCACTGTTGGGATTTTTCAGCGACAGCTCCTAAGAAGGTAAAGCATCATCAACACTTTTACTAGTGAACTCACCAGCGCACATAGACTCAACCATGGCTTTGGTTGAATAGTCTAAACCATCATAAATAATCTCTACGAGTTTCATCTTATCAAATCCATGGTGAGGACACTGGGATAGGAGATCATTGAATCTCTCTAAAACCTATAAAGAGACTCTCCCTCTTGTTGCACACTAGCACTAATTTTCTGCCTAACAGACGCAGTTTTATGCTTAGGGTAGAATTTCATATAGAAAGCAAAAGTTCCTGCCATGTTTCAATGGATTCAGATGGTAGGTTGTTCAGCCAGGTCTTGGCTTTATCTCTCAAGGAAAAGGGAAACATCTTAAGTTTCAAGACTTCATCAGTAAGGTCTTTTATTCTAATTGTCCCACAAATTTCCTCAAAGTCCCTAATATGAAAATAAGGGTTCTCATCATCTTTCCCTAAGAATATAGGGATCATCTGAAGAATACTAGGTTTTATCTCGAAATTAGCCGTAGTGGCTGGCAATTTAATGCACGAAGCTCGGGTGGACCTAGTTGGGAACATGTAATCTTTCAAAGTTGCCATCTGGCACAGCTGAAGTACTAGGGGTATTTTCCTCACGAAGAGACAGATTCTCAAAACTGAAGTTTCCAAAAACAGGGCTCTCAAAAGAAGAGTCTTCGAGCTCCCCGCTTCACAAGAAGAACTACTAGGTTTATCACTAATCAAACGACCTAGAGTGTTTCTTTTCCAAGCCCTCTTTAATAACCTTGGGCATACACTAGAAAAACAAAAGAAAAGAAAGAAATCCTAAAAGGAAGGGAAGTTCTATGCAAACACAAACAAGGCTGACTCCACCAAAACCTACTGATTTCTAGCAAACAAAAAGCATGATGGCTCCACTTAGATTGTTTCTAGACCAGCTTCTAATCCTTCGAAAGGGAATTCGTTACAATTTAAGCAAACCCCTCTGGAATCAATCCGAGTTTAAGTAAGTTGAATCGAGACGAGGGAAGCTCAATGGAGCTTTGATACCCAAGGCCTCACCGGCGTTACAAGGCGGCGTATTCAACTCACAGAAACCATCATGAACTTTGAAGCATGCTTAAAAGAGTAACCAATATTTTTCGAATGACTTTCCTATTAAGCTCGTTACCCTATAGGTCTCGTTCTAGTCAAATTTTAGGCTTAGGTTCGCGTTTGGTTTCGTTTTCCTAAGGCGGGCAAGAAGGGAACGGTGATGAAATCCGAACCCTTATCTTGTATGGCCAGTCCTTGCCCTTTACTAGGAAATTAAAGCAGCCGTTTTCAAATCCTCAGCATATATGCAAACGAAGGAATACAGTAACTCGCTGACAGGAGATTCGCGAGTGTTTCGACAAACTTACCTCCCGTACCAGACGGGGGATGAACCGCTGAAGTCGACTCGGGCCACGACTCCTATGTCATGTACGAACCCGAGGGGCCGAGGCGATATCGTAATCGCCGTCCTTCTCTGCAAACAGTTTATTTAAACTACCCTTCCGTAGGGTTTAAAAAAATAAAGTCCCAAAGTCCAAGTCCAAAAATAAAGTGCAAAAGAAAAAAAATCTAAAAAAAAAAAAAAAAAATTTCTCTCTCTTTTTTTTAATTAATTTTTATTCTCCTTTTCTTTCGCTCCTTTCGCTTTGCTTTTACTCCAAATCTTTAAGTATTCACCAAAAGCTTTGGCAAATTTTTCTTTCGCTCCAAATTCCAAAATCTGTAAGGAAAAGACAAAAACCCAAAACGTAAAGAAGAACAAATAAAATAAAAATGAAAACAAAAAAAAAAAAAAAAAAAAATCTAAAAACTCTAGCCTAAAGACAAGTCCGCGTCGGCTTTCCCAAAAATTGATGTAATTTCAAGTTGAGCTGTAGTAATAAGTTCGTTGAGACTTGTGAAAGCAATAAATTTTAGATTTAATTTTTAAGACTAAAAATATTGCAAACTTAAATAAAAGTGATATGAAAAATATGGAGAATACTGGGGCTATGGAATCCACTATTTACCAATATCAAAATGATTTATATTCTCTAATTATAATCTTGCAGATCATGTATTCAAATTGATTCTTAATATTGCAATAGTTGATTTTTTAGAAATAATAATAATAGATCGAAAGTATGGGACATCAAGACCCCAGGCTAGCATGCCCCATCAATTGAAATGACAATTGTTTAACAAAAACCATTTTATCAATTTATTTATTTAGGAAAATAATCATATAATAATTGCATAAGTTAGAGATTACCACTTTTCATTGGTGAAATAGCTTCCTCTTTCTCCCCAGAGGATAGGTTTAGCTCATCATTGTGTAAACACGCTCAAAATATTTGTTCATTGCTTCAAAAATTGGTTAAAAATATGAAATGGAGAGAAAATAATGAAAATCGGGTGTTTTCAACGTTTTTAATTGTTGCAAAACACTGTTACAGAGAAAGATAAAGGAAACTGTTGTTGTCACTGTAGCTTGTACGACTGTCAAATATGTGTCGCAATCACTGTAGCAATTACGACTACTCCTTGTGGTCTTATGTTCTTCGTATCTTCTTCAATGGCAGCAGCAGCAATTTTCTCAAACTCACGTTTCTTTACTATGGTCTCTCCCCCGATCACTCCGTAACCCTTCTATGAACCACAACAACCTTTTTATACTTCTCAGGCACAAGAAATCCTCACCATAACTCCAAATATCTCCGTAATGAATAAAACGTATTTTCACGGGATTATTTCCTTTTGTTGATCCTTCACGCGTCTGTTGTGTTTAAAACTTTCCAAAATCAACTAATACATGTATCAGATGGTGTTACAGAAGCTTCAGACACACACCATCTCCAAAATAACATGGAGAAGAATATAGTAAACCCGAGATATCTTCACCCCTGTTTTATCTCCACGTGCTTTCGTCCTCCATTTTTATCGATTCAAATTAGTCTACCATTCCTGTTTGACAGAAACAGGTCATATCCAACCAATACCAACGAACGGATTCACGAGAATCTGTTGCATAATCGTTCCCAGAAAATCTCAGAAGTTACGCAGGTGAAAAGAATTTTTTTTTCCCGCCAATTTTTCACTTTTCAAACAAAGAAGAAGGGTGGCCCCCTAACCAGAGTAGGGGTGCCGATAGAAAATGGGTCCTGAGGAAAATTTGGGTGCTGAGGATGAATTTGGGCTACACAACCTTGGGCGCCCCTTAGCCAATTCTGGGGTTCGTATAACAAATGTCCTCCAGGGGTTCAAATAGCACTTTTTGAGAAACGTTTTCCACACAAGTGTATTTCTCCAAAAACACCTACACAAACATAAAAAACACCATAATAAGTACAGAATCAAGCACTAGCAATAGAGACACTGAGGACAATTCAGACACAAAATGTGTCTATCAATGCCTTTCCAACTCATATTTTTCACCGGAATCCATCGGTTTTGTATTAAGAAAAATAAGGACGTCGCATGTAGGGATTGTTTTGCCGTACCGTGCCGTACATTGGTTGATTGATAACGATATGTTCTTCATCTATTGAACTATTTTGATCTGATGTTAGAACTATCTTGTTGTGGAGAGATATTTTTCTCTTTCTATTGTTATCCAAAATCATATCTTTTATTGTTCTCAAATTTCATCTGTTGTAATATCAAAACTCTGTTATTTTCCGGGTTTATGTAACAGTAAACCTTTTATTCCATCAGTGTATATAGCCTATTTTTTATGTCGATCAGTGATTTGAATGCTTGAGTATATATAGAATTCTAAATAATTTTAAAAAATTTCTAGTTTTAAGAAACTTTCTAGATTGTTTAATACATTTTTGTATTTTTTAGGTATTTTTGATTTAGTGTGTCCAGTTGGTCTTAAGCGTTAATATTTTAGCAACCAACCCAAAAAATCCGTAAATACATTTTTTTAAAATACATGTATTATATTTTGAATGTCTTTTATCACCTCATTAAGCCAGTTTTGCACCAGGAAGTGCTATCCCTATAACTTGATTTTAATCATCGAAATTTAACAAATTTCGCAGTAAAAAATTACTTGATAAATTCCTGAAACAGTTATTCATCAAAACCAAGTTTGTGTTACAACTCTTAAGATCAATATAAATATTGTCTTAATCAACAAATTTAGCTGGAATTAGACTATATCTTGTGGTAAAAGAAAAACTATAGATTGATCTAGTTGTGTTGCTTGTTGATTAGCTCCTTACCTTTAGTATGTAATTTTTGTGTCCTGGAAGTGTTGGAACTAAAAAAAGAAGTATAGTATTACAGATATGTGATAGGTACTGTCACTGCAACCATCTATTTTCTATTTCATTGTTGATTCTCCACATGTTCATGCTTGAATTTAGGTTAATGCGACCATCTATCTTCTGTTGCATTTCCAAATATCCAAGCTTCTTAATTGAGAAATTATACCCAGTTGTTGTAAAAATTGATTTTATACCTAAGTAGGTCCAATTTCTTATTGGAAGTATTGACGTAACTTGATCTTACTCATGGAAATTGAATAAACTTCACAAACCATATGATGAACAGTTACTCAGACATGAATACCTTGCTACATCCCAAGTTCACCAACACTTTGAGATATTAACTTTACTACCCTGCCTTATATATATTAATTTGATATAATATGGAGTATCCAAACGAAGTGTTGGAATCAAGCTTGAACCAACGTATGATAGTTGTTAAGCAAAAAACTCTACCACGGTGTAGTCTAAGCTTCCGTCAAACTCTGGACACTATGGTAAAAATTAGAATATTGTCCTAAGCTAAATTTTCAAGAAACTAATTTGCTCAGTAATCAATAATAAGCAACACCCGAAAAACCAAAAAAAGTTGCTTGATTTTCCATAAGCATCGCTATTATAAATATTGCACTTCTGGATTCCGGAGAAGAGCATCAATAATCCTTAAAAAAAATATAAACATAGATTCACAATCCGTTGAGTATGCCAAATAAATTCACAGAACAATAACCCAAAACATTCTAACTTAAGGAAAAAAAATCTAAAACAATGTAATTTAACCTTTATGTAGAAGCTAGTACTGAAAAGAGTAATTGAACCTTCAAAGAATCCTAATTTAAAAAAAAAATATTTATAGTTAAACCAATCCATTAATTATTCAAATAAGTTTTCAAAAACTCATTGGCCGCCTAATCTTCATCATATGAGTCTACTTTCTTTTCAGTCTATTCCAAGTCTTTTTGGCTAGTGTGTTTTGGCTGCTCTGCTTCCTTGTCGTCACTTAATTCACGTTTCCTACCCCTCTTAGATGTCTCCTAGTCTTTATCTTTGGTATTATGTGTAACATTCCTTTTGCCACCTGAACCATATAGAGAAACAGAGTTGTACATATAAACATCGATTCATATTTGAAAGACAAAAAGGTGCTTTAGTATCAATTGCTTGTAAAGCAACCTGGTATTTTGTGTTAGCATATGAATCCCCTAATTCTCTTTCTGGCATGAATATTTGTTGGACCGTATAATTTTCAGATTGGTTGTTTATATTATACTCCTGGGTTACCAATTTAAAAACATAGGCGCGGTCCTTGATTCGGTAGAACCATCCGTGTGCCTTTTTTCCCTTGTTAATCTGCATTTGGAAATAAATGATATGGTAAGCATGCGTTCACAATATCTCTATCAAGTTGATTTTCCGTACTAATATGTCGTTACCTCATTGCATTGTTCCGGGTAATCTACATGTTCCTTCGCATTGCACTTCATCCAAGTTTTCTATTTTTTACCATGCATACTGCAGTATCTTTGTCACCTTTTACATCCAAATTCAATATGTACATGTGTGAATTCTAAGTCGTTAGTAAGTCTCGATGTATTTTCCATCCATTTATTTAAAAAAAAAAAGTTGTCCATTCTGACATGCTATATTCACTTTAAATTTGTTCTTACACTTGATATACCAAGGTTCTTCATCTTCGTCGTACAAAACTGTTTTACTACATCTGTACATGCCATATGTACCACTTTATGTTCTCAACCAAGCCCAGTATAGTCACCTCGCAGGTGAATGTTTTACCCTGCCATTTATTCGAGGCACACATTTAGATATATTTAACTACAACACATAAACAAAATCAACCAAATACAAACTTACTGCATTCTCAATATATTGTATCATGTCAGTTGCTTCCTGTACATATTCTTTCTATTCTCGTTGGGATCATCCTGTTGTGCCGAGCCATTCATTTTGATTCCTTTATATCCTTATTTAAGCCTGCATAAGTTAATTTTGTAGTTTTAGTACGTAATAAAAGTCATATACAGTTGAAACAATATAAAATAATACATGATAAATTATTAATCACGAGAAAATAATTTTTTTGCGGTCCTGAATAGGGGAAACGTGCTAAATTAATAATTCACTACTATAGGTCCCTTGTGATATATAAACTAATAAATCTCCAATTTGTATAAATGAGTTCTATAGTTATGTTAATTTAGTAGAGGATAATTGAACCAAGACTTGTTTTTGTTCAAAATTTATGTCACATTGAATTTCATCTTGATATTTTCTTAATATTCGAAGAGACTTTTCGTTGTTTTCTTTTTTTAATTAGATTAGAAGAGTCTTTTGAATGTGGCTTTATAAGTACACTTCCATCTTCAACTTCGATATCATCATTTTCGTCGTCAATCAACAAATGTGAAATTGTGTTTTCTCAGAGAGAGTTCGAAAGGTATTCAACATCCACCTTATTTCCATAATTCAATTCATTGACTGAATTTTTGAGAAGTATGTAAGAACATTCGGTTAAATTGATAAATTATTAATTCATATGTAAATTAATACTTATTATTTTTCGACTATTTAATATCGTGATGAATTGATAAATTTTGTCGGTCCTGATGCTATTAATTTACAGGGTATTTTCTATTATGCACACTTACTTTTTCCTGAATTCATTGACTTCTGATATATATCCAGATTAATCAACACTCTAGATGCAGTGGTCTATCCAATGCAAGTGTACTTATTACAAGGTGTAATTGTACATCAGATGAATTAATAAATGTTAATGTCAGCACATGATGTGTTAATTAGAAATTGACTACTAACCTCGAAACTCGCTTACAAATGTTCCAATAATAATAACAATAATCAGAGTATCTATGTGCTCATATATGACACCTTTTTCTACTGAGCTGCACCATTCCCCCAATTGTTTTACCTTCATATCAATTCCCCTGTTTTAACAACAATACAAGATTAATCATCAATTCTAGTTCGTAATTTTGACACGGGGAAAAAGTTAATTACCCGTAGTCCTTTTCATTACCTCGATCTCAACGTAATATAACTTTTAAAACAAAGTTACTTACTTTGTATCTTCAATGACTATCTCTCTTTTTTAAACTTTGCCAGATCCTTTTTGACCATCGAATGTAATAATAGTATTACTTGAAATAGATTAAATTAAAAGGTAGTTTGTGTTCAGGAAGACTTGATTCGCTATTTTCTAGTAGCTTCACTTTGGGAATCTGTTAAACCATAAACCGTGTTTGTAGTCAACAATTACAAAATTTCCATTTGAGGCAGAGGTTAAACCTTTCAATGGAATATACATTCCCTTCCACCAACTGGGTCTTCAATATTTTTATCGTGTCTTTTGGTACCTTTGCACGCATATGGGTTTTCTGCGATTTGCAATAAACATATTTGAGCCTAACCTTTAAATACCCTATATAGTTCAAGAGATATGTATCCACATATGGGATTTCTTACCTTTTTCAGCCATTAAGTGTAGTTCCAGCGCATACACTTCCTTTGTCTTTCGGTTTCCTGATTTCCAGATCTTTAAAATCCTTGCCCTGACAACCTTTTGAAGAACTCAGTAAGGATCTAGGTCACCTGACAATGTACAGGCCGTGTTTCCTACTATTTTGTCTGTTGAAAATATCGTAGGCAGAAACGTAATAAGTAAATCTTTGGCCCACTTGTTAAAATATAATATTTATATGCATAAGAATGATTTCGCAAGAAGGCATGGAGACTTCCATCCGTGATGAAGAAGAATCAAAAGAAATAAACCATATTTAAAAATAAGACTAAGTAATTGCTGAGAAACTGATTCTTACGTTGGGCGAATTCTGATTTTAAGATAAGATAAGTTATTTTGAATGGATGGTTAGATCCTGATTTTAAGTTGATTTTGTGAATTACTAACAGAGGTTGGAATTTCTTACTCCGATTATTCAGGGACACTTAACATCTAACCTTTTGATTGTTCAGTCTCATATTTTCATTTATGATTTGACTCTCAAAAGTTTTTGATACCCACCTCTCTGTAATGCCATCTAATTTGATTTATCCTATTATTAGAGAAATTCCTATTACACCAAGTAAAACCTGATCTCATGTTAGTCCAGATGCCACATGAAGTATACCCATGGCACTAATATATTTTGGAAAATTAGAATAATAAGTAGAAGCAACCAAACAACGATTATAAAAAAACACATCAGGTAAATCAAGAGCAAATTTGAAAATTACTCATTCCTTGGCAATGTTTTTCACAATGAATAAACAGATCATGAGAATGACATCTACATCATGCAACTATTCTAAATCGTACCCAATATTCTTGTTTCAAGAGAAACACTTCATATTTGCTAAATAAAGAGAATAAAAGAGACAAAAACAAAAAAAATATTGTAAAATAAAAATGTGTGAAACCAATTGAAGTCGATAAAGAAAAAAAAACTAACCTGACCATGGTGATATGTGGCGCCTCTGGTTCATTATCGAATAAAGTTTCATCGAAGTTCCACTGTCATGGCTGAAAATATAAGTACCTGGAAGGAGTTAAGGAGTTGTCTGAATATCCTTTTAAGCAGTCCATCATAAAGTTCATACCATCAAAGTTTAATAAACTTATTAACAGAAGAGAGTAAGCACTGATTTGGCTAAAACAAACTTGATGAGAAAGCACATGGCACTCATTTCCTTGTGCAGAGGTTGCAACAGATGCTAAATCTGGCCAAATGAACGATAATATTGGGTCCTGGAGTTTGACATAAAAGATCTTCATAGAGCCTTACAATATGATACATTTTCTGCCCGTAAATACTTATACACTGGTAACGAAAACATAAAAGGTTTTGGGTTTTGGCTTTTTCAAATAACTATGCCATCAAGTGCTCTACCATTTGAGCTAAGATAGCAACTACAGTTGGATCTGTTTGTTTAAAAGATTTAATAACTTGAGGTGATTTCAAGAAGAGATTTTACCTCACATAATGCTTCATGTATGCTAATAAAAAATCCGAGTTCTATATTGTAGTGTTGAAGTCATCAATCCACATTACCAAATATTTATTTAAAAACCCTCATCTGAAGCTTATCTTGCCAGCTTTTCAGCCTTAGCTTGAAGAATGAAAACATCTGATGTCATCATTGAGTGCTTACTGCATTCAAGAAGCATGCATTATACGATAAGGAGATTTTTAGATCGGAAAAAGGCATCCTTAAGAAATATACAAAAATGAAACGCTAGTGCCCTACAAACTATATCAGCGTATAAAAAATAAATTGCTCACTGGTCTTAATTTAGAATTAATGCATACTATTCTGAGCTGATATTTCAAAATAGCTAACATAGTCATTTATTAATCCAAAACTATAAATAGTTAGGTCCAAAATATTATGATCCCGTTGTTATGGACATTCTACTCTAAATAGAAGCCAGGACCTGTTCCAGCGAATATATGTATATATCAAACTCTTTCCATCAAACTCTTTCCAGAAAACACGACTACCCTTCCTTTTAAGTATCAAGTATAAATGAATCTAAAATTATAATATGAGTATGCAGATCATTAATGACTGCCATATATTACATGAAACCTCTCTAAAATCCATCTCCAATGTTCACATCGTTTATGAGATTATATATGCTAGTGAGGTGGCGAATGGAAACATAACTGAACTGAGTAAGGATATATATCTTATGCCACTCCTAATACATCAGTCACTGGGACATGAAGATACACTTTTTGGGTCTGATATTTTATTTTGTAATATGGACACTTAATGGATCTGCAATCAAACATAGTATGGACATTGAGATTGGCATTAAGGAAAGTGACCTCAAGCTTTTCAACAGGGAACATGTCGCGATGACATTATTCAACCATGTTCTTTGGCTGCTGGTCCTTCACTCAAAAATTGAAGCTTGTCATCTGCAACCCATTTATTCTGAACATGACAAAAATATAGATAGATTGAGTAGATAATAACATCCAAGTATGACGTTTACATCTTAAAAGGTGTTGATTTGTCGTTTAAGATTGATTTGTCGTTTAAGATTCCGATATTTTTTTTTGTTAACACCATTACTTTCTCCTTCTTCTGATCCAATGAAGAAACCACCACCAAAAACATCCACAATTAAACCACAAAAAATATATAAAATACAACACCACTTCTAAATCACCAGGCCTAGTGTTGTTCGAAGGGATTTAGGTGAATTAATCAAGTATAGTATGAATACTGAGATTTGAAGAAAGCTACAGCCTGATTTCCTATCTGACCACCAGTCATTGGGCCTGGAAGCTGCCGAATTTTCTTATAAGCTCTAAAGAATAACACTTAGGGGAGAACTTTACGTTATATACCAATCTTTGTTACATCTGAATAGTCTAAAGTCAACCATAATGCAAAACTTCTCAACATCGAGGGTAAAGTGTGAAAGATTAATCTCATACCTTTGGATTAGCAGGGTTGTCAGAAACAACAGTACCAAGCAGAACAATGTTTTGTATTTCCTGGAACGAAACCTAAGACCTCGATGTCGGGAGATAAAAAAGTTGGATGTAAGTCTAGCCTGGGACGAAAATGTGCTAAAACATCCTGTAATTTAATACCCATCTTTGCAATGTGATCACGTAATTTAATGTACTCGTGCAAGAAGTGCTATTCCTCCTCGAGCACCCAAATACATAAAGTGCCATATATTCTCTCAACAGGAGCAAGTCATCAAAGTCATAGCTTTGAAACTCGCCAAGCTATACTCCTGTAGTGAACTTGAACTTGTATGCAAGATAAACCCTCAGATATTTAGAGAAAATAAATTAATAAAGAACAGTCTTTCATAGCAACATGCTTAGACATTGCAAACATAAGCAGTGCCACAATACCTTAATAACTAAATAGTTTGATCCTATAATTAGTGGAAGGAAAAAAAGTCAAAATATTTAGGTATAGGCGAAACTTAGAATTTGATCGAACGCGCTTCACTTTAGTACTGACTGATTCTCAACAAATTCCTATCTAAATTGAAAACTCTAACTCGTAACTTTCATGAAAAACAGGAAAAACAAAATGGTACACATTATTCTAACAAAAAATAGAGCCAATATCAGTCAGTCTGACAAATTTGGAAATAAATATATAATTCTACCTTGTATTTCATACCACACTTACCCATGGACAACAAAATGCTATTATATGAACCAATGTTATCAATGTATCGAGTGTATGGAACTAATTAACTCGCCTTTAAAACGGTTAGTGGATCACATTGAACATCAAATTATTAATCTTAGCTGCACATGAGTTACTCTCATCTTTGCTGAATATATTTTCGATCCCGAAGCAGATTTTGTGAATCTCAAATTATGACACTGGCTACTTATAGATGTTATATGGATACTTCGAGCATCAATATATAACATTGATTAGACATGCCTAAAATTGGTAAAAAACTTTAACAGTCTTGCATCCGAAAAGTAAGATGTAAACACCAGCTAAGTTAAGGATTCCATCACTTCCCCCTCATGGGTTGATCAAATACATCCAATTAAGGAAATATATTGTTTTAATCGATCTTCTAATAGGAATTCAAATAGTGGAGTCATCTTATCAAACTCAATACCTTTAT